>NC_034598.1:28165437-28167246 GCF_900095145.1 Mus pahari
ACTCACTCTGTAGACCAGGCTGGCCTCAAACTCAGAAATCTGCCTGCCTCTGCCTCCTGAGTGCTGGGATTAAAGGTGTGCGCCACCATGCCCGGCTAAGATTTTTTAGTTACTTGTTTGTGTATAAATATTATGCCTGCATATAAATATACAGGCCACATTCATGCCAGGGCCAATGGAGATCAGAAGAGAAGGTCTGGTCCCTGGCACTAGAATTATAGATGATTGGGAATCAGAGTACAGCTGATGGGAACTACACATGGGTCCTTTGTTAGAATAACTCATGCTTTAAACTGCTGAACCATCTCTGAAAGCACCTAAAGATTTATTTTTTAATTATCTGTTATGGGCCTGTTATGGATATGCTCACATGAATTGGTACCCTAAAAGTTAGAGGTATCAAATCCCCCCGGGGCTATAGAAACAGGTAGCTGTGACCCACCTAACATGGATGCTAGAAACTGAACTGTAGTCCTTTGCAGGAGCTTGAAGTGCCCTTAACTAAAAAAAAAAAAAAACCAAAAAAACCCAAAAAAACATAGCTCTCCTAGACTCATTGTTAGGCTGAATACATTTCCCCTTCTGCTTTATATAAACAAGGATTCAAGTACAGGAACAATTTGCCTTGTATTTTCTCAATGCTCCTCTATATGCAAAACTGTCTTGCTGTAATAGCATAAGGGTAAGGTTTTAGAGAGAAAATTGAAAAAAGTTGGCCCAACAACAGGAAAATCTTGAACAATAAGTAGTTTTCCCTAACACAGTACTGACTTATTTATTAGTTCAATAAAATCAGGTGAGAGGGTTAATGGGCACAGTCTTACATTGTGCAAGTATATGGACCTGAGTCACATCACTAGAATCCACTTATGCAGCTGAGCATGGTTGCACATGCCTAGAAGCACAGTGTTGTAAAGAGGAAAGCTAGAGGGATCGCTGGGTTTTGGTGGCCACTAGCCTAGTTCCAGGTTCAATGATACAGCCTGTTTCAAAAGCAGGGCTGAGGGGAAGTGATGTCTTTAATCTCAGCACTCAGGAAACAGAGGCAGGCAGATTTCTTCTATGAAGTCTAGTCCAGTTTAATGTCTGGTTAACCTATAGAGTTCCAGAACACCAAGGCTATTAAGTGAAATCCTGTTGCCAAAACAAAAAGTGATTGTGCAGGGCACGCCAGTGTCTTCCTCTGTCCTCTGTTCATGCACTCCTCCAACAACTCCTTCATGTACACATGAATAAATTGAAAAACGGTTTGTCAGACAGGATGTCCACACCTTTAATACTAGCATCCAGAAGGCAAAGGCAGAAGAGTGTGAGTTCAAGGCCAGTCTGGTCTACATAGGTTTTAGGTCAGCCATAGCTACATACTAAAACCCTGTATCAATAAAAATCAAATAAGCAAGCAAGCAACTAAACAAAACAGCACCAAAACCTTACTGTCCTTTGACCAGGCCTGGCTGGTAGCAAGAACTTTAACCTCAGCATTCAGAAGGCAAAGGCAGATGGATTTCTGTGCATTTACTGTGAGCCTGGTCTATACACTAACTTCCAAGTCAGCTAGGACTATACAATCCTATCTCAATACAACCACCACCACCTTAATTTTTAGAAGCAGGGAGAGGAGTCATTATAAATAGCAAGCAAAGTGAGGAGCCAAGTTTGGATCCCAAGAACCTACATAAAACCTGGGCATGGAGCCCGGCGGTGGTGGCGCACACCTGTAATCCCAGCAATTGGGAGGCAGAGGCAGGTTGATTTCTGAGTTCGAGGCCAGCCTGGTCTACAAAGTGAGTTCCAGGACAGCCAGAGCTA
>NC_034598.1:28167311-28171919 GCF_900095145.1 Mus pahari
AAAAAAAAAAACCTGGGCATGGTGGCCCAAACCTGTAATCATAGAATTGGGAGGGGAGTGACAGATTACAGATTCTAGGAACTTAAAGGACAGCCAGTCTATCAAAGATGGTGAATTCCATGTTAAGTGAGAAATCTTGTCATAAATATATGATGGAGAAAAAAATAAAGAACAAATCCAGCCTCTGGCCTGCACACACATGCTCAGGTGAGTGTGCCTTTTCTGGAAGGCATGCTCGTGCATACGCACAAATAAACACACACACAAAACTTAGAAAAATATATTAGTATTAAATACGTAAAAATCAATTTGGCTTTTTAAAAGGCTAATTCAACCTCCATCTTATTTTGTTTGTTTGTTTTGAGGCAAATGTCTTTCTATAAAGCCCAATTGTTCTGGAACTGTTGTAGACCAGGCTAGCCTGTGTCTTCAAGTGTTGGGATTGAGGTGTATAACATTTAATCTACCTTAATCTCAATTTTATTCTAAGCCTGAACTTGAATGTTACTAGAGCTGTCACCTAACTGACAAAACATTTATAATTAAAAAGAAATTAGCAATTACCAAGCTTGAAGACAGAGGCTGATCCCTGAAAACCACATGACAGGAAAGAACCAACTCCCATCTTTAACCTCCCAAAGTGTGTAAACCCCAAACTCCCAAACACATACACATACACAATGTAATTCTATCTACAAAGGGCCATAAGTACAAATATACAAACATACTGACTTTAAATTATAAACTATAATTTTTTCCATGACTAAGAAAATGTTACTATATTATCAATCAACATCTAATAACTTGGGGAAAAAAAATCTAATGAGGTTTTTACCCAAGCTGAAAGAATACATCTTCATCCACAAATCCAAATGTATCATGTAGCTTTGTAACCACTCCTGTGAAAACACGCTGCTTCTGAGGTTGAGTTTGCTGTTGACTGGACCTTGGTGTTGGATATGATACAGTAATCTGTGCTGCAGGCTGAGGAGACGACAGGCTAAGGCTTGTGGGCAATGCAACAGCTGGCTATCAAACAAAGCAACAGTACATTAAGACCTGCAAATGACTGTAAACTCAGGTATTATACTAGTAAATGGCCCCCCAAAAAAAAACAGGGAAAACAGACACACAACTAAGCAAGTTGTGGATTGTTTATAATCTCAGTGCTGGAGAGGTGGAATCAGTAAACTGCTCCTGGTTGATGACCAGACAATCTGGTCTTCACTGATACCCTACCTCAAACAAAATAAAATAAAACAGTAGATGGTACCCAAAGAATACCTAAGGTTCCTGCCTGCCCTCTCAAACATGTATATGTGTTTGCACACAAACTTACACACACATCGCAGAATATGGAGGCTCATGCCCATAATCCCATCATATAGGAAGCTGAGGCAGCAGGCTCAATTGCCACAGGCTTGAGCAAGGAAAAATGTGACATCCTAACTCAAAGACCAACCAACTAAACAATGTTTCTGGTAAAGGTCATAAATACTGTAAAAAAAACTGAACATTTTTAAAATTTGACCAACACTAAATGAGCCGGGCGTGGTGGCGCACACCTTTAATCCCAGCACTCGGGAGGCAGAGACAGGCAGATTTCTGAGTTTGAGGCCAGTCTGGTCTACAAAGTGAGTTCCAGGATAGCCAGGGCTATACAGAGAAACCCTGTCTCAAAAAAACAAAACAAAAAAAACCCACCCACTAAATTAGCACCCAGAGTCAAATTAGGTTTTGCTTGTTTGCTTTATAAAATTGGAACTTCTCATGTAACCCAAATTGCTATATAATCTGGGATCCCTTGCCTGTTGCTGGGACTATAGGTATGTATCCCCAAGCTTGGACAAATAATAATTCTTAAGGAAGACAATTTGTCAATTGAACTGCTCTTGGTGAGTTAGGGTTATTTTGGTTTTTGTTTTTTTCTTTTTGTTTTAGATAGGGTCTCATTTTGCAGCTCGGGCTGCCGCAAACTTACTATGTAGACTATGTTGACTTTGAATGAAGGCATTCAAGTACATTACGAGATCTTTATTTTTTTTATTAATAATTTAATAATTTATTAATGTGTATGAGTGTGTAACTGTATGTGCACATGTGTCTAATGTAGTGAAAAAAGTACAAAAGAGTACCTGGAGCGAGCTAGTTATAGGCAGCCGTGAGTCATACATAATGGAAGCTGACATGGTCAGTCCACTAGAACAGCAACAAGTTCAAGTTCCACTTAATTGTGTGCTCAGCCACTTCCCTAGCCCCATATTCTTTAAAGAAAACAAAAAAAGTAACAGGGTCTGGGGAATAACATAGCTGTCAGAGTGCTTGCCAAACACGATTGAAAGGGGAAAATAGAATGTTGTGTATGTATCACACCCACTTGAAATGTGATGGAGGCCAGAATAAGACATGAGCCAGGCAGTGGGGGCACACGCCTTTAATCCTAGCACTGGGGAGGCAGAGGCAGGCCAGCCTGGTCTACAAAGTTCCACGACTACCAGGGCTATACAGAGAAAAAAAAGAATAAGACATGAAATGCCTTTCTATGTGTCTTCTAGTTTATTGACACAGATTTCCAGCACTTTATAAACCAAACATAGTGGAACATGGCTATAATCCCAGCACTAGGGAATTGGAAGCAGGAGAACAAGAAATGCAAGGTCATCTTTGGTGACACAGCCAATTGAGGTCTATCTCAAGAAAACAAAAACAAAAACAAAGTAACAGATTCATAACTTAAAATTATACAAAGGGCTGGAGAGATAGCTCAGAGGTTAAAAGCACTGACTGCTGCTCTTCCAACAGGTACTGAGTTCAATTCCCAGCAACCACATGGTGGCTCACAACCATCTGTAATGGGATTCGATGCCCTCTTCTTGTGTGCCTGAAGACAGCTACAGTGTTATAATTAAGTTTAAATTATAAAAACAAAACCAAAAAATAACTGTACAAAGAATTTAAAAAAAAAAAAAGCTTCTATCTCATCTGAGCAGTTTCAGATACCCAGTTTCTCACTGAAAAAAAAACTACCTTCTATTGATAGATAGATAGATAGATAGATAGATAGCTATTACCCCTCCTTCCCTCCCCCCACATTCCTTCCTTTAAAATAAATGGAGGCAACCTGGAGGTGGTTGTGCACTCCTTTGATCCCAGCACTGAGAAGGCAAAGGCAGGCAGATCTCTGTGAGTTCCAGGACAGCCTGGTTTACAGAACAAATTCCAGGATAGCCAGGGCGACACAGAGAAACCCTGTCTTGAAAAACCGTAAGTAAGTAAATAAATAAATAGGAAGCCTATAATACACAACACACTATCCCTAACACAAAACACATTAGCCCACTTTCCATCTTTATCTAACAATAAATATTGGATGCTATACACAAATCCAAT
Source organism: Mus pahari (assembly GCF_900095145.1). NCBI lineage: Eukaryota > Metazoa > Chordata > Mammalia > Rodentia > Muridae > Mus > Mus pahari. The sequence continues at coordinate 28,170,702 of NC_034598.1, forward strand.
GAATATCTTTAAAGCCTTATTGAAAAACTACAACAGAAATAACTCAGATGCTCAAAAGAAATAAATTCACATCAAACTAACCTGTGTTAAAATGGTTTGCTGGGGTTGCTGCAACTGAAAGTAAAAAACCACAAGATTAATCTGTATGAGCATTTCAGAGATTATTTTTAGAGGTATTCTTGTTTTGTCAATTTTATCTTTAAAAATGTATCTCTGTTTTATCTTAGGGGTATGGGTATTTTGCCTGGTATGTATAACTGCAAGAAGCGCATGCCTTGTGGCCAAAAGAGGGCATCAGATCCCTGGGAACTGGAAGTTCAGGTGTTTGTGAACCACCAGACATGAGTACTGGGAATCCAACTCTGGACTGGATTGTGTGCTGAGAATTGAACCCAGATCTTCCGAGGACTAGCCAAGTGCTCACCCCTGACCTTGGTTTTATACGCTAGCCTATTTATTAAAACACTGTGGGGAGCAACACAGAGACTTACAGCTATTTCAAAATATACACCTGATATTTCTAAGTAACTCATTCAATAACTATTGAGCTACATTTATTAAAAATAAAACCGAAATAAAATAAAATAAAATAAAGAAGTTAGAGCCCATTGTAATGGTTTATAACATTAATCTTTGATCCCAGCATCTGCCTTGTCTGCAGAAGAGTCCTAGACCATGGCTACATAGTGACTGTCTGGGGGTGAGGGAAACAGTATATTGTGTTTGCTGTGGAGTTAGCTGTTTCCTATCCCACCCAAAGGATTAAAAACTGCATTTTAAGGTGGATAAAAAGAAGGAATTTAAACAGTATGTTACTTTAATGTGGGGGAAGTGGGGACTGGTTGTTTTTAAATCAAATTTTAGCAAAAAAATTTTACAAACCTGCTGTTGCACACTATACAAGGCCTGCTGAGGTTGTGAATATTGCTGAAAAAGATAATTAAAGACAAGGTTAAGCTTATTCTCAAAATAGTGTACATACAGAAAAAAAAAAAAAAAAAAAAACACTAAAATTTTCTCTATTTTTCTTTTTTTTTCGAGACAGGGTTTCTCTGTGTAGCCCTGGCTGACCTGGAATTTACTCTGTAGACCAGGCTGGCCTCGAACTCAGAAATCCACCTGCCGGGGCTGGAGAGATGGCTCAGCGGTTAAGAGCACTGACTGCTCTTCCAAAGGTCCTGAGTTCAAATCCCAGCAACCACATGGTGGCTCATAACC
>NC_034598.1:28172829-28177359 GCF_900095145.1 Mus pahari
AGCAACCACATGGTGGCTCATAACCATCCATAACAAGATCTGACGCCCTCTTCTGGAGTGTCTGAGGACAGCTACAGTGTACTTACATATAATAAATAGATAAATAAATAAATCTAAAAAAAAAAAAAAAAAAAAAAAAAAAAAAAAAAAAAAAAAAAAAAAAAAAAAAAAAAGAACAAAATGAACAAATGAGAGAACAAAAAAGATAGCAACCCTCAGTACAGACTCACTCTATCACCTCATACATGACTTTACCACTCACCTGCTGTAATACAGCTGCAGCTTGTTGCTGCAGTGCCGCAGTTTGTGTTAACTGATAGTTTGCTGGCGTTTGTGTGGTAAGGCCTGCCGCCGCCAATGCAGTCTGCTGGGTATAAATGGTAGGAGATGCTCCCAGAAGTGATGGCTGCTGAACACCTAGTGCAGCTACAATGAGATTGAGAGAAGAGTGACCACATAATCTCCCATGACTTCCCATCACAAATATAAGAAAAACTGGCTCTATTAGCCTACCCTTCAGTAACACAACCAACTTTACCTAGACACAGAGTTGGATGTGGTGGCATACACCTTTAATCCCAGGACTAGAAAGCAGCCAGATTTTGTGAGTCTGAATCCACCTTGGTTCCAAGAAGGCTAGGGCTACACAGAGAGACCTAATCCCAAATAATAAAAACTATTTTCAAGCAGGCATGGTGTGGTGGTTTGACCATGCTTGGCCCATGGGAAGTGACTCTGTGAGGAGGCATGAGCTTGCTGGAAGAAGTTCATCATGGTGGGGGTGAGCTTTGAGGTCCTATACTCAGGCTCCACAAGGAGTTGGAAGCAAGCCTCCTTTTGGTCCCTTTGGAAAGAACTCAATCTCGGCTGCTCCAGCACCATGTCAGCCCGCCTGCTGCCACGCTTCCAGCCATGATGATAATGGATTAAATGAATCTCTGACACTGTAAACAAGACCCTATTAAATGTTTGCCTTTATAGTTACCTTCTTTGTGGTGTCTCTTCATAGCAACAAAACCCTAACTAATACACGTGACAACACATGGCTGTAATCCCTGCATTAAGGAGGTGTAGGCTAGAGAACCAAGAGTTTAAGGGCACCCTAAGCTAACAAGATCCAGGCAGAGCAGGCCACATCAGACTTTCTCAAAAAGGAAAACAAGATAATAGAAAAGATTTTTTAAAAAAATATATCATTTTACTAACCTACAATTTATTCTTGGGCAAAAAACTAACTCAATGATTGAGCAATTGCATGGTAAGTAGAACCTAATGTTTTATATTCTGATGTTTTACAATCTTCAGCATTGTAAAAGAAAAAAGTGAGTTTTATCTAAAAGCAGATAAAAGAAAGAACAGGTGCTGATAGGAACTGACTTTGACAGCTTTCCACTGGAAAATATTTTCAGGGTACCTCTTCTGACCTCCAAAGACAACAGGCATACAAGTCCCACATACACATAGATAGATGCAGGCAACACTCGTACATTTGCTGTTCTTCCAGAAAGGCCAGTGTTGGTACACAACACTTATATAGGGTGGGTCACTACTCTCTATAACTACTCCAGCTCTAAGGAGCTGACACCCTCTTCTGGCCTACACAGGCATGCACACATGTGGGTGGCATTCACTAACACTGATTTTATATATATACCTTTATCTATATATCTACACACACACCTACACAAATAAATCTCAAGTAAAAAACAACAACAACAACAACAAAAACAGGGTATAGTAGTACATACCTAGAGTCCCAGGCCTTATAAAGACAATCCTTGGCTAGAAAGGTAGTTACAGGATAACAAAAACTATTTAAAACAGATATACATGCACAAAGGCAAAAGCCTCTAACCTCAGCACTTGGAAGTCAAAGGAAGGTGGATCTCTGAGTCAAAGCTCAAGCTCAGTCAGACTCTACATAGTGAATTGCAAGCCAAGAGTATATAATATGGCACTAAGTAAATGAATGAATGAATGAATGAATGAATGAATGAATGGTCAGTCTCATAGGCTTGTAAGATGGGTGAGGAGTGATGGTGCTTGCTCTCCTGTGCTGTTTTGTATTAAGAATCTGTACTTCCGGTCAGCAAGGGCTGATTAACAAGAGGTCAGAACCAGTAAGTGGAACCTTTGTTTTGCTATGACTCTCAATACTTGTCATCTGGGGCTAAAGAATCAACTGTGATTAGAAGACAATACGCCAAGCATGGTGGCACACACCCAGAGGCAAAGGCAAGTAGATCTCTAGTTCTAGGCTAGTCTGGATTACAAAGTTCCAAGACAGTAACAGATACATCGAAAAACTCTTGGGAGGCAGAGGCAGGCGGATTTCTGAGTTCNAGGCCAGCCTGGTCTACAGAGTGAGTTCCNGGACATCCAGGGCTACGCAGAGAGAAACCCTGTCTCGGAAAAAAAAAAAAAAAAAAGAAAAAGAATATATATATGCACATAAAATGCATAAATAAAATCTTAATAGTTTGGAATGTGGGCTGGCAGTGGTGGCACTTGCCTTTAAGCCTAGCACTGGAAAAACAGAGGCAGGAGGATCTCTGCCAGCCTGGTCTACAAAGCGAGTTCCAGGACAGCCAGGGCTATAAAGAAAAAACCAGTCTCGAAAAACCAAAAAAAAAAAAAAAAAAAAAAGTTTGATGCACCAGGCGTGGTGGGGCATGCCTTTAATCCCAGCACTTGAGAGGCAGAGGCAGGCAGATTTCTGAGTTCGAGGCCAGCCTGGTCTACAGAGTGAGTTCCAGGACATCCAGGGCTACGCAGAGAGAAACCCTGTCTCGGAAAAACAATACACTCAGATTCTACACACTCTCTCATGTCGGGTCTGTGTGTCAATCCCCAGCTGAATCCATGCCCATCTGTTCGCAACTCTGATCCCCACGGATTGAGGAGGACCCATTGAGCCCCTGTCTGGGGCAGGTTCCTAAATTGAGCCTTGACTTCTCTAAGGGCTAGAGTGACCTAAGAGTTGTAAGATAATATAAATCCCACCCCCAAGTTTTTGGTTATAGTCTTTATCAAAGTAATAGAAATCATATAAGGACAACCACCTGGTGGATGGACGAAGTTTGAGCCCTGGAATCTACACAGGGCAAGTGTAGAACCAACTGCTGCTAACTATGCTTGGCCCTGCACATGCACACTCATGCATAAGCACAGAAACACACATATGTTTCAAAACAAACAAAAAAAAGCTCAGGAAACTGAAAATTCTAGCATGTAAAAAGCCCCGAAAAAGAAGAAAAAAAAAAAAGAAGCAAAAACAAAACAAAAACTCCACCACAAGTAATAACTTTTTACTTATTTATTTTTGGATTTTTGTCTCTTAAAAAATTGCAGTAATTTTTTTGACTTTACTTTGAAACTGTAAGTGTTCCTTTGATGCTTTCAGCTATTTTTTTTTTCATAGACAAATAATAAGTAATTGGGGTTTTGCTTGTTTTCCAGGGTCTCACTATTTAACCCTGGCTGTTGTGAAACTTGCTATGTAGACCAAGCTGGCCTGACCTGACTCAGAAATTCACCTCCTAAATGCATCTAAATGTTCTGGGGTTAAAGGAATGAACTACCAAGACCAGAAACACAAGGGGGTGGGGTGAGTGGGTCGACTGCAGTGCAGCACATTCAGTCAAGGGTGGCCTGAAATTCACTTGACTTGAAACTCTGATCCTCTACCACAGGAGTGCTTGATTTCAGGGATACAGCACACCTGGTTTGAGGTGCTAGAAATCAAACCCAAGGCCTTGTGGGTTCTGTGTAAGCACTTTACTGCCAAAACATGTCTTAGAAGATCCCGGCATTAAGTTCTTAAAGAGTCCGGATATGTACCAGCTATCTTACTCAATGGGGTAAAAGCACTTGCCACACAAGTCTAACAACCTGGGTTCAATCCCCAGAACCCATCATGGAAGGACCAACTCCCAAAAACTGTCCACTAACCTCCACACAAGGATGCCTGCTGTGATATACATATTACACACATAACAATGCTAAGGAAGGGCCCAGCCAGGAGGATCAGTGGGTAAAGGTGCTCGCCGTCAAGGCTGGCAACCTCAATTCAACTCAGAAGGCCTACATGAAGGAAGAAAACAATGTCTGCCACTTGTCTCTGCTTTAATCCTCCTCCCCCACTCAAAACCACACACTCCGGAGCAGCATGCAAATCTAATTTTAAAAAATACAAATAATTTGGGAAGAGGCATCTAGATAAGGTCTCTCTATGTAGTCTTGGCTGTCATGGACCTCATTATTTAGACCAGGCTGGCCTTTAACTCAAGAGATCTGCCTGCCTGTGCCTTCCAAGTGTTAGAATTAAAGGCGTGTACAACTATGACCAGGAAAAAAAAAAGAAAAAAAAGAAAGAAAAATTAGGTATATTTACTTTAAAATACTTTGGCTTTTTTGATTTTGCTGCTGTTTTAAGTTTTAAAACAGGTTGGTTTTTGATTTTTGTTGTTTTGAGATGTATGCCACCATACCTGGCCTAAAATGCATCTTCTTTTTTTTTTTTTTTTTTTT
>NC_034598.1:28178350-28179652 GCF_900095145.1 Mus pahari
AAAAAAAAAAAAAAAAGGACCATAAAAGTGGTGTTTAAACTGCTGGATAAATGGGTTTTTGTTTTTGTTCCTGGGTTATTTTTCAAAAGTATCTTAAAAACTAAAGGGTATATCATTTCCAGTCTGAGGGTTCAGTTGCCTGACCTGGTTGTGAGACCGCAGTGGCTGTAAACTGAGTAGCCCATGGTGGATTCTTCTGTCCTCCAAACTGAGCCATGATGCAAGGGGGGAGGGGGAGGGGGAACCTTCACTTGTTTCCCTTCTATAGCCGATACCTATAAAGAAAGGATACAACAAAAGGCCAGTTTAGAGAAATTATTGATATATTAAAGGCAGGTTCCAAACAGGAACCAACCGGAGGTACAAAGTGTGCCAACAGAACATTTGAAATAAGACGCACAATCAACCTATCAACAGATCGCTTGTGCATACTCTTATTTATTTAAAAGATATTCTTAGGGGTGGACTTAAAGGAACTTCCTTCAGTGACTACAAGGACATTTCCTAAAAAGGTCCATCCCATCCCTCCGGAGGCAGAGTCAGGCGGATCTCTATAAACTCCAGGCCAGCATGGTTTATATGACGTTACAAACCAGCCAGGGTTGATACCGAGCCTCTCTCTCCGGGGACAAACGAACTTACAGACGCGGCAGGTACAGCCTGCGTGTTTCTTTGGGCGATGGACTGAGGTCCGCAGGGGGGTTAAATCGGTAACGGAAACAGCGTCGAGGCCCCCTCCCCCATGAAGGCAAAGGCAGGGGCGAATACCATCTCAAACGAACATTACTTTAAGGGCAAGGAAGTCACTATGGCCTTTGTCACCCTAGTCTCCACTCCGGAGGTGGGGAGGCACTTGGGAGGACGCGCGGCTCCAAAAGAACCACTGCGAAGACCCCGGCCCAAGAGAAAAGGAAAAGATGGGGACCTGGCATCCCGGGCTGAGGACACTCATCTACCTCCCGCCGCAGCCGCCGTGACGCGCGGGCCGCGGAACATGGAAGCCAGCGAGAGCCCCAGGCCGCGGCCACAGGGGCCGGCGGGTCGTCGCAGTCCCCGAGGCCCTCCGGGCGCTGGAAACGCTCGACACCACCGCCGCCGCCGCCCCGGGCCGGGCCGGGTCTCAGCGGAGCGGCAGCGCGGGTCCGAGGACGCACGGTCTCCCGCCCGGCCCGGCGCAGGCCGCGGGGCGCAGGCCGCACCTGAGGGGCCTGGAGCCGCCGCGAGGCGCGTGGGGCCTGCTCCGCCCCGCACAAAAGGGACCGCGTCCCTCGCTCGCCGGCCCCGCGGCGGCCGCCATCACCC
>NC_034598.1:28179811-28189057 GCF_900095145.1 Mus pahari
CCCGCCGCCAACGAACGGAAGCAGCCCGCCGCGGCCGGCCACCCACCGCTCCACACCAAAACACTGACCAGACCTTCACCTGAGTCTGGCCCGGGTTAGCCGAGAAGCCATTTCAAAACCCGTCAGGCTCAGGCGCATGCGCAGAGTGCTCAACACCCCCCACCCCCACCCCCCGCGCCTCCACGCCGCGCCGACTCCCGGCTCCGAGAGGAACGGGCCCGTGCGCGAGGGACGTTCGGCGTGCGCGCTCCCCCGCGGGCGCGCTCACTAGGCAGCGCGAGCGAGAGCGCGCCCCAGCCGGGTTACCTGGGCTGCGCTGAACCGGGAGCTGTGGCCCTCGCTCGCCGCTCTGGGGGCCAAGGCCCGTCCTTCCTGGGGAGCGAGAGAGCGCGAGCGGCAGTCACGTGGTCCGGCCGGCGTCGCCGCCATCTTGTGGTCGTCCGTCTTCTATTCTTGTGCTGTTTGCTTGGAAGAATTTCGTGGTTGGGGGCTGGCGAGATGGCTCAGTGGTTAGGAGCACCGACTGCTCTTCCTGAGGTCCTGAGTTCAAATACCAGTCAACCATAGTAGGGTGGCTCACAACCATCCACAACGAAATCGGATGTCCTCGTCTGGAGTGTCTGAAGACAGCTACGGTGTACTTATATATAATAAATAAATCTCTTAAAAAAAAAAAAAAAACTTAGTTGTTAGCGGGCAGTGGTGGCGCACTCCCTTTAATCTCAGCACTCAGGAGGCAGAGACAGGTGGATTTCTTAGTTCGAGGCCAGCCTGGTCTACAGAGTGAGTGCCAGGACGGCCAGGGCGACACAGGGAAACCCTATCTGGAAAAACCGAAAAAAATAAAAAAAAACTTACTTGTTTGTGAAATGGAGCTATAATTAACATAACGATCAACATTAAAATATATACTCAAATACTTCCATATCGTGGGTATATGTTTAACATATGCAGCCCTGACAGGATTCGAACTTCTGAGCTGGAAGAAATCCTCCTGCCTCAGCCTTTATACTGCCTGAGACAGGCACAAACTACAAGGCCAGGCAGGTTGTAAAGAAAAAAAATTTTTTTATATTCTTTTCATTTTTAGAGGGTTTTTACCTGCGTGTATTTATGCACACAAGTGTGGGCTTGGGTCACCTGGAGATGAGAAGACCACAGATCCCCCAAAACTTGAGTTCCTGACCGGTGTTGAAAGACCCCAGTTCCGGGGAGACCCTTGCTCAAGTCACGGGATGAACTGTCGCCTCAATAACTCGAGAGAAACCGTTCTTGATGCAAAATGCATAAGGTTTAATCCAATATCAGCATGCCGAGGCCGAGCTCATAACCCACACGGGGGCAGAGGAGTTGCAGTTAGGAGTTTTTTTAAAGGAAAAAAAAACACAAAGAAAGGGGAAACTGAGTAAACATCTTAAAAGTGGGGATTATGTACTACAGCTCATCTCTTACGGAAGGGTTACAGGCTTATCTTTGGCAAACATTCTTGGTGGAGAAGCTAAGAAAATATCATAAGAGCTAGGATAATGTATTACAGCTCATCTGCTACTGAAGAGTTACAAGCTATCTTAGGCAAACATTTTTAGTCCCTTACCCAGTGAATCAGGTGCCAGGGTGGGTTAAGATGAGCCAATTTTAGTGTTGTTCTCAGGCTGGAGGCAAAAGAACAAGAAAAGCCTTGCTTTGTTTAACAGAGGACTTCATGCGGGGCTTTGCTTCTAGGGGTCTAAGGAAACAAATTGAGTTGGGGGGTCTTACAGTGCGATAATCAATCCCAGGTCCTGATAACAGAGATTAGTGCTTTTAATCACAGTGCCCTCTCCTCAGCATTAAGGCTGGGAAGTTTAAAAGTGTACAATTGAATGGATTTTAATACACGACAAAATGCCATCATCACCCCTAGGATTTGAAGACCCTACTGAAAAGAAACAGCTGGGGGAGTTGGGGGTCAAGAGGGGATGGAAAGGTTGGGGGTGGGGGGAGTGCACACCTCTAGTCCCTGCACTCAAGAGGAAGAGGCAGACATAGGACAGCCAGGGCTACACAGATAAACCCTGTCTCAAAGAATGAGAGAGAGACAGAAGACAGACAAAGCTATTAAGTCATTCTCTAATTTTGCCCTACACCTGCTGGTGACAGCTATTCATTCTCAGTATGAAATAGCTTATGCTAGGAATCCCACATAAGATTAGATGAGTCAAGCCGGGTGTGGTGGTGCATGCCTTTAATTCCAGCACTGGGGAGGCAGAGGCAGGTGGATTTCTGAGTTCGAGGCCAGCCTGGTCTACCAGGGCTATACAGGGAAACCTTGTCTCAAAAAACCAAAAAAAAAAAAAAAAAAAGAGTAGGTGAGCCAATGAGCCAAGCATGATCATGTGGAGACCTGTAATCTAACACTTGAGAGGTAGAGGTAGGGAGGATCAGGAGTTCAAGGACAGCCTGGACTATGTAACACCATATCGCACCAAAACCAATAGGATAAAGTAAATAGCTTTTTGGGTGGTTCCTTGTATCTTTTCCCTTAAATTCTAAGAGCACAGGATCATATAGGTACAGGTCCTTTAATGTTTTTCAAGCATCCAGGGGCCCTTCCCTACTTAAGTAAAACTTACAGAAGTTTGGTAAAATGTAACTTTTTTTTCCTTACTAATTCTGTCCAGCCTTCAAACTATTAAAATATAACTGTCATCACACTATAGTAACTTATAGAAATTCCAAACATCTTGTGCCTGGTGTCCCGGAAATAAAAGGGAGAAAGTGAGTATACTAAAATCTGAGATATGTGGCACACGCCTTTAATCCCAGCACTCGGGAGGCAGAGACAGGCAAATTTCTGAGTTGGAGGCCAGCCTGGTCTACAGAGTGAGTTCCAGGACAGCCAGGGCTATACAGAGAAACCCTGTCTCAAACAAACAAATAAATAAATAAATAAATAAATAAAATCTGAGATACCTTATCCAAAAACAAGTTCTGGGGGCTGGAAAGATGGATCAATGGTTAAGAGGTCCTGAGTTCGCCAGGCGTGGTGGCACACACCTTTAATCCCAGCACTCAGGAGGCAGAGGCAGGCGGGATTCTGAGTTCGAGGCCAGCCAGGTTTTCAAAGTGAGTTCCAGGACAGCCAGGGCTACAAGGAGAAGCCCTGTCTCGAAAAACAAAACAAAACAAATCAAAACAGATCCTGAGTTCAATTCCCAACAACACATGGTGGCTCACAACCATCTGTAATGGGATGTGATGCCCTCTTCTGGTGTGTCTGGAGTTAGCTACAGTGTACTCATCTACATAAAAAAATAAATAAATATTTCTTTTTAAAAAAAGTTCTGAAGTGCTGGAGACATGGCTCAGTGGTTAAGAGCACTGACTGCTCTTCTGGAGGTGCCAAGTTCAAATCCCAGCAACCACATGGTTTCTCACAACCATTCATAATGAGATCTGATGCCCTCTTCTGGTGTGTCTGAGGACAGCTACAGTGTACTTACCTATAATTAAATAAATAAATCTTAAAAAAAATTCTAAAAGAAACCGCAGGCAGCACTTGATGTTCTTCCATAAATCTGGAGCTCATCTCAGCATTTCCATCAGCGCCATACAACTACACAGAACCCTGAGGCCTATCCCAGGCTCCTGGGGTACTGCGCACATGTGACACATATTCACACAAACATATACACATATACATACACATAAATAGAAATGAAATCTCGGGGGTGATGTAAAGACTCGGAAGTTAAGAGTCCTGTGAGGTCGACAGGCAGTGGTGGCGCACGCCTTTAATCCCAGCACTTGGGAGGCAGAGGCAGGCGGATCTCTGAGTTGGAGGCCAGCCTGGTCCACAAAGTGAGTTCCAGGACAGCCAGGGCTACACAGTGAGTACTGTGAAGTCTTCCAGAGGATGTGACTTCTAATCACAGCACATACAGGGTGGCCAAAAACTTCAGTAATTCTGTTCTATGGGATATAGTTCCTCTCTTCTGACCTCTATGGTTGTCCATAGGTGTGGGTTATGCACAGACATATATGCACTAGAAGCAACTCTATTCGCAATAAACTTCTGAAAAATAAAAAATAAAATATTTTCTAAAGTCAATAAAAAGTCAGGCATGGCCGGGCGTGGTGGTGCACACCTTTAATTCCAGCACTTGGGAGGCAGAGGCAGGTGGATTTCTAAGTTCGAGGCCAGCCTGGTCTACAAAGTGAGTTCCAGGACAGCCAGGGCTATACAGAGAAACCCTGTCTTGAAAAACCAAAAAAAAAAAAGTCAAGCATGGTGACTGCTTTAACACCCTCAATTCCAGCATGAGCGAAACAGAAGCAGACTGATCTCTGTGAGTTCGAGGCTAGCATGGTCAACACAGTGAATTACAGGAGAGCCAGAGCTAAGAAAAGAGGCATTGTCTTTAGAATTTTTTGTTGTTGTTTTGTTTTATTTTGTTTTTCAAGACAGGGTTTCTCTGTGTAGCCCTGGCTGTCCTGGAACTCACTCTGTAGACCAGGCTGGCCTCAAACTCAGAAAATCTGCCTGAGTCTGCCAGAATTTCTTTTTTTATGTTTACAATATAAACAAACAGGCTGGAGAGATGGTTCAGTGGTTAAGAGCACTGAATGTTCTTCTGGAGGTCCTGAGGTCAAATCCCAGCAACCACATGGTGGCTCACAACCATCTGTAATATGATTGGATGCCCTCTTCTGGTGTGTCTGAAGACAGCTACAGTGTACTTACGTATAATAAATAAATAAATAGTTTTTTTAAAATATAAACAAACATACCACCCTTTATTTAGTCACCTGACCTTTTAACTTTTACTTTTATGCTTTTATGAACAATCCTGAAGGAAGCCAGATAGTCAGCGTCAAGTTTTCTCTTTTATTTAAGAATTGCTTTTAACTGGGCTGGAGGGACGGCTCAGTTCCAGACTGCCTGCTCTTCCAGAGGCCCTGAGTTCAATTTTCCAGCAACCACTGGTGTGTCTGAAGAGTGTGACAGTGTACACGCATACATTACATAAATAAATAGATAAATAAATAAATACCTCTTTTTAAAAAAAAAAATAAAAAGAATTGCTTTTAGCAAAAGGCAATTAGACAAGAGAATCTCCCTAGGCTTCCAACCGACACTCTCTCCCCTCTTGGCAGAATATGAATTGTCTTCTATAAGAGTTGACCATACATTCTCACCAGGTAATAGACTGCACACAAAGACACTAGACAAAAATATTTTTGGCCATGATTGCCTTTGTTTTATTTTTGGAGATAAAATCCTATTAATAGTCCTGACAGGACTGATACTGGATTTATAGACAAAGCTAGCTTGATGCTTGTGACAATCCTGCCTCTGGCTGCAAGTTCTGGGATTACAGCCACAAGCCACCAGACCCAGCCATACACACAAATGAAACGTCATTAGGTATCCCCATACTGTCATTAGAGACTGGTAACTTTCTGTTTGTCACGATATTTTCTTACAGAGAGGGAGAGACAAAGAGAGAAGGAGGAAGTTCCCAGAGACTGACCCACAGCCTTGAGCATTCTACAGAAACACTGGATTACCCAATCATCTGGAAACATTGTCCTCTTTGGACGTTAGAGCAGGGTCTCACAGGGCTGGACTTGAGTTCCTTTATAAGAAAGAGTCAGGCCTTTAATTTGTGTTCCCTCTACTTGAGCTTCCTGACTAATTGGGATGGCAGATCTGTGTAGCAATGCTCAGTGTTTTGTTTTTGACAAGGGCCCGTTTAGCTTGACATGGGATATCATCATACAGGCCTGACTCTAAATTCATTATTCCTTTGTTATGATGCTATAAAAATCCAGTTTATAGCCAAACCTTTGAGTTACTCTCTGTCTTTTTTTTTTTTTTTTTTAAATTACAGAACTACAGTAAAGATCCTAAATTAATGGAAGGAAAAGAGTTCTCCAGCTATACTACAGGCAGGAAGATTACTGCAAATTGAAGGTCAGCCTTGTCTACAAGGTAAACAGTTAAGGCAGTATTGCATAATCTGACCCTGCTTCAGTTTTTTCTTCTCTTCTTCTCTATAGAAAATTCACACTTTTCTTTGAACTGTTTTCAAGCCCTTTGGGGATATAGTGTAACACAGGGTGCAATGCTGGGTCATATGATAATTCTATATTTATCCTTGACAAAATGTTCAGCTATTTTTATGGTGGCTGTACTATTTTATATTCCCACAAGAAATGTGCTGCATCCTTGCCGACCTCTCCCAACCCACACCCCCGCAACCATTTTTTTTTTAAAGTTTTATTTATTGGCTTGTTTATTTCTTTGGGCATGTTTGCATGTCTGCTTACAAGGACACAAGAGAGTAAAAGTCAGAGGTCAGCAGTGAGTATCTCTTCTAGTGCAATGGTTTGTTGCTTCTGAGTGTAGCCCTGGCTGGGCTGGAACTGGCTTTATAGATCAAATTGACCTTGAACTCAGAGAGCCACCTGCCTCTGTCTCCTGAGTGCTAGGATTAAAAGGGTGTGCACCCACTGCCACCACCCTGAGTGGGGAGTGGGGAATGTGTCTACAAGGTTTTTTTGGTTTTGTTTTTGTTGTTTGTTTGTTTGTTTTGTTTTGTTTTTCAAGACAGGGTTTCTCTGTATAGCCCTTGGCTGTCCTGGAACTCACTCTGTAGACCAGGCTGGCCTCTAACTCAGAAATCCGCCTGCCTCTGCCTCCCGAGTGCTGGGATTAAAGGCATGCGCCACCACTGCCCGGCTTTGTTTTGTTTTTGAGACAGGGTTTCTCTGTATAGCCCTGGCTGTCCTGGAGCTCACTGTGTAGACCAGGCTGGCCTCGAACTCAGAAATCCACCTGTCTCTGCCTACCAAGTTCTGGGATTAAAGGCGTGTGCCTCTCCCTGCCAGGCTGTGTCTGGAAGTTTTTATTGAATTTATATCTGTACCTCATGTGTGCGCCTGGTGGCCATAGAGACCAGAAGAGGGTGTTAGATCCCGGGAAATTGTACTGATAGACTATTGTAAGCTGCCACATTGGTGCTTGTAATAAAACCCAGAATCTCTGGAAAAACAGAGTTCTTAATCTCTGAACCGTTTTTCTAGCCTCTACTTGTCTTTCTTTCTTTCTTTTTTTTTATTTTAAGATTTATGTATTTATTATATGTAAGTACACTGTAACTGTCTTCAGACACTCCAGAAGAGGGCGTCAGATCTTGTTAAGGATGGTTGTGAGCCACCATGTGGTTGCTAGGATTTGAACTCCAGACCTTTGGAAGAGCAGTAAGTGCTCTTACCCACATATAATAAATAAATAAATCTTTAAAAAAAAAAAAAAAAAAAAAAACTAACAGCTGCTTCTTTTTCCTCAAGGTACTGAATACTCCGCACCATGGGTAAGCGCCATCGCCATGACCACCAGGAGCTTTCCTTCTGCTGATGTGTGAGAATCTTGTTGGTTTGGTTTGTTTGAGACAAGGTCTTACTTACTTGGCAGGCTTGGGACTCACTATACCAACCAGGCTGGCCTTGAACTCCTGGAGATCAACTTGTCTGCCCCAGAGTGCTGCGATTGAGGCAAGCACCACCATGACCCTTGGTGTGTTTTTCTTTTTGAAAATTTCTTATCTTTATCTTATGTGCACTGGTGTTTACCTGCAGGTATGTCAATGTGAAGTGTGTCTGTGTGAGTGTCAGTTTCCCTGGAACTGGAGTTATAGATAGGAGCTGTCAAATGGATGCTGGGAATTGAACCGGGATTCTCTGGAAGAGCAAATAGTGCTCTTAAACATTGAGACATCTCTCACTCTTGGTACTTTTTTTCATGCACACTGTGTGTGTTTAAGAAACAGCTCTCTTAGCCGGTCATGGTGGCTCATGCATTCAATCCCAGCATTTGGGAGGCAGAGGCAGGCAGATTTCTGAGTTCGAGGCCAGCCTGGTCTACACAGTGAGTTCCAGGACAGCCAGGGCTACACAGAGAAACCCTGTCTCGAAAAACCAAAAACAACAACAACAACAGCTCTCTTCATAGCTCTAGCTGGCTTGGAAGTGATAAGTAGACCAGGCTGGCCTCAAATTTAGAGATCAGTCTGCCTCTGCTTCCCGAGTGCATCGTATGCAATGTAATCATTGCATAAGTGTGTATGTGTGTGAGTGGCAGCTCTAAAGAACTATAAAGTACTTGAGCAGGTCAAAGATAGTTCTCTCCTTCTGCGATGGCGAATACAGGGACTGAACTCAAGTCAATCAGTAGAATTGGGCCTCACTCATGTTAGGAATTGATCTCTCATTGGGTAATAACCTGAACCAGACTGATCCACTCAAATTACTTTTGTGCATGAACTAATAATCCAGTGCAATTGTAATGTAATGTAACCCAGTGCAAATGTAATATGTCAAAACCACGTTTCCACTGCACCAACTGTAGGATTTCATCTGTTAAGTACTTTCTACCATTGCTATAAGAAGATTGCATAGGGGAGCTGGAGAGATGGTTCAGCCGGTAAGAGCACTGACTGCTCTTCCGAAGGTCCTAAGTTCAAATCCCAGCAACCACATGGTGGCTCACAACCATCTGTAACGAGATCTGGCACCCTCTTCTGGATTGTCTGAAGACAGCTACAGTGTACTGACATATAATAAATAATAAGTCTTTAAAAAAAAAAATGGGGCTGGTGAGATGGCTCAGTGGGTAAGAGCACCCGACTGCTCTTCCAAAGGTGTAGAGATAAAATCCCAGCAACCACATGGTGGCTCACAACCATCCTTAACAAGACCTGACTCCCTCTTCTGGAGTGTCTGAAGACAGCTACAGTGTACTTACATGCAATAAATAAATAAATCTTAAAAAAAAAAAATAACTGTCATATATATATATATATATATATATATATATATATATATGAAGATTGCATAGTATATATGCAAGCACTTTACCAACTTAACTTCATCCTTAGTGAGCCTTTCTTTCTTGATAAAGTCTCATTAACACTGAGGATGCTGGTCAGGCCCCCAGTGAACGTCTTGGTTCACCCTCTGGCAGGCTGGTAACAGCCGAGTCATTTTCTTCATAGCTGTTTTTTTTTCCCCTCCAAGTGTGAATATTTCCAGGATCTTTGCTTCTTTACCAGTTTGGATCTTAAAGGAACTCAAAGTGTTTGGTGCTGTTTCTCAAGTTCTTGGAGGTTGAAAGCCTAAGATCTCCCTAAAGAGTTGAGGAGTAGCTGGGCGTGGTGGGCGTGGTGGCGCACGCCTTTAATCCCAGCACTCGGGAGGCAGAGG
>NC_034598.1:28189452-28205125 GCF_900095145.1 Mus pahari
TTTTTTTTTTTTTTAAGATTTATTTATTTATTATATGTAAGTACAGTGTAGCTGTCTTCAGACACTCCAGAAGAGGGAGTCAGATCTCGTTATACATGGTTGTGAGCCACCATGTGGTTGCTGGGATTTGAACTCAGGACCTTTGGAAGAGCAGTTGGGTGCTCTTTCCCACTGAGCCATCTCACCAGCCCGCAGTCAGTGCTTTTAACCACTGAGCCATCTTTCCAGCTCCCCTTGTAACTCTTGTGGAGGGCTTAGGTTCAAGTCCCAGTACCCACATGGTGCCTCACAACTGTTTGTAACCTCCAGTTCCAGAGAATCTAATACCAGCTTCCGACTTCCTGCAAGCACCAGTCACACACATTGTACATACACATAGGAAGGCAAAACACTTTAAAAATCATCAAATGTATAAATGCCCTGCTGCATGTACATCTGCATGCCAGAAGAAGGCATCCGATACCCGGGGATGAATGATTTAACAGGGGTAACCAAGACAATTGGACAACACAGATATTTACGTAACAATTATACCAGTAGTAAAGTTACAGTTAAGTAGCAGCTAAAATAATTCTATGGCTGGGGGTCACCACAACGTGTTAGGGAGGTTGAGGACCACTGTTCCAGAGAGAACTCTCTGGAGCTTCTGTTACAAGGGCAATGATTTTATTTTATGAACTCTATTCCTTTGAAGTTTCAACCTTTAAAGATCATTAATTTAGTGTTTAGGATGTCAATATATGCATTTTGTGTTCAGAGGGCAGATATTTAATCAATAAAACTTAGAGAGCTCATAAATCTTGGATGTTTGATGTGGCCCCAGAGTGGTTTATTTTTTAAAAAAGATTCATTTATTTATTTGTTTATTAATTTATTTAATGCATATGAGTACACTGTAGCTGTACAGATGGTTGTGAGCCTTCATGTAGTTGTTGGGAATTGAGTTTTAGGACTTCTGCTCACTCTGGCCAAAAGACTTATTATTATAAGTACAGTGTAGCTGTCCTCAGACACACCAGAAAAGGGTGTCAAATCTCATTATGGATGATTGTGAGCCACCATGTGGTTGCTGGGATGTGAACTCAAGACCTTCAGAAGAGCAGTCAGTGCTCGTAATCACTGAGCCATCTCTCCAGCCCATAGGAATGGTTCTTTAAAAATCTGTTTATGTTTATAAAGAGTCCATGAACAAAATATCTTACAAAGTAGCTCATGCTGGGAGCCGGTGGTGCACACCTTTCATCCCAGCACTCTGCAGGCGGATCTCTGTGGGTTCGAGGCCAGCCTGCTCTACATATGGAGTTCCAGGACTGCCGGTGTTACACAGAGAAACCCTGTCTTGAAAAACAAAAAGCAAATTAAAACAAAATAGGTGTGACTAGATGAGAATTGGTGCTGGGATAGGAGTCGAGGTTGAAGGCCAGGCTTTGCTTGTTCTATGTAGAGACTAGAGTATTTAAAGACTGACATTGAGAATGAGGCTGAACTTACATCACAGGGAGGTCCCAGGGCACATAGGTACTGTGCACAGAGGAATTAAGCTTTTGGTAGAAAAGGTACTTTCTTCACTGTAATAGAAAGCAAGAAGAGTGAAGAAGATCTACGAACTATGAAGGCAAAAGGCTTTACACTCTCAACATAAAGCTGTCCACACTTGTGAACAAAGGGCATTGGGATGTCTACAAGGATCAGAGTGTTGGAGACCAACACTCTGATCAAACACTCTGACAAAGGTCGTGGCAGCTCTAGGCTTACCTTCCAGGGGCTCTGGTAGGTATGCCACCAGATCTTAAACATTTCCGGACCAGCAAGAGGAAAGGCATTCTGGTCCTTTGCCAAGTAATTTTGCTTTGACATCTAGTAATACAGAGCCAATAACCTGTACTCAAGCAACCATGGACTACAGAGAGTGGCAGGTGGCTTCATCCTCAAGAAACAATTTATATGTAGGCCTGGGCACAATCAGTCTTGCAGATTCCAGAAATTAGAAGGCAGAGGGAAGATTCTTCGAGCTCAAGTCCAGCTTGGACTACTAGACACAAAACCCAGACATTCAGACTAACACACCACTAAGGAATGAGAAAAGGGAACATTTTGACTACAAACGATCTAGTTTTTGTTTGTAGTATGTCCTAAGAATGTTGGCATAGTAGCTACATTGCTATCACTGCTGAAAACAAGACACTCAGTACTGACAGACATGGCAGAGAACACTTGTAATGAGGAAACCCAGTGTCTGCCTTTGGCTTCTCACTTTCATATAGACTCATATGCAAGTAGGAGAATGTGTTGAGGATATAGCTCTGTGCTAAGAACAAGTGCCAGGCAAGCTCAAGGTCTTCGAGTGGGGAGTGGGCCCCTGGTGGTGTGGCAGTAAAACCTCGCCCTTGGAGAATAACCCTACAGGATTGGAAGTTCAGAGCCAGCAGCCTCAATTATGCACAGTATGGTCTCCAATCTGAGGGAGGGAGGAAGAGAGAGAGAGAGAGAGAGAGGGGGGGGGGAAGAAAGGAGAAAACAAGTTGCATATTATTAATGGTTTTGAGGATAGTATATTGAGCCTATCACAAAGTTAAGGGCAGATATGGTGTCATATGCATTTGGAAATGGAGTAGGAAGGTGAGGGATGCTTACACTGAAAACACACACCATAAAAACAAGAAAAAACAAACAAACAAACAAAATCTGGGCTACAACCTCCTAGGTTCAATGGTGGCTCCTCCTTCGCAGGACACTGACATACGGATTAATCTTTACTATGCCTATTTTCAGATGGGTGCAATCATATGTAGAAATCACTAGTGCTAGTACTACTGTGTGATAAAAATGTTTCTGCTCAGGTGTATGAGTTGCCACCCACAGAACTGGGTAAGAGTGGACAACATCTGATAATTGTCTATACATCTGTGCGCGCGCGCACACGCACGCACGCGCGCGCGCGCACACACACACACACACACACACACGCATTAGCATGCTCAAGCATGAGTGATTGACACCCAGTTTGAGGCCAATGTGAACTCTAACAGAAGACCTGTTTTAATTAAAACAAAACACAAAGCAAGGAATCTGTATGGGTTAAGTCATCTACAGAACAAGCCTGGCAGTGGTGACAAAAGCCTTTAATCCCAGCACTTGGGAGGCAGAGGCAGGCAGTATACAAGTAGAATTCATTGTAGCCATTAACATGGGCAGTCACATGGGAATTGACAGATGTACAAAGACACTAAGACCATTTGGGAGGTGATGCAAATCTGTTAGCGGGATGGAAAGATGGCTAGGAGGTTAAGAGCATTGGTTGCTCTTCCAAAGGATTTGGGTTTCCCAGCACCATTATGGTGAATCTTCTGTGACTCCAACCTCATAAGATTGGATGCCCTCTTGTGGCTTCTACAGGCACAGGCATGCACTTCATCACCAGACATATCTGCAGGCAATAAAGAAAACCCTGCTTTTGCTGCTATGAAGTGAGCTGGGACTTTGAGTATGTTAAATATGTGTTCTGTATCAATAGCTGGAGCTGACGTACTCAAACATGATCTGTTTGCTCAAACCATTAAGTCTTTTGAAATTAAGATGGGAATATTAGATATTATATTTTAAAATAATTTTTTGAAGAAGAAAAAATAGACTACCAGGTGCAAAATAGAAGTATAAAATTTATTTTATGCCACCCACAAAGTTCTATATAGTCAGGAATGATACAATTTGCAATAGCTTTAAAAAAAAAATGACAAAGATTTAAAATATATCTTCAATTACAGTATTCCTTTATCCTTAGTTAGAATTTTTTAAAAAGAAAATTTATGCTTTAAACAAATGAGACATAAGGAAAATAAGACAATTTCCACAACTATTTTTACATTTATGTTTCAATCCAAGTACATTTCAATGTATTTTGCTACATAAACATGAAATCATGTACAACTGCTGTGCACCAAAATTTAGCTTAATTAGATCTTTCAAGTAACATGCAATTCCAACTCACAAGTATTCAAGTACTGCTACGAAGTGTCCCATTCGGTGCAGAGGACTCAATATGATTATGTATTGAAACTGTCATGGTTATAGGATTCTCTTTCCCTTTAATGTGATGAAGTGCTTTAACTCTTTCCCTCATAGGTGAAGAACTAAACTATTTTTTGGAATTTTGACAGCATTTCCCAAGATAAAAGCCTTCGATTACTGAGACGCAACAGTAGGATCGTAACAGTCACAACTAACAGCGAACATCTTCCAGGGACTGCTGGGGAGGCTTTTCACATAAGAGCCCGAAAACTCGGCTTCAGCACCACTGTATATGGTGAGGAATGTGAATTAATGTCGTATTCCCACCCCTGATCAACAGTCTGCTGAATCCTGTAAACCAAGCTAATGCCACACATGTTCATTTACATGCTAGATCACTCTATGAGAGAAAAGTGAGTCAACTCAGACTTCATGCTGATCTCTCTCTGCCATGGATTTGTACAGCTATCTCCATAGGGAACACTTCATGATTTCCTAGTAACCCAAATATGACCATCGACCCACATATCACAATGCAAAAGCTGCCCATAGTTTAGCTATAAAACCATTTCTGGAAAAATATTTCTCTTAAAGCACCTATCACAATGTTAAATCCATAAAGCTAAAAAAAATATGACCATACATCGCAATAAAAATATTTAATCTTTCCTATGAGCTGTGTTTGTAAAGTCGAATATAGTCAGTCAGCCGTTTTATCACAGCACAAACTGATGCTGGAAAGCAGACTCACCAACATAAGAGGAGGCCATACCGACTATTCAAGGTTCTTTGGCCTGTTCCCCTTATATTTGTGCCAAAGAATGTTATCACTATAGTCAAAATATACCTCTCTATAGAGAGGTGGTTAAAATAACCTATGGACAGATTACTAGAAACTTTACAAATACATCTCAACATTCTTAACTCTAGGTATACTTGCTTCAAAGATTTTTATGGCTACCAGCAAAGCAGAGGGAACACTCACACACCGAAACAAAACAAAAAACAGAACACCCAAGAAGACAAAAGATATAATCCAGAGATAATAAAACCTGTTATCAATAATTTTGCATATTTATAATGAAGGGCTAGGAACTAAAATTGTTCAGCTAGCACCATCTCCTTCAAGAAACCTTCATTTCAGCATACTTAAATATATTAAACTTTGATTATGAGGGGCTTTAAAATTCCTATTTAGAAAGTTACCTGTTGAAAGTGTCTTCCTATTAATGGTAAAGGGATGCTCTCTATCTCTCTATGCTTATTATCACTGTGAACAGAGATTCACACCTGCAGCCCCTGACCAAGGACCAGAGCAACCTGGGGACAGAACAGCATCTTCCAGACCAGCTAGAGCGATATTGTGAACCTGTCTTAAACTCGCACGCACACGCGCACACACACACACAAAACCATAAACCTAAGCTTTGATGCATAAATAAGGAAGTAAGGACTTGAGATCTTTAATATGTGCAATAGCTGGCTAAACAACGGAAATGAAACAGGCTTATAAGTTTTCTGTTTTTCTCCTATCAGCTCTACTCAGTCAACACACATGGCGCACACGTACACGCAGGCAACTACATTTCACTCCTATGACTTGACTGGCTGTGTGACATGGAGGAAGCTACTGGCTCTTCTTGCTGGTGGCTGAACTACTTCTGAGTTCAGTACTGGTGAGAAGTCCGACAAAGAGCTCTGAAGACATGATCCCCTCCCACGGCTCCTGCCTCCCCAGGAGCTGAAGTATAGGCAGGCGCATCAAACCTAGGGAGAGATGCTAAGCCTTCTTGTTTTTTGTTCATGTCCTATTTATTGTCAAAAGACCACTTGTTTTCAGTTAAAATTAATAGAGGGCAGACAAGAACTAATCCCCCCCCTGACTTCTCACCGTGGCGTCTGGACTTATGTTTGAAACTAGATTATGTGTAAGGATGTGTGGTTGTATTGTCTGAGCTAGGGTTTGAGACAAGATCCTAGTTCCGGTACATCAGGGCCATGATTAAGAGACTAGTACAAGCCGGGCGGTGGTGGCGCACGCCTTTAATCCCAGCACTGGGGAGGCAGCGGATTTCTGAGTTCGAGGCCAGCCTGGTCTACAGAGTGAGTTCCAGGACAGCCAGGGCTACANAGAGAAACCCTGTCTCGAAAAACAAAAAAACCAACCAACCAACCAAACAAATAAACAAAAAACAAAAAAAGACTAGTACGGCTGAAGAACTTCTAGAGTAAATTCACCTCAGGAAACAGGTCCCCAGGAACAGAATGAGATTGTTGAAAATGAGGAAAAGAGGGCTGGTGAGATGGCTCAGCAGGTTAAGAGCACTGACTGCTTTTCCAAAGGCCCCGAGTTCAAATCCCAGCAACCACATGGTGGCTCACAACCATCTGTAACAAGATCTGACGCCCTCTTCTGGAGTGTCTGAAGTCAGCTACAGCGTACTTACATATAATAAATAAATAAATTCTTAAAAAAAAAAAAAGAAAGAAAGAAACTCCGTCTGCATATAAGATCCAGTGACTAAAACTGCCTTGCAGGTTTGAATTTTAGCAGCTGGAGATGGAAAAGTCCCAAAAGAATGGGAATATGTTGTACTTAGGCCTAATTGAAAAGTTCCGCATACATACCCTTGGTCCTTTCTGCAGTACTAGGGATTGGACCCAGAGAGGTGCCAGCAAGGTTGGCAAGCACTACCGTCTCATGAACTCTATGGCAGTTCTGTGCCCTGCTGGTGTTCCTTTTCTTTCTATCATCCCATATCAGTCCCTCAAGCAGTTGGGATCACACACTTGAGCCAAGCAGGGTGGCTTGAAAAAGATAAGCCAAGATGCTGAGACAAAGTAGAGTTTAAGGACTACATAATGAGACGCGCCAAAAGGAAGGCAGAGGCAGGGAAACTGCAACGAGTCAGATAGATCTGCATACGGGGGTGATCTGGGTGTTGGAGCCAGGGTGTACATACAGGAGAAGAGAAGATTTTTAATCATAAGGAAATCTGAATGTAGAAAAGGAATAAAGAAATTATCAACCTTGTAATTTTGAAGCTAGAAATTATCAACCTTGTAATTTTGAAGCTAGAAACATTACAGACTGCCACAAGGTAATTTTGAACACTGGGGTCTCAGGGTCAATGTGAGATTATGAGTAATACATATTTTGAGCAAACTGATTATCTGGGCAAAGAGCTGGGGCTAATACAAATGTACATTAGCTGGGCTGGGAGCCTGGTGTCTATACCCTAGCAATCAATAAGAGACCATGTGAACCAGGAGGTTCAGTAAAAGATTTGGCAAACATGCTAAGATTTTGAAGACACAAGATTTGAAACACAAATGATGATTCCCTGCGAAATAACCCCAAGGTCTAAGATGGTAGGGAATGTTGATGGTGTTTACCTGACACACAAAAGGCCTGGTTCAATCCCAGCACCAGAGGAACTAAGTGTGGCACAGCCAGAGGGCAGAAAGAACCCTCGCAGGTTCAAGACCAGCTTGGTCTTTGTCACTTGGCCAGGTCTGTATAGTGAGACCCAGTTCGAGAAGCAAAGAAAGGGAAAAAGACGTTCTCAACATCCTTAGCCATAGTTCAAAACTGTGCTATACACCACCATGAGATGCTTAAGGAAGTCCAGTCTCACAATTTAATAGAAGCCCAACTTCTATTACACAAAGACAAATCAACCAACCAACCAACCAACCAAAAAACAAAACTAAAAAAACATGCTTAGGAATTTTAACAATTCTGAAGAAAATATACAGAATCAGGTTTTGTGGGAGGATACAGTGACTATCTAAATGGTCTTCACACTGGCCACTGCTTTCTGATGAAATACAATATAAAACACGCATTTCATTTAAAAAAACTTAGTCATCTCAAACCACTAAACTAAGCAATGACCACACCACATGACTAAATATGCCAAAGTGACCAGCACAGAGAAGTGAAGCAGCGCTCCTGTTTATGGTGATGGCTACATCACAGTGACCTGCCAGCACTGAAGTAGGGGAGGGGTAGGAGGGACTGTGCAACCATGGCTACAGAGTATATACAGTGAAGGCATGCTTCCCTCAATGCTTCCGACAGCCAGTCCTCAAGAACTCCTTGGGTATTCCTAATACTAGGTTCCAGAGGGAATGGCAGAGACAAGGATTGCCTTCTGCGTAGGCAAGAGTTAGTAGGTTAATGTCATAGGTTTTCCTGGCAAAGCCTAGGATAGACAGTAAAGGCAATCTTGACCTAATCTCACCATTTTCTTTCTTGTCCTGAACCTCACCAGAGGACAGAAAGCTGTTTTATTTTTGACTTGCACAAAAATCAAGGTAGTTCTTAGTGGTACAATCCTCTCTGAGAAAAGTAAAGTTTGTCTTGTACAGTTCTAAGAGCAGAATGGTCCTCAAGCAATTAGGTGCTGTCTGAGAACTCAGGGATTGAGCTCTGCCTTCTAAGGCGACTTCTGGTGCAGCAACAGCCACCACACTATCCTTTGTCATAATAATTCTTGTTATAAGTTTCTAGTATAGATGAAACTCAGTTGTATTAAATCTAGACTCAAAAAGATTCCCATGCATCGAGGGGTGAAACTCAGGGTAGCTTTGTGTTAAGGTTGCATACACCTACTTGTTTGGCACAAAGGTAAATGCACCCACAATCGATAGAAGAGGTCATGTGATGACATGATAGCTTGATAGCTCTGTTCCACTCAGAAGTCTCATTTTACATATATATATGAATGAATGACTAATTTGGGGTTAGTTTTGTACATGCTATTGTGAAATGATAATCAGAAGTAGTAGGTTACTTCATGTGAATCAAGCCAGTACATCATTTACAAAATAGCCATTCAGTTAACTATTTAATGGGGTGAATAATGGGGTAAATGTAAGTGAATGGCTTACGGTTTTCACCTAATGAAATTATGTGTCTCACAAATGCAATGTTATGTTTGGGAAATCACTTAAGATGTGGAATTGTTCCGAAACTTTGCCTCTATTATCTTCAAGTCCGAACAATATATTTCAATGACAGTGATAACATAGTCTCTTTGGTACCTGGTCTTATTTGGTACTTTGTAGAGAACTGGAAACAGGACATACACGAGGCTGACAAATACAAGAACAACAAAAGAGCTAGGAGAGTGGAGGAGGACAACTTTAATCCCAGCACATAGGTAGGAGCAGGGAGATAGGTCTGTGAATTCTAGGCCAGCCTGGTCTGCTACATGAGTTCCAGGACAGCTGGGACTACATAGAGATCCAGTCTCATAAAGCCAAAACCTACCAAAAATGGATTTAAGAGGGCAGGTGATGTCTAATTCTAAAGCAGGCAGGAATGAATCATAGCATCACCAGGGCTACCGTGGGAGTCATATGACAATGTATCCCAATGTTCACAACACGAACAGTCTTAATTAGAGCTCCACAAACCAGGTCAGAGGAACGCAATCTAATTAAAACAGTAGAGGGGTAGAAAGACTGTCCGATAAGTGACTGCCATCTCAAACCAATGTATTTTATTTTATTTTATGTTTTGGTTTTTCGAGACAGGGTATCTCTGTGTAGCCCTGGCTGTCCTCAAACTCAGAAATCCACCTGCCTCTGCCTCCCAAGTATTGGGATTAAAGTCATTCACCACCACTGCTCAGTTGTAGTTTGTTCTTAAGAAAGCCCATTCTTTTTTTTTTTTTCCAAGACAGGGTTTCTCTGTGTAGCCCTGGCTGTCCTGGAACTCACTCTGTACACCAAGCTGACCTCAAACTCAGAAATCTGCCTGCCTCTGCCTCCCAAGTGCTAGGATTAAAGGTGTGCGCCACTACTGCTCTGCAAGAAAGCCCATTCTTAAAGCAGCGTATAGCCAGCAGATGGTGCAGTAGAACACCAACCAAGTGAGGATGCCTATAAAGCACACCAGAATGATGTTCCCACAGAGGGCTGCTGGCCGAGGCACTCCATCTATGATGCTAACTCTAGCAATGGAATGACAACGTTTTTGTTGAAAGTAATTAGTTTCATGTTCTTATTTTGTCTAACTGCAACCAGATTCATAAACACCAACAGTCCCATTAATAAACATTGGTGTATTCAACTGATTAAGCACCAAGAATGTGACCTTATCATTCAAAACATCAGCTTGAATATATAACTGTAGCTCTTCATTTATAGGTAGTTTGTTATGTCCTTAGAAAGTAATTCCAAGCATTCCTTATAAGTTTGTATTGTAAGGGATAGTTCAAGGGGAAAAAAAAAAATCAAATGGACAGATGGATGGATAAATAAAGGCAGGAAGAGACGATTCTATCCCATAATGGCAAGAAAATTATTTCTAGCTAAGGTCTGAAACCTCAAAGGTTAATTCATGAGGGAGGATTTCTGGTGGTCCACACTAACAAATACCTAACTGAGGCAGACAAGGCAATAAAAGATCACATTCACATCCCTACATAAGAAACCCTAGACTTTAAAAAGGTTTATAAACAGAAATCTAAGGCACACACAACACTAACTCAGATCCACACGTATATGTATCTCAGGAGCATCCATCCGGCTCCTCGTGCAGGATGGAATGAAAGTCAGTGAACGCGCCTTATTTACAGTCCCTTGCTCTTCCTGAACGTGCCTCGGTCAGAGGCTGACTCTCTGCACCATGGATTGTGGTTAATAAGTTATTCTCTAGAGAGCTTACTGCAACGGCTTACATTTGCACCAAGAATGGGGTAGTTGTGGGCTTCTTGTGGCATCTCTGAGAAGCACCATCAGGGTCCCTGAAGGACAGGAACCCTAATCCAGATCCAAAGACCCCAACCCCAGCAGTGGCAATAGCACCTGTGCGTTTGGATCTCTCGGGAAGGTCTCCTGGTTCTAGGCTTTTCTGTCTGGAGAAATCACTTGGTATATAAAAAAGTCAATTAAACAATGGGCAGAACACTGGAACACGAAAATAATCCGGATGCTGATTTTACTTGTGACCTTCAAAATAGAGGATGACTAAGCAAGTTTGGGTTCCCATTTTCCTAAACCTGATAGGGCAAGTTTAATGAATAGTTTGGCTCTCAATATTACCATGGGACTCCAGGGTTAGGGTGACAATTCTAACACAACCATGTCCCCTCAATTATCTCTATGGAATATTTCCTTCTCATTTGGGAAGGACATGTCACTTAATCATGTATTTTCTAGTCTTGAAACACTGGTAACTTTTGACTGATCCCAATTTGCCTCCTCTTCCTTTGAAAACACCCGTCATGGGTCACATAGTTAATTGACGAGGCGACTTCAGAAGACAGTATTTTTTCTAGTTAAAAAGGGGAAATTGATATTGGTGGCATCTTGTATTTTCAATTGTTTTTAGAGACCCTCTATTCTCTAAGTAAAGAACAGAAGCCATGTATTATGTGAGTACAGGCTGAGGTTAACAGGATGGGACTCTACCCAGCAAGAACAAACGACTTCTCTGGTATTCAAATACGCACACATAATAGACAATAGGATTCTGCTACTATACTATTTCAAGTTACTCTTAAAAGTAGAAAGTGCTTTTTAAAATATATACATTTATAGTTAGCGAACAGCCTCCAACCATCACTAGAATAGAGAATTACTTTATATAGGAGAAATGTTTTAAGAGAAAAAGCGTTTCATTGGTTTACTTCAAAGAAATGGGCAGACACGATGTCAATGATTGGAAGATGCTTGAGCAATGGCACCATAAAACAATCACTCAGCTCATCACTCCTTGTGTTGATGTGGTTAAAGCACCAGGAACTGTGTAGAGTTAACACTACATCTTGGTCTTTACTTCTTATTGCAGGAACCTGTTATAAACCCTCTGAATAGTAAACAAACCTAATGTAAAGCACCAGACTCTATGGTTCTAGCATGGCCAACACCTAACCAAGATGTTTCTTTAAGTATTTAAAACTATAAAAATTTGATTTTTGCTGAAAATTTTCACCTTCTACCAATTCTCAAAATGTAATCACAGTTAAGTACTCACCGCCCCCCTTTTTAAATTTTTACCTCGGAGTTGAAATGGGCGAAATGAAGCTACAGCAAACAACAGAATGACTTTCTTTTTAACAGCACCGAAAAAAACTACACCACATTAGCAAAGGCATTACAGGAGAGAAGCCTTTAGACCCAACGATTGTAGGGTCCCGCGACATGAGTGAGAGAGTATGGGGACACGGTAACAACGTTGTCTCGGGTTATGGTTGATGCAACTCGAGAAGGAATTTGGTGTGATAAATTGGCTTCGGGGGATACATCAGCACACTCCCGGTCTGCGGGCTTTTTTTTCGTTACTTTTTTGCATTTACACTTAATTTTGTTGATATCAAAACCATGGTTAGGCTTGTTTAGGCTTTTGTGCTGGTAGAATACAAGGGACACACGAAAGGGGACCCCTCGTTTGGGGGAGCGCAAAGAGGTGGTAGCATGAAGCTCCTTCCGAGCGCACTCAATGAGCACCGAGCCGTGAATGGGTGCTATCGCCACGCCACCAAAGGTAGGATCGGCATAGATCTCCTCACTGTCTGACCAGAACTCATCAAGTTGAGGCAAGTTATCGTCCTCGGGGCGCTGAGGCTCATCCGCTTCACAGTGCCGTTCATCTTCCACTTGACAGGAAGCCAGTTTCTGAGGATTGCTGAGGAATGGGAACTGCTGGTTTGATGGGTTAGGAGTTAGCTGCTCAGATGGACTAGTGAGAGGCTCAGCATGAACGGGAGAATCTGCTGTGGGAAGAGACTGGTGAGGAAGAGCAGCCACGTCAGCAGGCTGCACCGGTCCAGTACATTCCCCAGCAGCTGCATTAGCACCACTGTGTGCTCCAGAAGGCATTGTGCAGTGGAGACTCTTACTTGTTTCTGCAAACCCACCTGAGGCTGTTTTACTGTACGTACAGGTAGATTTTTCTGCAGAGGAAGTCTGCAGGGGGAAGAAGTCTGTAGATTCCTCTTTCACTAGGTGAGAAGTAGATGACGCTGATGAAAAGCTCTTAGTGTTATGTGAACCTTGAAGAAAAAACAAAACAAAACAAAAACACAACTATCTCACTAGTAGTTCATAGACACAACGTGACACCCAACAAGCATGAAAACAACCACAGAAGCTGTTGGGCACCCGGGGCTCCCTTTGGGTTCCCAGAGATCCTATTCCCTCTGAGACCAGCAGTACCTGATTTATTGTGGTTCTCCTTCATTTTGGCCCTCTTCCCACATCGAGGAACAGGCTCCATGAAACGTAGTCGCCTCTTCCTGGTTGGCCCATTGACTTGGATGGCCCCAGATTTGATTTTGGCTTTCATCCCTTCCACGGAGCCAAATTCATCAGTGTCTGCAAGCCGGTATAGTGGCAGGACGTGGAGCTGCTCATCCTCGGGACAATTTGTGTCACGGCCATCTGCTCGAATCAACGTACACACCTGAGGAACAGGAGGGGGATAAGGCATGTTCTAGCGAACTACAGCAGGTGTGTTGATTTTGACAAACAAACAACAACAACAATAACAAACCTGGCCACCTAGACGCATATATTTGAAAGGATCTATTGGAAGGAGATCCAAGAGTCTTAGTATCCTGATTGCTGGGATTAAAGCCTTGTCCAACAACAAATATTTGTTTTCTATACATACTCTAGTGGTATGAGTAGTTTGGACCTCATAGACTAATGTGTTTGAATTGATGACCCATGGGAAGTGGCACTATTAGGAGGCATAATGGAGGAAGCGTGCCACTGTGGGGGTGGACTTTTGAGGTCCTATGCTCAAGTTCCACCCAGGGCAAAAGAGACACTCTCCTGGCTGCCTTCAGATCAAAATGTTCCTTCTGCATGCAGCACTGTATCTGCCTGGATGCTGCCATGTTCTTGCCAAGATGATAATGGACTGAACTTCTGAAACTGTAAGCCAGCCCCAATTAAATGTTGTTCTTTATAAGAGTTGGTGTGGTCATGGTGTCTGTTCACAGCGATGGAAACCCTAAGACACACACCTTACAATCAAAAATCTTTTTGAATACAATGACATTTTAGGAGCACACCTAAAGCATAAAGGACTAAAGTACTCAGTGCATACCACGGTGCTTCCGTTGTGCATGTTGTGAATGTCCTTGTGAGAATGGGCACAGAAATCCATGCAACAAGTGACACCGGAGAAAGGACGTCCCACTTCATTACCAAGTCGACAGTCTCCAGCAACTTCTTCATATTCCACCTTAGAAATAAATGTCAAAACTGTAAAATAAGATTTGTTTTGTGTGGTTCTGTCTGCATATGGGTCTGTGCACAACCTTGCACGCGTGTTCAGATATCAGAAGAGGGTGACAAAACTAGACAATTTTTTTGTTTGTTTTTTGTTTTTGTTTTGTTTTGTTTTGTTTTGTTTTGTTTGGTTTGGTTTTTTTGAGACAGGGTTTCTCTGTGTAGTTCTGACTGTCCTGGAACTCACTTTGTAGACCAGGCTGGCCTCGAACTCAGAAATCCACCTGCCTCTGCCTCCCGAGTGCTGGGATTAAAGGCGTGTGTTTTTGTTTTTTGAGACAGGGTTTCTCTGTGTAGCCCTGGCTGGCCTCGAACTCAGAAATCTGCCTGCCTCTGCCTCCCAAGTGCTGGGATTAAAGGCGTGCACCACCACCGCCCAGCAAAACTGGACAGCTTTGAGTGGGGCTATGAAATCTATATCTTCCAAATATCAGCCAGCAGCATCCTAACCGACCCGTCCACGATTCCTTCCCTGCTATACTCTGGGTGTGAGCTTGTTGTGTTTCCACATACACTGATATATGTGGAAGTACCCAGGTAGGGCAATAAAAGTATATCAAGGTCTCGTAGGCAAGATGGCTCAGTGGATAAAGGCACTTGCTGCTGTGGCAGGGGAGCTGAGTTAGAACCAGTAGCAGGCATGAACTCTCCACCTCCAAACAAACGCAATGAACACCCTAATCAGATACAGAGGTGCTGGGCTGGAGAGATGGCTCAGCAGTTAAGAACATAGACTGTTCTTCCGCAGGAATCAATCTGGTTCAAATCCCTGCATGCACATGGCAGCTCAGAAATGTCCGGGATTTCAAGATCTGACATCCTCACACGGACATGCAGGCAGGCAAAATACTACTGTACATAAAATGAAAAAAAAAATTTCATTAGAATATGCTGGCAAGAAGTTCCAGTGTGTGTGCGCGTGTGTGTGTGCGTGTGTGTGTGTTACAGAGAGTTTCTCCATGTAGCCCCTGGCTGTCTGTGTAAAACAGGCTGGCCTTGAACTCAGAAATAATATGTCTTTTTTCTGCAGGATTTCCAAGCACTTAGATTAAAAAAGTTTTTGAGCCATCGCCCCCAGCAGAGCAGGTACTCTTAACCACTGAGCCATCTGTGATAAGCTAGGTCTCTTGCACTTCAGGCTGGACTCCCACCTAGGTCTGTCCTGCCGAGAGTTTTGTTCATCTCTGGCAGTTCTGGAGATCCTAAAGGATAACGAAGCACTACCTCACAACTGAAGGCCCCACTTCCGCCCAAGGCAGAATTCAGTCACTGACACTCTGAAGTCTAGGCTAGACAGGAGCATAGGAGGCTCTCTCAAAACCCAACAGGAGGGCTGGAGAGATGGCTCAGGGGTTAAGAGCACTGACTGCTCTTCCAGAGGAGCTGTGTTCTTTTTTTTTTTTTTTTTTTT
>NC_034598.1:28205186-28237178 GCF_900095145.1 Mus pahari
CTCTTCCAGAGGTCCTGAGTTCAAATCCCAGCAATCATCTGTAGTCGGATCTGATGCCCTCTTCTGGTGTGCCTGAAAACAGTTACAGTGTACTCACATAAATAAAATAAATTAAAAATTCTTAAAACAAAACAAAACACCATCAGCAGCACTAAGAACAACAACAACAACAAAAACCCAGCAGGAAAACACTCCTTGAGTACTTTTGAAAGGT
The DNA here is from genome assembly GCF_900095145.1 of Mus pahari. NCBI lineage: Eukaryota > Metazoa > Chordata > Mammalia > Rodentia > Muridae > Mus > Mus pahari. Next base: position 28,205,401 of record NC_034598.1, read on the forward strand.
AGCAATAAGAAATCGTACATTTGAAGATCGTTCAGGCGAGGAGAAAGGGCTCAGACTCTAAGGATGTTTGACATCCAATCCTGCATACTTGAGTTTATACCTTAGCACCTATACAGAAAGCCTAGCTGCTTTTCCCAAAAGCAGTGGAGAGAGGAAGGAGAGTCACTGGGGTTTGAGGGCTACCAGTAAATGTGAGAACCACATTTAGCAAGATATCCTGTCTCAAAGACATAGAATGCTAAGAAAAAGATCCTGGTCCCCAGTTTCTGGTCTACATATGTGTTTACACACAGGCAAGTAAGTATACACACAAACTTACAACTATTTTTAAAGGCACATATTTAAGAGGAACTTAGAAAAAATTCTATGAATAGTAATTTAGTTGACATAGAAATTTAAAATATTCTAAGGGCATTGTGAAGGGTTCTTAAAAAAAAAAAAAATACCTGATTTTGATAAGCAACTGGAGCCATCTGCTTGTAAAGTGGAGCTAATACTGTAGCCAATTCTTGTAAATTCTTTTCAAGCTGTTTTTCCTATAGAAAAAGATAATCCATGTAATGTAACTTTAAAATACTACGTTGGTTGTGTGAAAGTGAGTTGCAGGTGTGTAACAAACTCTACTACAAATAATTCCATATGTGGCGGATATACAATTCATTCTTACCGTAATACAGTGGATAGAACAAGTGTAACATACTAAATCTATATAGTGAAGAATATACTCCAACATAGAATAGAAGGCACACCTACTTACTTAATAGAATTGAACACTTGCAATGAACACAGACAAGGTTCCTGAAGGCAAAGCGAGCTATAAAGATAAGCATGTAACCTCTTATCCAGTTTCAGATAACCATTACTGTGAGCCTAACGCTTGGCATGCTAGCCCAGGAAGACTGGGTTCAAGACTAGCCAACATTATATGTTTAACTTAGGTTCTTGCATTAATCATCTTCATAGTATTTCTCAGTCTTCCTCAATTTTTAGCGTTTATACTAGAGAACACTACTAATGACCCTTAGGAATTCATTTGCTCTTTTCAACAGTCTTGTATGTACATAGAAAGCGTCTGAAAGAGCAGAAAGGGCTGAACCATTCATTTCCCAGCCTCTACCGTGGCTTTATTTGAGTCACCGAAATCTTCACACGTGTCCTTGGCTAGCCTTGAACTCAGTCCTCTGGGCTAGCCTGCGAAGTTCACATTACAGAAGTTCTGAGCAGGGTCCATGTTTCAGGTTACAGAAACTGTACATCCTTTAGCAAAGTTTTATACTTATCTAAAAGTCAAATGCACTTCATTAGATTTGTTCTTCAGCTGCAGGAAATGTAGGGATTGTTCTCATTTTACAGTCCAATATAAATTACATAATAAAACGGAAACCTTGGTTGCCACCAGTGATTTTTTTACGCTATCTCCAACTTTCCTTACATTAAAATAGTTTGATTCAGGCATGCTGAATTATATGGTTTTCCTTGAATACTTAGAAACCTACATATAATTTTTCTTTCTATTCATTAAAAGAATATTGACACATGCTTTCCAAACCATGGTGGGAAGCAGAAGGGAGCTCTCGGGGGACCTAGGAGCTCACACTGTTCTAGCAAGTCATTCTGCTAGCAAGAAGAGCAGAAATCTGTGCTTGGAGCATTGGATTTTTCTGATGTGTGTGTGGTGCCACTGGAGCCACATCTGGGTCCATTGCCCTACAGCAGCAGGAGTCTGTTGCTACCAAAGGCCAGGAGGACATCGCTGGTCTGATCTGCCTAAAGGAGACAGGTTGATGCCCGAGGGCTGTGGAGAACTGGCCCCGTCCCTCACCTGGGCATCATGGAAGAACTGGCCTTCAGAGTGTGAGTCAGGGTGAGCTGGCACTGCAGGTATTTGCTTGGGAGAGCTGGTCCTTGGTATTGCTCCTCCATGAGGTGGCATAGAGCAGGGAAGGATACCCTCCTTCCCCACCTCACCCCTAGCTGCAAGTGGGAGGCCTGGGCTTAGGGTTCAGAGAAGGGGGCCTGAATCAGGGGGTAGCAAGTGAGCAGACCCCCTGGGGCATGAGAGCCAGTGGGCTGGCCAGCTCCATTTCAGATGTCCCTCAGGTTCAGATCCAGGGTTTAAGTTGGCCCACCCCAACATCTACACCATCAATGAACTGCTGGAGCACATGTGGAGGCTGGTCCTACAGATGCAAAGCTCCATGACACAGGGCAACAACAGGATACCTAAGAGGAGTCCCAGTCACCTTCTAGTATTGGTAGAGTAGAAGCCAGAGGCATCATACAATGAACGTTTACAAGCAAAGAAAGAGGGACAAAAGACTATACTAAGAGACACATGGTGACACATCAGGGCTTCCACAACAAGGCTAATTAGGGGAGAGGTTAAAAGAGCTCTGAGGCAGAGATAAACGGGATTGGGGTACATGATGTGATATTCACACGTGCGTGCGTGCGCGTGCACGCGCGCGCACACACACACACACACATTTAAAATCAAGTTTAAGGGCTGGAGAGATGGCTCAGTGGTTAAGAGCACTGACTACTCTTCCAGAGGTCCTGAGTTCAAATCCCAGCAACCACATGGTGGCTCACAACCATCTATAACGAGATCAGACACACACCTTTTCTGATGTGTCTGAAGGCAGCTACAGTGTACTTATATATAATAAACAAATCCTTAAAAAAGTTTAACAAAAATATTGTGATGCATCAGAGAAAGTGATTCATACATACGTTTAGGTGGAGTGCTCTGATCTATTTAAATAAGAATATTTAGGGATAACAAGTGGACATGTTTGCAACCCACCATCTCTGAAGTGAATAATCTTTACCCTAACAAAACATGAGAACATTCCCATACCTATTCAGCCATAACTGCTCCCCCACTTCCCCATCTTGTTCGACAAGAATGACTTGTACATTCATGCTTCAATTTAACAAAACCAAGTAAAAAACCTTACTAACCTCTCTGCTTATGAGGGTCTTGCGGTCTGGAATGATCCCTCCGGTTTTCACGTCACTTCCTTCAGAACTCATTCCCGTAATTCTCTTATAGTAGTTCTGTGGGAAGTACACTTTCTTAGTTTTGTTGTTGTTCTTTTCTTTACTTTTTTTTTTTTTTTTTTTTTTTTTTTTGAGACAGGTTTTCTTTGTTGAGTCCTGCAACTCGCTCCGTAGACCAGACGGGTCTCAAACTTAAGAGATCCTCCCGCCTCTGCCGCTTGAGCCCAGCCATGTGCCACTGCCACCCGCCACTTTTATAGTTTTTTAAAACGTTGGCAATTGAGTTTGTTTGTCTCTGGTTGCCCATACAACCCCAAGTTCTTTTACTAATGGTCCCCTTTGGTGCTAGGGAGCCGTGAGACTAAGGGACAACTGTAAGAGTTGAAGTCTACCTGACTTGGAATCTTAGTAGTGACATGTGTACTTTAGTAATTTATGACTGTTTTTAGGAAACGTTTAGGCACTGTACATGGTTATATATTGTAGATAACACACTGAACATTGAAGAGGAAACTCACATGTAAGGGGTAGTTTGGAGCAAGTCTGAATTTTCTGGGGTTTTCACTCCTCCCAAACTTACAGCCGTTGAAATACATGCTCCATGAACAGCCAAAGGAGAAGGAGGCTCCACAGGTTTTTGGGTCGATGCCTTGACAGGTACAGGTACGTCTGGAAGATGGACAACAGGACATTACCGCAAGAATGGCTTATGAAAAGGTTATAATAGTCACCTGTTGCTTTTGGCTTTCTTCATTAGGACATCCTTTGGCTACTTCTAGCGTCAAACTTACCAGCAGCCCTCTTCACTCTGAATCAATTTCTGGTTCTTATTTAACTAAAGTGATTATTCAAGGTTCTAAAGCCAAGCAGAAGACGAACTTTCCTATGTTTGACTATAGAGACATGAGGAGGAGAAATAAAGGCAGAAACTTGAAATCTCCCTTTTTAACGGAAAACCTTGACTTCCTCTTGAACTTTAGCTCCTTGGTGTCTATTGTGACCTCGGCAAGGAGATTGCATCACACTAAATATACAATCTGTCAATTTTAATGATAAGACGTTATGAGGATTCCAACAGGAATAATGAAAAGAAAGACCGCTTGGCTCGGGACATTTCTAAAGCACTAAAGTCGATTCTAAATTAACAAGTTTAGAGCTATCTAGACCCTGCCCGAGAGAAAAAAAAAATCTATAAATAAATAAATAAATAAATAAATAAATAAATTTGCAAATGACAGGGAGGAGGAAGATGCTACAGCACCGGCTCTCTTTATTTTTGATGAAGCTGGGGATTGAGCCTAGCAAGTTCCACAAGCTAGGTAGCACGGTGCCCACGAGGTACTCCTCGGCTCAGTGCTGAGTTTAAAATGAAGGAAAACGTTACAAAATTTAAGATCGAAACTATTTCTCATTTTTAGATTTGGATGGCAAGAAAAAGAAGTAAGGAAGGAACACGGGAAGGAGGAGGTGTGCCAGTCAATCCTGTGTCCCGGGCGTGCCGGAGACTCATAAAACCTTAAGTCCTGTAACCCTAGCACTTGAGAGCTGGACTATCGTAAGGGGGTAAATGTGATGCTAGCCACACAGTGTGCCATGCCTCTCACACAAACCAATAAACATGAATGCTCTGCTGAGTGGTGGTGGTGGCGACGGAAGCCTTTAATCCCAGCACTCAGGAAGCACAGAGGCATAGGCCTGAGTTCCAGGCTAGAGTGAGTTCCAGGCCAGTCAGGGCTGCATGGGAAAAACTAAAACAAATAGAAAGAATGCTCAGAGAATAAAAAAGCAAACAGCCTCTAAGACACTGACAGAGCACAAAGTCTACAAGAGCTGGAAGAGAAGAAATGTGGTGGAGTTGGGTCCAAAGGGCCAGATTAGTTACTGAAGGGAACGAAACTTGAAAGACAAGTAGAAAAGTAATTTATGTTCAGTTTTTAAAATGATAGCTGTTAGTATATCAAGATATTATATTCTCATGTATTATGTCTCAACACAAAAATGTATTTGCCTTAGAGATTAAGTAAGCAGGGTATGAACTTTTGGGGAAGTGATTTGACATGTTTATTATTATAAACCATAATAAAATGATTAGCAGATTTTAATCCTTAAAAGGATTAAGGAACAAATTAGTCATCCGCTAATTTAATGGTGAATTACTATTATTATTATTATTATTAGTAGTAGTAGTAGTAGTAGTAGTAATAATTTCAATGCAGTGGAGTAAACCCAGGACCTTGTGCAGAAAAGGCAAACTGCACTACCGAGCTACATGCTCTCTCTCAGAGATGCCCTTCCTGTTACACTCTTGGGAGACAAGAATCCGAAGGGCTGTGGCACATATCCAACACTACAAAGAGGCAGGAGGACTGTCAGACTGAACTCTGCGCTATGTACTGAGAATCCATCTCAAAAGAAGAAAAAGGGAAAGTAGTCCTTCGCAACATTGGCCTGGAATGGTCACAAGGATCAGGACAGTGTGATAGGCTATGCAGGAAAATCGCTGGAGATCCATTTATAGATCAGCCAGGGCAACTCTCAATAAATAAATAAATAAATCAATAAATAAATCAATAAATGGAAGGGAGAAGGAAAGAAAGGGGGGGGGGAGAAAGAAAGAAAAGAAAGGGCTGGAGAGATGGCTCAGTCTTCCAGAGGTCCCGAGTTCCCAGCAACCACATGATAGCTCACTCACAACCATCTGCAATGGGGTCTGATGCCCTTTTCTGGTGTGTCTGAAGAGAGCAATGGTACACCCATATACATAAAATAGGACCCCAAGCAGAAATTTCTTTTATCGCTGGGCGTTGGTGGCGCACGCCTTTAATCCCAGTACTCGGGAGGCAGAGGCAGGCGGATTTCTGAGTTGGAGGCCAGCCTGGTCTACAGAGTGAGTTCCAGGACAGCCAGGGCTACACAGAGAAACCCTGTCTCAAAAAACCAAAAAAAAAAAAAAAAAAAAAAAAAAAAAAATTTTTTTTATCATTAAAAAGTATATATATATATATATATATATATATATATATATATATATATACTTATTGGTGTTTTCCATGCACGTATGTTTGTGTAAGGGTGTAAACTCCCCAGGAACTGGAGTTATGGACAGATGTGAGATGAAGAGCAGTCAGTGTTCTGAGCTGCTGAGCCATCTCACCAGTCCCAGCAAAATACTCTTAACTACACTGCAGGCGTGGGGGGAGAGGAAACACAAGGTCTCCCTGTGCCGTCCTAGCTCCAACTCATGGAGGTCCGATGGTATGCAGCACCGGACCCTGTAGGTCAGTTTTCCTTCCGAGTCCTGCGACTCACAGGCTAGTCTCAGTTGGCAGTTAATCATCAATTTGCCACCACAACAGAGGGAGGGAGAACAATGCAGATCTGATTACTTTTTGTTGAGGGTACATCTTCGGTCTGTGGGATGTCCGCTGTAGGACCTCAAGTTCTCAGTGAGCTCCTTGTACAGGCGGTCAGCCATCAGGCGAGGGATACCTTCCCACAGCAGGATAAGGACAACTATCACAGCCGAAGAACAGTGATGGTCTACACGCTCACGGACCAAACAGATAAGCTTCTCTTCAGGCCCACTTCTTCTGATCACCTGAAAGAAGAGAGTGTATGCAAGCGTTATACATCACGAGCCAGATTTCTCTTTCGTTCTTTTCCTTTTCTTTCTGTTTTTTTGGGAGGTGGGGCTGAGTTGGGGTGGGGGAAGTCTTATATAATCCAGGCTTCAGACTCACTGTAAAACAAACAAACATTTCCCATTACATTTCTTGTATATGGTGTTTTTACTGTGTACATGTATGTAACACATATGAACTTGTAGTGGGAGTTACACGCAGTTTTGGAACAACACCATGTGGGTGCTAGGACCTTGGACCTCTGTAAAAGGATACGAGGAAATGCTCCCAAATACTGCGGCATCCATTGCTCGAGGCCTGGAAACAACTTGTGCTCATGAGCTCTTTGCACAGGAAAGGCTAAGGTGGTTTGCCTGTTGCTGAGACAGAATCTCTGTGTCACCCATGAGGGCCTCAAATGCCTTGCTTGGCTGAAGTGATTATACCCCAGGGTTAATCTTCTAAGTGCAGACACGGAACTGCTTTAAATTAAGGACATTTGTCTTATTTGAAGACGTCAACAGGGAATGAAAAAGTTAAACACATCACTTAGGAGCTGTGTAAATTGTCAGAAAACTGAAGGGCAAAGAAATAAATGTAGCTACCACAGCAGTGGTACACTCTAGATTTCATGGAGTCCCAAACAAAACACTATAAATTGTCTGATTTTTTTTGTTTTGTTTTGTGCTGGGATTAAAGGTATGCGCCACCACCGCCTGACTTGAATTGTCTGATTTTTAAAACGTTTCTTCCAAGTTAACAGAAGTGGAATGATCCAAGGAGGACATGATCTGCACTGTAAAAGTCCACACTTCTTGCTTGCGGCAGAGCTCAGCTGATGGAGTGATGACCCAGTCTGTCTCTACGCTCAGTCCATTACAAGCCCAGCACAACGAAATGCATGCGTGGGACTGGTGAGATGGCTCAGTGGGTAAGAGCACCCGACTGCTCTTCCAAAGGTGCAGAGTTCAAATCCCAGCAACCACATGGTGGCTCACAACCATCCTTAACAAGATCTGACTCCCTCTTCTAGTATGTCTGAAGACAGCTACAGTGTACTTACATATAATAAATAAATCTAAAAAAAANAAAAAAAAAAAAAGAAATGCATGCATGACTGCAACCCAAAACATCCCTGAGGTAGGGTCAAGAGGAGCAGAAGTTCGTGATTATCCCTGACTAGACATCTAGTTTGAAGCCAGCCTAGGATATAGGAGATCCTGCCTCAAACAAATAACAGTAATTCTTTCAATAAATGGCACCATTTAGCTGTCTACATGAGGTGGAATAAGGAGGAAGTCAATTTTCCTCTAAGCCTGCCACCAAGACTGTCAGTTAGATGAGGGGAGGGAGGCATGACTTTAATCATAGCATTTGGAGGCGTGTTGAAACCAACCTGTTCTTCATAAGTGTTACAGGCCAGCCAGCACTTCACGGTGACACCCTATCTCAAAAAACAAAAACAAGGACAAAAGAGTACAGGAGTTTGGTGCAGAGTACTGGCTGTCTGTGGCTCTCTTCTAGAGAACACGTATGCGCCCTGACATATATGCCCCAGCACCCAGCTATTCATTGACACACTAGTAATAAAAGTATACATATACAAAAGTGAAAAGGTACATATATAAAAATGTACAGTATGTATAAATCCTGGAGGAAGGGCCAGCACGGAGGTTCAGCACATATGGGCACCTGAGTTAAGATTCCCTGAATCAACATAAAGTTAAGCTTTCTGGCATACACATTTAATCCCAGGATTAAATGTGTATTTAATCCTGAAAAGCGTCTAAAATACCTGGAGGCCTATCACAGTAGCAAAGGGCTTGATTGGCATGCACCGGGCCTTAAGTCTGTCTGATCCTAATGCCACAAGGAAAAACAACAACAAAACGCTTCATCTTACCTATCATATGTATATCACCTTTACAACCATGAAGGTTAAAGAAATCCCAATAGAAAGGCTAAAATGAGCCGGGCGTGGTGGCACATGCCTTTAATCCCAGCACTGGGGAGGCAGAGGCAGGCGAATTTCTGAGTTTTAGGCCAGCTTGGTCTACAGAGTGAGTTCCAGGACAGCCAGGGCTATCTATACAGAGAAACCCTGTCTTGAAAAACAAAACAAAGCAAAACAAAAAAGATCAAAACACAGGAAGACACGGAACGCTGGGCACATTACATTACATATGAAAACGGCAGAGCAGCCAATAACTACCACAAGCCTTTTAGTATCGACACAAGTCTGGCTGGAACACCAGGCCAAAGGTCAGGCACGTGCAGTCACAGAGCACGCCCTCCCTCCTCTCCACCTCCTAGCCCTCGCAGGGATTCTATGAGGGAATGGAGTGGAAGCCAGTGACCAATCACAGACCGGTACTATTACACAGAGATTACCGCAGGAAGCAGCAGAGACCCAGAGACCTGTAAGGGCTACCAGCTCCATAGTGAGCCGGGGGTGGGGACATACCTGTCATCTGGACACCTATTCAGACTTTAGGGGTTAAGACAAGGATCGGGAGTTCAAGCAGATGCACAGGCATTGCTGCACGAGACCGTATCGCAAGATCCACAGAAACATACAGGTAAAGATATACATAATTTGTGAGTTTGGGCTTTTTGCAGAAAACGGTTACTTAAAAAGCAAACCGAGCATCAGCTCCCAGCTATTACAGGCTCACACTTACAAGTTTCTTTAACCATTCCCTAGTAATACAGAGAAGATTGTCTGCTGTTTCAGGTTTTTCTGCCCTTCTGAAGTAACTGAGGCTTCTGAGTAGAGCTCAGAACAGCACAAACACTTGCTAAACAAATAATTAAAAACCACAGAGTCTAGTGGAGTTCCATTTCAAACCCTAAAGTTGATACTATTCATCAGAAAGAAAATGTTGTGTGTGACCAAACCATCCGAGCTTACATTAACGCAAATGCCAGCAATTAGAAGTTAAAGCAGGAGAAACCCAAGGCTGAGCAAGGCCATCCAGAGCGATAGGAGACTGTCTTAAAACTGGGAGACTGAAATCCAAATTAAATCCCAGTATTTCGAACCTCGAAGGACGTGTCAGCTTGTAAAGTGTAGAAGCCAAATGGCAATGTGACTTTCTGAGAAGAAAAGTGTTACCCCAAAGTCTAAAGTTTATTCATACCTCCTAAGTACCCTCTATCTATCTATCTATCTATCTATCTATCTATCTATCTATCTATCTATCAGGATTTACTGAGCAACCATGGTTAACTTTGCATACACAGGACATGAGTTCAATCAAATCCTTACCAAGCACCAAAAAAATGAACCACTGTCATGTGTTCCTTTAACCAGGGCATTGCAGAACAGAGACAGGTTGGGGGAAATAATGTGGTAAGTGAGAAAGGCCTTTGTGGTCCTCCCCTGCCATTCACATTACGGACATATTCACAGTCACCCTTCCTACACACACCAAGCCAAAACCAAGACTTAGGTTTCATAAAATGCACCATGCATTATGAAACGAACATTCTTCAAAATATCTCTCATTCTATTAGGATTTTGGAGCTTGAGCCTGGCTGCATAGTACAAGCTGGTCCAGTACTTGGGATCCTCTACTTCAGCCTCCTGAATGATGAGGACTGAACCTCCATGTCCAGTGTTCTTGTTTCCATAGGTAACAGGCTAGAAATGTACTTTGCATGTCATAGAATTACCATTTTATTCTTTTTAAAGATTTATTTTATGTATGTGAGTACATTGTCGCTGTCTTCAGACACACCAGAAGAGGGCATCAGATCCCATTAACAGAGTTTGTGAGCCACCATGTGGTAGCTGGGCATTAAACTCAGGACCTCTGGAAAAGCAGTCAGTGCTCTTAACCTCTGAGCCATCTCTCCAGCCCCAAAGTTATAGCTTCTAAGCCTTCGAAAATATTAAGTGAAGGCACTCATTAAAAAGTCAATCTAGCTAGGCATGGTGGCACACTCCTTTAATCCCAGCACTTGGGAGGCAGAAGCAGGCGGATTTCTGAGTTCAAGGCCAGCCTGGTCTACAGAGTGAGTTCCAGCACAGCCAGGGCTACACAGAGAAACCCTGTCTCGAAAAAGAAAAAAAAAAAAAAGAAAAAAAAAAGTCAATCTAGATCGGAGGACGGATGGATCTGTGACTTTGGAGGAACAGACCCGGGGACTCTCTCTTCATTAGTTCTCGGCTGCCTTACTATCAGTCTCTCCATTCACAACCTCCCAGACCATCTTCTCAGCGGTCGGCTCCTAGGAGCAACCAGCACTGTCTTTTTGTGCTTAGCTTCCCACTGTGGATCAGCCCAGACTTCCCAGATCCAACAAAATTTATTCCATCAAAGCAGAGGCTGCCATGAACCGCCTGGTCAGCTTGGACCTGAGGGCCTCCCTCACAACCCCCCCCCCCAGGTTTCTATTTTGAACGGGGTGACATACAAGTCTCTGGGTAGGCCACTTCTGCAAACTGGCCTAGGCATAACCATCTTCCGGGATGTGCCCAAACCTTTTCATGACGAGTGGGATAAAACTCAGGAGGCTGTGGAAGTCAGGCTGTCTTGGCACTGGAGAAGACCCTGAACCAGACCCTCATCTCTCTGAGTTCTTGAATAATTATTTCCTAGATGACGAAGTGAAATTCATTTAGAAGATGGACAACCACCTGACCGTCTTACGTCTTACGCTGGCCGGGCCATATCTAATGCAGAAGCGCTCGCTCCAGCCATTGTCTCTGCATGCATCTCTTTGAGTGGCTCATTTTCTTTTTTTTTTTAAAAGGACATACCCAAGTATGACCTTTTTTTTTAAGCTTTATTTATTTATTATATATAATTACACACATAGCTGTCTTCAGACACTCCAGAAGAGGGTGTCAGGTCTTGTTACAGATGGTTATGAGCCACCATGTGGTTGCTGGGATTTGAACTCAGGACCTTTGGAAGAGCAGTCGGGTGCCCTTACCCACTGAGCCATCTCTCCAGCCCGAGCGGCTCATTTTCAACTCAAGCACAACTAGACCATCTCCCACCCTCTAAGGGCCCCTCCTCTGCTCTCCACTAGTCAGCCTCAGGACCTTCACTTGCAATTCTTAACCCACTAGCCAGATTTTTGTTTGTTTGTTTGTTTTTTACGAGACAGGGTTTCTCTGTATAGCCCTGACTGTCCTGGAACTCACTCTGTAGACCAGGCTGGCCTCGGACTCAGAAATCTGCCTGCCTCTGCCTCCCAAGCGCTGGGATCAAGGGCGTGCGTGCGTCACCACTGCCCAGCTCACTAGCCAGCTTTGTAACCACCGCGGAGCTCCTCCCAAGTCCTGGAACAAGTAAAAAATAAAGCTTTTTGAAACAAGAAATCAGTAAGTTTAGACTTGGAAAGATGGGTAAAATTCAGCTACAAGAGTTAAGTTTCCTTCTTCAGCATACATATATGCATGAACACACATGCTAATAAAGATATGCATGCTAATGCGTACACACACACACAAATAAAAGTTCCCTAAAAAAAGAAAAAATTCAAACAAATCAAAGCCACCTTCTTGCCGGGCCGTGGTGGCGCACGCCCTTAATCCCAGCGCTTGGGAGGCAGAGCCAGGCGGATTTCTGAGTCTGAGGTCAGCCTGGTCTACAGAGTGAGTTCCAGGACAGCCAGGGCTACACAGAGAAAACAAAACCGCCTTCTTATAATATATATATATATATATTTGTTCACAGTGGCCCCGTCTAAAAATACAGTATTTGGGAGGCTCAGGCAGGAGGGTCACGTGTTTGTAAATGCCCCGTGCTTATAAATAATGAGACCAGCCTAAGCTGATCGATCATAAACACACAAAGAGAAAAAAACTTATTGTCTATTCTTACGGCTCTGAGGGTTTTGTCTGCATGTTTGCCTGTTCCGCATGAATCCAAGTGCACTCACTGCCCAGGAAACAGCTCTGTATATACAGCAGCTGGAATCAGACAACTGCGAACCACACCTCAAGCTGCTGGGAACTGGGTGTGGTCCCCTGGAGGCATCCCCAGTCCTAAGCTTCATTTATACAGTCACACACTGTACACAGTCACACAGTGTATATATACAGTCACACAGTGTATTAGATTAGGCCCCTTCCCCTGACCCATCCCTCGATTCACACGATCTCATTCCCCACAATCTCTCTCTCCAAAACCTTTGTTACCTTCCTGTTCGGCTCTTGCCTCCAGGGTGTGGTGCCTTTAAGGTGCATAGCCACTAAAGGCACTGAGATGTGCTGTGTTTCACCCTGGGTGTACTGTATGTGACAAAGGGGACTGAAATCCAAACAAGTATAATTTCAGTTTTATGCATATTGTCTTTTTATCTAGAAGTCCTTTATGAGGTACATGATTTGTAAATATTTCCTCCCATCCCTGTCTGCTCTTGTTTCTGTGTAAGTAGGGGCCTCTGTAGAAAAAAAAAAAAAAAAATCGACTGAGTTTATATTTTGCTTGTCTTCCTCCTCAAGACATTGAAAGCAACCTGGACCAAGAACCACCTGCCAATCTTTGTACCTCAGCGATGGGATCACAAGAGTCAGCCCAGTCACCATATGTGGATTTACTTCTTCTTTTTTTTCTTTTTGTTTTTTTTCGAGACAGGGTTTCTCTGTGTAGCCCTGGCTGTCCTGGAACTCACTCTGTAGACCAGGCTGGCCTCGAACTCAGAAATCCGCCTGCCTCTGCCTCCCGCGAGCTGAGATTAAAGGCCTGCGCCACCACGCCCGACTGGATTTACTTTTTCTTTATCTGGCCATTTAGAAACATTTATTACTGAGTATCCATGGATCATAGTGGCATCCATTTTTGTTTAAGTCATTGGAAGGTTTATCTGTCAACTATTAATTCTGTTCCAGGACAGTAACAATTATTTATTATGGTATTATGTATTTCTTTACTCTGATAAAGACCATGACTAAAAACTTTGGGAGAACTGAATTCATTTGGGTTACAGGTTAGAGTCCATCACTAAGAGAAGCCAGAGCAGCAAAAAGACAGAGGCAGGAAGTGAAGCAGAGGCCAAGGGGGCTAGCAGCTTACTAGCCTGCTTTGTTTGTTTTGCTTTGTTTTTCCAGAGACGGGGTTTCTCTGTGTAGAACTCACTCTGTAGACCAGGCTGGCCTCGAACTCAGGGATGTGTGAGTTCACCTGCCTCTGCCGAGTGCTGGGATTAAAGGCTTGCACCACCACTGCCCGGCGGTTTTTGGGTTTTTGAAACAGACTTTCTCTGTGTAGCCCTGGCTATACTAACTTACTCTGTAGACCATTCTGGCCTTGAACTTAAGAGATTCCCTGCCTCTGTCTCCTGAGTGCTGGGATTAAAGGTGCCTGCCATCACGGGCCAGCCATGAAATTTTATTTTAATTCAATTGGAAAAAAGTAAAATATAATTTCTGCCATTAGATACACTAGGATATCAATCATATCTTAGGCGGAAATGTTTGAGGACCTGAGTTCAACTCCCCAGAACCCACGTAAAACACCAGGAGAGACATCACACCTGTAATCTCAACATTGCACATGGAGAAAGCAATGTATCTGGAGATCATTGGCAAACTCTTGGCCAATGAGATTCCCCTGTCTCAAGGAGGTGTTGGAAGTACCCAAGGAAATGCCTCCATAGGCTCCTGTTGTGTGTGCACACCCACATATGTGCACTGGAGCAGAAACATCATCAGGACTCATTGTAATAAATTAATGGCTTTTAAAACGTATCAGCATACTTAATACTGTTAGTATATCTTGGTAAATTAAAAGCGGGGGCTGGCACGGTGCCTTCTTAGTTACTAGGAACTCCTGACCTCAAGCATTCCTAACGTTTGTCCTCTGCCTTGATTTGGTCATCAATCCCTAAGATGGTGTGGTAGTTGGAATAACAATGCTTGGTCACCAGGTAGTGGCATTGTTTGAAAGGATTAGGAGATGTGGCCTTGTCCGGACGAGCTTTGAAGTTTGACCCATGGCAAGTCCAGAGTCAGTCTCTCTCCTTCTCTTTCTCTCTGCCTACAGACCAGGGTGTAAAACTCTTAGCTACTGTCACAGCATCAGTCCAAGATGATAACTGTAAGCCAGCCTCAACTAAATGTTTTCTTTTATAAGATTTGCCACGCTCATAGTGACTCTCAACAGCAACAGAACAACAGCTGCTAAGATGGATGGCTATTGTTATTAGAAAGATATCATAGGCTCCGCATTTTGTTGCCATGGTAATACTCAAGGAGGTACCTTCTTGAGACATGCACAATGGTACAGCCACAAGACAGACTTGAAGACAGGCAGACACGTATAGGCATGTGTATATGAGCCTAAGCAAGGCGACTGAAAGACTTTGACATTTCAGTTAGCTCAAACTCTACAGCCAAACTCAGTCATATCCCACAGCAGAAATAAAACTGGACTAGAGAGATGTCTGATTGCGGAAGAAGAAAGAATAGTCGTGGAACATGTATAAAGATCTGAGTTTGGATTATAACACCCATCTAAATTTAAGATGAGCATGCCCCTCCTCTATCCTGCTAACAACAAGGCACAAGCTCTTCAAACAAAATGCCAGGGAAATTAGAGTGGCATTCAGCAAGTGTGCTTACACGTGACTGTGCCACACAGCTGTCGAGGGGGAAACAAGGCTAGACAGAGACAGGCAAGACTCCCCAGCTCACGGATTGCCACTACAGGAGAACCAGGTAAAATAATTCTTTCTGTTCAGAGCGTCTACATTTTGAAAGTGATCTCTATTCGGTAGCAGAAGAACTTACAACTAATTCCTAAAAGAAACTCTAATTAGAAATCAGACAGCATATCCTTATCAAAGATGTTTCAAAGGCTGCAGTTAGATACAGAATGTCTTAAGAATTATTAATCTCATAAGGGGTTTTCTACCCCGCCTTTGTTCATTCAGTCTCCAGATCAAAGAAACAAAACTTCTATATTTTTGATAAGCACTAGAGCTGGGCAGACATCTACCCTCTAACTCATTACTGTCTACTTCCATATCAACAACCCTGACTTATAACTTGCCAGGTTCCTTCTGGGCAGCTCTTAACTCTAACTGGCCAGCCCTCATGGCCAGGTCTTCATAATTCCTTATCCCTCCCCCCATGGTATCTCCTCCTCTCCTCCCCCTGTTTCTCCTCAGACCCCAACCCTAGCTATAGGCTGTCAATATCTTTATTAAACCAATAGTTTTAAATTAAGGAGCAAGGTTACATAATATTACTTTGTGTACTATGAGGATTCTCTCATCCCTGGGGCAACCGGGACCAGTATATAGCATTACAATACACAGCAGCAGATCAAACCTGAGCTACTCACTATGGCCATAAAAATCCCCCCAGACCTGCATCTCTGTACCACTCTACCATTCTTCCATCACCTTCTCAGTCAGACAGTGGGCTCTTCACGCATGATCTCCAGGATGGAGATGGTCAGGGTTGGTGGCTGTTGCCTGACTTCAAAGACCTTTGTACTTGCTTTTTGTCTATTAAGAAGGGCTCTTAGAAAAGAAAAAATAAAAAATAAAAATAAAAAAAACAAAACAAAACAAAAAAAAGGGCTCTTGTTCCCAAAATAGGTAGGGTCTTATGGAGAGGAGAAGAAAACCTATTGACATATATTTACTCATTAGATTGCAAATACACTGAGAAAAGGTAAAACACCCAGTGACTATGTCACTCAATGTGCCTTGTGTGCGAAGTGTGTGATCCTTGGGAGACCATGAGGGAGGGCTGTAGTTTTACTTTTTTTTTTTTTTTTTTTTTGATTTTTCAAGACAGGATTTCTCTGTATAGCCTTGGTTGTCCTGGAACTCACTTTATAAACCAGGCTGGCCTCAAACTCAGAAACCCACCTGCCTCTGCCTCCCGCGTGCTGGGATTAAAGGCATGCACCACCACTGCCCAGCTATAGTTTTACTTTTACTGAGTGGGTTTGAACAGCATTGTGTTTAAATACCCTCTACCTGGAAAATCAAAGACCCAGGAAAGATGCACTGCTTCTCTTATCATCTCCCTGTGGGCATGGCAAGTTTTCTGGTCTCCATTTTTTGCCAAAGCAAAACCTTTTAATGCAATGCACTGGAAAAATCCATTTTCTAAAGCAGAGTCCACTGGTGACACTCACCCACTTGGCGACCGGGCAGCCCTGAGAGCTCTTCCCTTCCTTCCCCGTGAACACTATCTTCTCAATGCGGACTGCCTTTCCCTTCTGGCCAAACCTGGGACAGAACACAGTGGGGGGAGGGACTAATTAGTGACAACCCAAACTTGAAGTCTCCATGTTTTCACATCTAAATGCATTGAATATACACATGAATCAGTTGGGTTTTTTTTTTTTGTTGTTGTTTTTTTAAAAAAAGAAGAAACAGTTGTCATTTACGTTGGCTAAAAGCCAGTTGTTATGTGGCAGATTGATTTCGTTACCCAATTCTATTTACATAAGGGTCACTGTAAATAAAAATAGCCTGACCTCAACACAAGTCGCAGAAGACAGGCAAGTTAGGGTTAAAGCGTGGGTGGGAGTCATCTCAGCTATTTCTACCACTGTACAGTAATAGGAAAATACATGTTCCTGATTTATCAGATAGGCTTGTTGTGGGAGGGCATGTCTCCAGGGCCCCCCCACTCCTGGGAGGAAGGACTCAGGAGGACCAGTCCTATTGAGCCCTAAGAACCATCCAACTCACACTCCTGACTGTCTTCATTCACCTCATGACCACTCCAAGACCTTCTCTCTGCCTTGACCCAGGTCCACCGGGAAGAATGGGTTAGCAGGGAAGTACAGCTCCTCACCTAGTCTCCATGAGCTCCCTGACAGCAGCCACACTTGGTCCTGCCCCAAGGTGTGTATAATATGGGCCTTTTTCTTTTTGTGTACCTCCATCTGTGGAAGGAATCAGATTATTAGACCCAGTTTTACAAATAGCACAGGGGCTTCTTTCTCTTTGTTTGGATTAGTTTGGTCGTATTTATTCTCCCATCTTCTAGCTTTTTTTTTTTTTTTTATTAATACGACTAAACGTAGTAAGATGAGGTCTTAGAAGAACCTCAAGGCATTCACTAGGTATCCAAGGATGGCCTTGAACTCCTGACACTCCTGCCTCCACTGGCCTCACACCTGGCTCCCTCTCCAGGGTGTGTGGGTTTCTATAGCAACCATTAACGGAGAGCACTAAGTCTGAGAAGCTTAGCTTCAGTACCCTACTGAAAGTGAGTCTGGTAACAATTCACCCTACTACATGTGCACAACTAACTATGTACTCATTGGAAAAGTGTACCGGGAAGTTACTCGTTACAATTATTGGTAATATCAAAAGACAAACAACGTTAACACCTGCACAAATGGAATCAGTTAGAGGTAAATGCAATAGTTCTTAGAACAACAACTCGACACGTTTAGTATCACTGCAATTTTTAAAGGCAGAACAGAAACTTAAAATGTACATATTCACGTATCTTCATGTTGACGAAGGTGTGTGGCACCTAGAGTCTGAGGCCAGCCTCTAACAGTCAAAAACAAGGGAGTCACTAGCGGGGCTTAGGGGTGCAAAGCTATAACCCCAACACCTGGGAAGGAGAACTGGAAGACTGTTTTAGGGGTCAAGGCCCGCCTGCCTTATAACTTGGAAAGTGTGTAAAGACCTAAATTCTGTAAATATAGGTAAGTTAAACTAACAATAATGTTGTGTCCTAAAAGAGAGCTGGAGACACTATGGAAATGGGACAATAGGAAATCAGTCATGCTTCCTAGTCCAGGCTATCCTTCAAACACACTGCTGAGGAATAGTCTTATAATGTCTTAGTCCAGGCTATCCTTAAATATCTACAAGGCACACACCTCCATGTCCAGTTTGTTTTGAATTTTTGTCAAATTTGGGAATAGTATGTTTAGTTTGGCCTCTCTGTATTTCATATGTTTTCTGGCCGTGATGTTTTTATGAGTCAATTTTCTGGTTTCAAGATGTAATGTAGCTCAAACGTGGAGTGCTTCCCTAGCACATACAAGGCTGTAGCTAGTAGAATTTCTAGTAATGCGGTTGGAGTTGGGGGCGGGGGCTGGGGGTAGACACATTAGAACAAGCAGGAGAATATTTGCAATAAATAAAAAAAAAAAAAAAAAAGCTGGAGGCTGCAAAGATGGCTCAGCGGTTAAGAGCATTGGCTGCTCTTCCAGATGTCCTGAGTTCAAATCCCAAAAGCACATGGTGGCTCACAACCATCTGTAATGGGATCTAATGCCCTTTTCTGGTCTGGTGTGTCTGAAGAGAGCTACAGTGTACTCATATTATTAAAAAAAAAAAAAAAAAAGCCGGGCATGGGGGCGCACACCTTTAATCCCAGCACTGGGGAGGCAGAGGCAGGCAGATTTCTGAGTTCGAGGCCAGCCTGGTCTACAAAGTGAGTTCCAAGACAGCCAGGGCTATACAGAGAAACGCTGTCTCGAAAAAAAAAAAAAAAAAAAAAAAAAAAAAAAAAAAAAAAAAAACAAACAGCAGCGTCTGCCACGGAGGTGTAAGGACGAATCAATTGGCCTGGGGAGACAAGGATCTCAAGAGGTGTTGGGTCCACTGGAATACAAGTTGTAAAAGGTTGAGCTTCCGTGTGGGTGCTTGGAATTGAACTTGGGTCCTCTGGAAGATCGTCAAGTGCTCTTAACCACTGAATCATCTCTCCAGTTTATTTTTCAGCAAGACGCATGGAAGAGACTTTATTTTTGCTAGTGATTTAGAGTCGGGTGGTTCTGACCAGAGGAACATTTGGCAATAGTTTCTGCTACTTTGGGGTCTGTCAAGTACAGATATGAGCATGTACTCTGGCTTCCATCTGACGGAAAGGGGCCAGGGATACTGTGAAAAATACACACAGCAGGATTGGGTCTAGTTAGTATATCAATACAGATAATTCTGACAAGCACAGACCCAGAAATGGCTTATTCTATTTGACTATTTGACACTATCCTGAAAGCAAGACCCTCAGCTACAATGATGTTACTCAGACAACCAGAGTTTTTGTTTGTCTGTTTAAGAACACAGAAAAAAAAATCACCTAAAACTGTGGTTCTCAACTTTCCTAATGCTGCAACCCTTTAATATAGTTCCTTATGTCATGGTGGCCCCCAACCATGAAATTATTTTCATTGCTACTTTATAAACTATAATTTTGTTATGGTTATGGATATTTCTGATGGTCTTAGGCATCCCTGTGAAAGTTTGATCGAAAGGGTCAAGACCCACAGGTTCAGAACCACCGACCTATTAATAACCGGAAAGCATGGCCTGCAGTGTTCAGTAATGGCTGCCTGGCCTGTCTTTGCGTGACTTTGTACGTGGAACCCGATAACTCCACACTCCAAAACCTATGTTAGTCCAGAAATATGCAGGCTTTTATTTATTTTTAATGAAAATATATTTTTCATATCGAAAAGATATGCAGAAAAGTAATTTCTTATAATGTTAAGCTTTAAAAGAAATGGCAGGTAGAGGTTATTTGCCCAGGGTCTACCTTTGTAAGACAGTCCTACTCTACAATTCTGTGTGAGTGTTCTCTCAATCAAGGTGTGTGTGCGTGCGCGAGTGTGTGCTCGTGTGTGTGTGTGTGTGTGTGTGTCTGTGTGTGCCTCTGTGTGTGTCTGTGTGTGCTCATGTGTGTGTACGCTCGTGTGTGTGTGCGTGTGTTGTGTGTGTGCTTGTGTGTGTGTACGCTCGTGTGTGTGTGTGCGTGTGTGTGGTGTGTGTGTGTGTGTGCGTGTGTGCGTGTGTGTGTGTGGTGTGTTAATTCTGATTTTGAACTTTCTAAGTAGCCAAAGATGAGTCTTTACCACCATCTGCATCCTTTCCAGTCAATTACACCCCCAGCCTGGGGCTCTCATTTAGCAAGCCACTATCAAAAAGCCTCTATCTAGTAAGACAAATACTCATTCCCTTTGGTTCGAGCAGATCTTGAGAATTTGGGCTATCCCTCACATCAGTGCACATTAATAACTAAACCTGCACTGAAGACATCCAGTCAGTATATAGATTATACAGTCCACTTTCTAATAAGGGGGTTGAGGAGGCAGATAAACTTCAAGAACAGAATCTGTACTTTCTTCTTTTCCTGTGTTTATTTTGTTCTTTTCTTTTCTTTCTTTTTTTTTGGTTTCTCTGTGTAGCCCTTGGCTGTCCTGGAACTCAGAAATCCGCCTGCCTCTGCCTCCCAAGTGCTTCGATTAAAGGCATGTGCCACCACCACCCGGCTCTTGTTCTTCTTTTTTTTTTTTTTAAAGTACACTGTAGCTGTCTCCAGATGCACCAGAAGAGGGCATCAGATCTCCTTACGGATGGTTGTGAGCCATCATGTTGTTGCTGGGATTTGAAGTCAGGACCTTCGGAAGAGCAGTCGGTGCTCTTAACCACTGAGCCATCTCTCCAGTCCCCGGCTCTTGTTCTTAACCTCTGAAACATTTTTCTAGCTCCTACACCTTCACAGAAATATCATATTACTGTGTGGTGGAAGCGGTGGCGGCTGCACACACCCTAGCACTGAGGCAGAGGCAGGAGGGTCTCTGAGTTTGAGGATAGCCTGGTCTACAGAGAGTTACATTACAGGACAATCAGGGTTATACAGAGAAACCCTGTCTGGAGGGTGGGGAGGAGTCTGCAAGTCTCCTCTCTCACGGTGACTGCAGTGACCAGTAGAGAACCGATGGGAACTGAACTCGTGTCCTGCAGAAGCTTACACTGCTCGGGAATTTCTCTAGCCCCTCTCCATGTTTGTTCGTTTGGGTTGGAGGAGTCCACATTCTAACTAGAAAATAGACTCCAAACTCTTCTCCTTCACTCAGCTCCCTAAAAGTTGCAATTACAGGTGCCACCACGTCCTCTCAAAAATAACAGGAAAGAAAAGCAGCACTACCAGAACAAAATTAACAACAACTTATTTTAATTAAAGATCTTTGCTATGTTATTATCCCTGTCATATTACTGTATGTGTGGAGGTCTGAGAATGTTTATCACAGCTCCTGGCCATAGAATTCAGGGGGCAGGATTGTGCAAATGCTTTGCCTGCTGAGACACCTCCATGAGCACCGTTGAGATCTCAAGTAAGCAAGATTATTCTGTCCCAGACCAACCACCCCAGCAGCAAGGCTGTAGAATCTCCTTATGTGGGAGCACACCTTTTCTATCCCAAGATGTGGATTCGCTCACCATCACTGCGGCTGTGCGTGATTTTACGTTCTCTCTATGCACCCTCTAGGTTGAACTGTATTTGATATGGGGTAGAACAGAAGCAAATGTGACTAAGCAAAGACAATTCTTTCTTAATCCTGAAAGTGAATCACTGCAAACTTTTCCCATGTGAAAGAGTTAACCTCTCTTTCCCAGTCTGAGTAGAATAAATAGGATTTCAAAGTAAAACAGGAACGGAATTAACTTAGTACATCTCAACTCAACTAGAAAGAGCCAACGATGACCCCACCCCCACCCCCACCCCCAAGAAATGAATCGGGAAAACCTGTCACACAAGTGAGTACTTACCACAGTCACAAGGTGCAGCTTCCTGTTCCTTCAATCCAGCTATCAGGTCTTTTGCAGGCTTGCTAAGGAAGTCCATGACATTCTCATCAAATTCTGCCTGTGCACTGTCTGTGGTGGGACCCAATGGTTCATTGCTTGATGTCTGAGCTTCATGCTTTTCGGTAACAACTGTAATTCCATTGAAACATAACACTTTCCCTTTCCTGAGGACTGATGCTGGGTCTGGCAAGAGTGTGTCAGGAGAGGTACCAGGCAACGTCGGTGGTGGTATCTGATGCACTGGGTTCTCTTGATGAAACTGTGTTTGGGCAGCACCAGCCATTATATTAGCACACTGGTTAGATGGCGGGGACTGGGGCAGAGGGTGAGCTTTCTGATTGACACTCACCATGGGCTGTCCCTGAGAATTATCTGCCGGCTCTGCAAATGCCTGCCCACTGGATTCCATCTTGAATTGGCATGTTGGCAGAGAATCTGACGGTTCAACCTTCACTTTCTCCTTTGCCAGTTCAGGGTTTCTTGTGAATTTTATCTGATTGATAGGAGGAAATAACTTATTATGTTGTGAGGGTGTTTTACTCTGAGTCACGGGCTTTAGTATTTGGTTAAAGATAGGAATATTTCTCAACAGAACAGGAAAACTACGTGGACTAGACTGGCCAAACCTTTGAAACTTAGATGACATCCAAATGTCATGCATTTTACTATACTCTACAGCTAGCTGCTCTTGC
This sequence comes from Mus pahari, assembly GCF_900095145.1. NCBI lineage: Eukaryota > Metazoa > Chordata > Mammalia > Rodentia > Muridae > Mus > Mus pahari. The sequence goes on from NC_034598.1 coordinate 28,228,256, forward strand.
TTCTTCTGATCATTTTCTTGAGAGCTCCGGGCTGGGGGTTTCTTTTTCCGCTTGTTTGTGTGTGGGGTCGGTCTTGACTTTTTCTGGGTCTTCTTTGGCTTTGCTGATGGTACACTGGGCTTATTTTGTGTACTAGAAGGTGGTTTCTGTTGTACCATGCGTTTCTCCTGACTATGTTTTTGCTGTGTGTTCTTTGCAACAAGGCTTCCAGGTCTACTTTCAGCATTCCTGACCTCGGGGTTGATGTGATTAATCGTGGATGCAAGTTGGGTCAATTGTGCTGCGACATCTTCTTCAATTTGACTGTAGGGTGCATCCTGGCATGATGGATCCTGGGAATTCAAATTCTGATTGCAGCTTAGCACCTGACTGCAGTTTTCAAGATTTTGACCTTCTATGGGCAATGGGTGTGAATTCTTAAAACCATCAAAGGGAGCTTTACCACCAGCAAAGCCTTTCTTATCAGCTGTAGGTGAACTTGAATAGCCTTGTGATTTTGTAAGTGCTTGGTTCGTAGCGAAACTATCAGGTGACTTGAATGTTCTGTTCTGTCCATTAAAGACAACAGTGTCGTGGTGAAGGCTCTTTCCCTGAACGTTTGGGTCTTGGAGGTCTTTTCTCACTGAATGAAGGATAGCCTTGCAACTGTTGAGTAGACTAGCGGTTTTCTGATGCGTTTCTTCATCCTTCTCCGGCTTGGATGGGGAGGAGCTCTCTGAGGGCGCTTCTGAGAGCTGAGTCAGGGCTTCTATGGCTACCACTTGTTCCAGCGTTAATCTCCTGTCTTTCATTAGGGATAGAAGACTTGGCTGAACCGGAGAGCCATCTTTGGGTTCTCTGTTGGGTACCTTCTCAGGGGGGTGAGGTCGACTCCCAGCGCTGTGTGCATTAGGGTGATTATTAAAGATGGTGGGTTCTGCACCAGACCTGCAGTTCAAGTCAGGCTTCTGGAAGAGATCGGTGTTCCTTTGCCCCTTGAGATGATCACACTCCCCACCGGAGGTGGTGACACTCATGGCATCCTTGCAGTTTGAGGGATCAGTCAGCAATTTAGAGGAACTATTTCCCAAGGCCTTGCTAAATTCCTCATGATTCAATTTGTTGAGCGGAAGGTCTGTGTCGGTGGGGAAACAGTGAACATTTTTCATGCCGTTTACTACGGTCTGGGCAAATGTCGGAGAAGGGTTGGTTTGTTGCTCGTCATCTTCAGGGGGCTGGGAATTTTCCACCCCAGTTAAATTGGCATCACAGCTTCCCTTGACTTGACCCTCTGCTAAGTGTGATTTCTTACTTGGCGCCCACTTCTCCACTTCAATTCCCGTCATACCTCCTGCATTCTTCCTTACATTCTCAAGGGGATGTGTGATCAAATCCAACCTTTGCTCTTCTTCCCCATGACCACGTCTACTGCAGTCCATGGACTCTGATTTGGGGCCATTTACTGGTTTGTTGTTAAAGTCTGTCTGTAAAAGAAGCACAGAAGTTACTTCCACTACCTGTCTACAATGAGATTGTTGTTGTTGTTGTTGTTACTAGGCTCGTGCTATGTACCCGAGATGACTTGGAGTTTGCAGGAGTGCTCCAGACTCAGTTTCAGTCCTGGGATTACTGGTGAGGTTGCCTATGCTCATTTGGAATCCCATAATTGAATAGTTTTGCTTCAATGTTTTTTATATCCATAAAAGATGTATGAATCTCTCTCTCTCTCTCTCTCTCTCTCTCTCTCTCTCTCTCTCTCTCTCTCTCTGTGTGTGTGTGTGTGTGTATAGTCTTGGACCTCATCCCCAGGCTCCCCTATCCCATTTAAATTATGCATAGCAGTTCAACTTGCAATCCCAGGAAGTCAGAGGCAAGCAAACCTCTCTGCATTTGAGGCCAACGTGGTCTATACCGTGTGTGTGTGTGTGTGTGTGGTGCAGGCAGGGCTCCATAGAGACCCAGCCAAAGAATCAAGCAATGATAAATCATCCTTCTGTTCAGTAGGCAACACTACAAAGGATGTGTGGGGCTGGGTTCCATACCCATAACCACCAAGGATCGAGGTGTGGTGCAAATCCTAAGTGGGCAGCATGTTTAACTATCCCTATGACCACATCCCAGGCACGAACTCAGCATCAGTCAGCCTGTAATCTTCTGTTCTTTGAGATCAGCATCATGTTTTATGTGACTTCCTTTCTCTGACGACAACGCTGGTGAGTTCTGTTCACTTTGTTAAGTGTAATTGTAGTTCTTTCATCTACAGCACTAGACTACTTACTAGGGAGAGTTTAGCTATATATTTAGTGTTGAACATTGCAACTATACAGCTATGACCCTCTTGGTCTCCTAGTATAATTACAGTCAAATTACTATACATCATGACTAGTATATTACATTTATGCACATATTGAATTAAGGCTTCTGAAAAATAATTTGCATATTTTGTATGTACCTGGATGCATGTACCTGATGAGCCCAGAAGGTGTCAGGATCCCTACCAATGGAAGTAGAGTATTGTGAGCCATTATGTGTGTGCTCAGAACTGAAGCTGGGGTTCACTGAACCAGCTCCACTTGTTCAACTCTTGACCACAGTATAAGTTATATATACATGCCCAGTTTTTGTCAAAATTCTGTTGAGAAAAATGGCACTGTCTTATGTAAAAAGCACCGCCCTTTTCTGTTTATTTCTGAGTGGTGGTAGGGTGAGGGAGATATGAGACAAGGCCTCATGCTATAACCAGGTAAGGCTTTAAAATGTCAGCAGCCTAGACTGAATTCACGCCTCAGCCTCCCAACTGCTGAGACACCAGGCCGGGATCGTATAGGCTTGGGGAGTACCTAGGCACACAGTCTATCACCAAACAGAAACCTGGGCACCTAGGCACTGGAGTATTGAGCATAGCTACTTATCTACACACCAAGGCAGCCATTATTTCCTCCTCCTCCTCCTCCCCTCCTTCTTCTCTTCTAGATTTTTAGAGACCCAATGGTCTATAATCTTCTGTAACTTATCCAAGGAGTCCAGTGCCTCTTTTGTCCTCTTTTGGTACCAGGCACACATGCGGTGCATTTTTAAATACATGCAAGCAAAACACTCATAGCCATAATAGACAAAAATTAACAAATCCAGCCTGGTCTACAGAGTGAGGTCCAGGACAGCCAGGGCTACACAGAGAAACCCTGTCTCGAAAAACCAAATAAATAAATAAATATTAACGGATCCTTTTAGAAAGAACTAACACTTAAGACGAGGAAGTTCCCTGTTGGGGACTGAGAATACACAGTTCAGTCGTGCCACTACTCCATCCACAGTGGTGATCATGATAAATCCTTTCTAAAGCAAAGCTTTAAGGAACATTGTTTACCACAAATTCCTCGAGAGGTGAAGAGGCAACAGCCTCAAGAAGTCCCATGTATCACATCCAGGGAGCTATGCGTCTGCTCGGCCTGTCAGCGCAGTCCAGTGAGAGATTTACAACCCACAGAAGGCGCTGTAAAGATGGCTCAGCGTTCAGCAATGTGCTGATCTTGCAGAGGGCTCCCGATCAGTTCCCAGTTCATAACTGCCTGCAAATCCAACTCCAGGAGGAATCCCACACCTCTGCGCCTCTGGCCCCCACAGACACAAAACAAATAAACAAGCCACAACCACAACAACAACGCAGAAAGTCGCTGCCTAAACAAACGCTCCCCATGCAAACCCTAGATCTGTTTCCTGATGACCGGCTCATCAAGCCTAGAGACCATCAAATCTGGTGGCTCCCGCACATCTGGACCTGCAATGAATCTCCTTGAAGGTCCCAGGAGCCTTGATGGGAGACTCTTCTCTTTTATTCTGATCTTTACCTCTTACCTACCCAACGCAAACGCATTTTTTTTTTTTAAAAGCTTGGTGGTATAAGACTTTTTTTTTTTTTTTAAATCAAACTTTTTTTTTTTTTAAGATTTATTTATTTATTATATGTAAGTACACTGTAGCTGTCTTCAGATCTTGTTACGGATGGTTGTGAGCCACCATATGGTTGCTGGGATTTGAACTTGGGACCTTTGGAAGAGCAATCGGTGGGTGCTCTTACCCGCTGAGCCATCTCACCAGCCCGGTGGTCTAAGACTTTAAAAGAGGGATTAAAATCCTTCTAGCATACACTACTGGAGGATTGCCTCTAAAAGTAGAAAAACAAAGCAACCCTCTGAAACCCTGAGCGCCCTCTGCGGCTAAGCCATCACAGCTTTGTTAGAGGATGCTTACGCCCTCCACCCCCCAAAATGAATTACTCCTGAGTACTCCGATCTGTATCAACCGACCTCCCTCTTCATGCAAGTTTCTATAAACCAAGGATGGTGGCCACTGCAGTAGCCCTAGCACTCTGGAGGGAGGCAGGAGGACCATCCCTTAGAGTTCAGGCTAGCCTGGGCTCCACACATAGAGGACCATCCCTAAGAATTCAAGCTAGCCTGGGCTCCACACATAGATAGTTTCTAGGCATTCCTCAACACTCTGATCAAGTTTTTAAGAATAAGGGGCTCATCTCTCTGCTGATACCGATGGAAATTCTCCCCCACTGTAAAATCAGTACCACACAAACCAGCTATAAGACCTATGCATTCAATGGAACCTAGTGCAGTCAAGATGGCTTGCTTGACAGGCAGAGCTGCTTGCTCAGAGAGCCAGAAATACGTAACCAAATGTGATAAAAGCAAGAGAGGACGGCTAAATTCAGAGAGATAGATGCCTGCACATCACCCATGCCTCCCGTGGCTCAGGCAGCGAGATGGAAGGCATCAGCCTGGTGCTGCTGCTCAGCAGAGGGGTCAAGGAAATGTGGTACTCACCCTTAGTCAAGAAGCCTGACTGTATCAGGGTTTACTGACTCTCACCAAGTCTATTATGGATGCCTGGAACTTAAATACAACGCTTCAACGAGTGTTGAAGTATGTACCTATGAAACTGTATAATCTCTGCTATTCAAAACACTTCAGCCGGGCGTGGTGGCACACACCTTTAATTCCAGCACTGGGGAGGCAGAGGCAGGCGGATTTCTGAGTTCAAGGCCAGCCTGGTCTACAGAGTGAGTTCCAGGACAGCCAGGGCTACCCACAGAAACCCTGTCTTGAAAAATCAAGCAAAAAAAAAAAAAAAAAAAAAAAAAAAAAAAAAAATCAACACATCAGTGAAGGTCATATTAACATGGGAGACATGATCCACCTTTAGGCTAAGGGCCTCAAAGTCCCAGGAACCCAGACACCTCCTCCCTCCAATCACTGGGCTCACAGGCCCATGAGGGCATTCTGAGTACAACAATCAATAACTGGAAAAACGTAGCCATACTCAAGAAGGCAACTCCCGGTCACACCTCCCCGGGTGCACACAGCCAACAACGGGAGCAGGGTTCCAAGCCCAGCCTGAGCTGGAGCAGGCCAGGGATACCTAACTCGACTGCGCTAGCTCCATAAATCACGGTTTATATTTAGATGCTGAAGGCTCAGGATGCTTGCCAGGCTGCCCCCCCCCCCCCGCCCCAAGACTGTATTATGTGGCCCAATGCTGACACTAGAGTTGAGTCAGGTGGCCGGACTATTTATTTATTTTACTTCCCAGAGCTGGGAGGGAACCCTGGGTTTCTACCGCTAAGAAACACATTCCAAACCTGATTTTCCTTTTAAATGTGGCTTAAGCGGTCCTCAGGATTTTGTCAACTGACAAGTCTTGTCCTAACACTCTCCCCACCCCCCACCCCCATGGCATTCCCATTCCTTGAAATTCCACCCTGAAAGTCATTGGGTAACTGGTGCAGGAGCCTGACGGTACAAGGAACCTGAAAGGTTTCCCTTTTCCATCTATTCCCTTGTACTTCCTCTACAGTATGGCCTCCAGCCAGTTCTACCAAAGTTCCCTTAAAGGAGCTACTGGGGCCCTTCTCATTCCTGCTTTCTAAGAACATAAAGCTCCACAAAATATTCACACGCAAGCCCTGGGTCAGAGTGTTGATGAATCCCCAACAGAAAAAAAAACAGTGTTTTCTGAAGCTCCACGTTTCCCCTTGCTCCTTCACACAGGTTGTATGTATGTTCAGGTCTTTTCAGAGTTGAGGACTGAGGTAAATCCCTGTCAAGCCAACAGAATGCAGACTGAGGCAGGAGGATTACCAGGAGCTTAAGGTTTGCCCAAGATACAGAATGAGATCATGACACAAAAATTCAAAGCAAAACATAACAAACCCTTAGGGCACAACATTGTGATCCCTCACTACAGAGAGAAAGAGAAGAGGGTAGCTACAAGCCAGGTCTCCATAGGCAATTCCAGACCAGCAAGGGATATTCAACCTGACTATGCCTCAAAACCCAAATACAAAAGGCAGAGTGACAGAGGCCCACAGAAACACCTGAAATTAATTCAAATCACATTCTAAATCAGTGCATTCAATTATGATTTCTTTTTTTGTTTTGTTTTGTTTTGTTTTTTGTCTTTTTCCAGACAGGGTTTCTCTGTGTAGCCTTGGCTGTCCTGGAACTCACTCTGTAGACCAGGCTGGCCTTGAACTCAGAAGTCCGCCAGCCTCTGCCTCCCGAGTGCTGGGACTAAAGGTGTGCGCCACCACGCCCGGCTCAATTGTGATTTCAATATGTAATTAATTAAAAAAAAAAAAAAAAACTATCAGATTTTAGCTGAGAATCAACTCAGCTAACTCCGTGTGCGAAAGAGGACCCTGGTGAACTGCTGAGCTTGTAAGTTTTCTTGAGGACAAAATAAGCCAATTCAACTAAAAAGGCAGCTTTACTGGGGACAGCTCTCAGGTGTATTCACGGGTCCCGAATGGGGGAAAGCCTAGGCTGGAACATTCAGGGTAGAAGACGGGATATGCCAGCCATGCCCTGTAACAGGTAGGGGCTGAGGCATGCTGGGAGAACCTAGAGGTCAGGTGCATTTTGGTTAGGCTCCTCGGCCGCCTGTCCCCGGCCTGCAATCCAACACGGCCTTTCAGGATGCGCCTTCAAATGCTGGGACTGTGACCATGTGTCACTTTATGTTAACTCTGGGGGTCAGACAGGGCCTTGTGGGTGCTGGACATGCACTCTACGTACGACGGGAGCTTCATTCACCCTGAGAAACCTGAAGCCTGTGAAGTTCACAGTGTAAATTATACCCTGAGAGCATCACACCCAATGTTAAACTTTCAGTATTTAATATAAAACATAGACAGGGCATGGTGACCCACACCTGCAGTCAGAGGCAGGGAAGCAGTTCAAGATCACCCCCCCACACACACACACTACTCAGGAAGTTCTAGGTCAACCCGCACTACATACATTCTGCAGGTGACTATATTCAAGTCTGGTGACCCAAGTTCCATTCCTGTGACAAATGTTGCAGGGAACTGAATCCATGAATTATCCTCTGACCTCCCCATATCTCCTGTGTCATATTTGTAGTTTTGTTTATGTTATCCTTGAAAAATTTAAACCTAGCACCAAATCAGGCATAATAGTGCAGACCTTGAATCCCAGCACTCAGGAGGCAGAGTCAGGTGAATCTATACCATGAGTTCAAGGACAGCCAGGGTTACATTGTGAGACACTTCCCCCCCCCCCCCCCCTTCTCTTCAGAGAAGAAGCAGCCCCCCCCCCCCCCCCCCCGTCTTCAAACACAAAGAACAAAGAAAGACCCAAGTAAACAAGCCAGGCATACAGATGCCTTTAATCCCAGCTTTAGGGAGGCCGAGGCAGGTGGAACTGTGAGTTTGAGGCCAGCCTGGTCTCCAAAATGAGTCCAGGACAGCCAGGGCTAAAAGGGACAAAACAAAATCTAAGTTAACAAATCTCAAAAACAAATTGAAGGGTTTTTTGTTGTTGTTGTTGTTTAAATAATATGACGTATAGCGTATTGATCTTTACTCTCTTGTCACTCTACCCAGATGGTCCAAAATTATAGGTACCACCGTCACTCACTTTTCTCCAGTCTCCCACTGCCTGGTCCCTTTCCACAGTGCAGGTCCTACATCCCTGGGCATGCCCCGATGAGCTTTACAATGGCAAGAGCTACCGAGTCAGATAGCAGAGCAACTTCCTCCCAACCTGCAGCCCCACAGATGAATACAAAGGACACAGGGCAAGGAAGAAAGGATGACCACAGGATCACCCCCAGATGCTGTGTTCACTGGCAGTACTCAAACTTCTGGACCACACTCGATGCTGGGAGTGCAGGCGCAAACTGTCGTACCTGGCCTTATTTGGATGAGGTAGTAACACACACCATCTTTCTAAGACCTGTAAATATATGCTTGATAGCCTGGATTCAATCCCTATAAACCACGGGTGCTCCTTGGCCTATGCCTGTAATCTCAGCACTGGGGAGGAGGGGCAGGATGGCCATCAGGATGGCCATCAGGAACGGTTGGGAGATGCTCAGCAGCCTGGGCTCTGTGACAAATCAAAGCAGGATTGTGAATTCCCTTAGTTCTCACGGTAAGCATCTCACTAAACATTGATGTTATATAATCGGGGAACCAGTAGAGATCTGCACATAGTTTAGGAGGCTTTTTAATGACCCCACACTGCTATACTACTCTTCTTGGAACACTGCTAAATGGGCTTTTCGGGCCAAATCTAGTAGTCTTTTGGTGTGCTGCCAACCATGGGCAGTAGAAATGAATCAAACCTTCAAGACCATAAGTTGCTGGCACGACAAAGATTCAGCATGTGTTCACTAGCAATGAGGCCCCTCCTCCAAACCCCTTGGTATTTTATCTGCAAAACTAGTTCAGGCTCAAGCACATCAGCTTGGGATACAGCCGTCCTATAGACACTGGAAGCTGATTAAACAATCAGTGAAGGGCAGGGCTAGGTGACTTAACTGCAGAGAAGCCCTCTGAATCCAGGGGAGCAATTGCTGGGCATTGGTTTTTTTTTTTAAAACTTTCAGGCCTGGGATTCAAAGCCCTGAA
>NC_034598.1:28238074-28242815 GCF_900095145.1 Mus pahari
TTTCTTTTTGGTTTTTCGAGACAGGGTTTCTCTGTATAGCCCTGGCTGTCCTGGAACTCACTTTGTAGACCAGGCTGGCCTTGAACTCAGAAATCCGTCTGCCTCTGCCTCCCGAGTGCTAGGATTAAAGGCATGCGCCACCACGCCCGGCCTTGGTGCAATTTTATAACCCTAGCACTTTAGAGGTGGAACTAGGAGTAGCGCAGGTCAAGGTCAACCTATGCTACACAGTAGGACCTTTCTGAAAATGGCAGAGGTGTGTGTGTGTGTGTGTGATAGCCCATTACACATTCTACAAAGTCACCTTGACCCCGAGGCATGAAAATAGTGGGAAACTTCAGATCTGATCCCCCTTAACATTGAACTGTAGCAGGCTGCATCCAGTTCCTTACTAATAGCCAACATGCAGAAGAATATCTGATGCAGAGGCATTGCTCTGTAAGTGAGAGGCTAAGAAAGTTATCAAGGAGCCCGCTGAGAGGACCGCTGAGAGTGATAGGATCCTCTCTCTCTCTCTCTCTCTCTCTCCTTCCCCCCCCCCAACCCCCGGAGATGAGGCAATTTGTTATCCCCCTAACCCACAGCCACATAGAACTGTGGGAGAGAGAGCATGAAGTCCTTGGGTTTATAAACTCTAATCAGAGGCCAGCCCATCCTAGACCATTCATAATCCCAAATAGAGATGAAGAAGAGGAAAATTGTCCTCTGATCTCCTTCATACCCCAAGAGCTAGAATGTAGCTCACCTCTGGAAAGAAAACTACTTTTACTAAGAAATGTGATAGACGTGGATGCTTCTCAGCCAACCATTGGACGGAGCACAAGACCCCCAAAGGAGGAGCCAGAGAAAGGACCCAAGGAGCTGAAGGAGCTTGCAGCCCCACAGGAGGAACAACAATATGAACCAATCAGTACTCCCAGGGACTAAACCACCAACCAGAGTTCATACACATGGAGGGACATGTAGCAGAGGATGGCCTTGTTGGACATCAGTGGGAGGAGAGGTCCTTGGTCCTGCGAAGGCTCTACGCCCCATTGTAGGGGAATGCCAGGACAGGGACGCTGGAGTGGATGGGTTGGGGAGGGGGGTATAGGAGGTTTTCATAGGGGAAACCAGGAAATATAAAGAAAATATCTGAAAGAAAGAAAGAAGAAAGAGAGAGAGAAAGGAAGAGAGAGAGAGAGAGAGAGAGAGAGAGAGAGAGAGAGAGAGAGAGAGAAATGTGATCAACAATCCAAGATCATGTTATCCCCTTTCTCTGATTTCTTTAGAAAAACATGTACATCCTAAATAAAGCTGGGTGCTGTCAATCCCAACCATTCAGCTCTGGGGAGGAGGAGACAGGGCACTGAGTTTGAGGAATGCCTCTGCTGTCTACACAGTGAATTTCAGGCCAGCCTGGACTATATAGAGAGGACACAACTTTCCTCAAAACAAAATCTAATAACCCAACTATTGTTTTTAGCCAAGCCTGGTGGGTGGTTCTACCAGTAGTCGTTAGAGTCTGTAGCAGAAAGAAGCAAAGAATTCAAGGCTGCCCTAGGATTCACAGTGACAGTCTGCTTTAAGAATTATTAAGGTGGGAGGGGGGGTGGTGAGATGGCTCAGTGGGTAAGAGCACCCGACTGCTCTTCCAAAAGTCCGGAGTTCAAATCCCAGCAACCACATGGTGGCTCATAACCATCCATAACAAGATCTGACGCCCTCTTCTGGAGTGTCTGAAGACAGCTACAGTGTACTTACATAAAATAAANAAANAAATCTTTAAAAAAAAAAAAAAAAAAAGAATTATTAAGGAAAGGCGAAAAATCTCCTTTATTTAAAAGGGAGTCCAAGGGAGAAAAATCCAAAAATCATTCATACTCTCATTCATTCATTCATTCATTCATAGAGCTAAGACAAAACAAACAAACAAACAAACAGACAAACAAAAGACTCAAGTTCAAAGCCACCGGGAGCTACATAAACATCTCAAAAAAAAAAAAAAATCTCTACAACATACAGTGGTATTCTAGAATCACACTGTGAGGCAGATGTGACAGTTCCCAACTGTAACCCTAGTATTCATGAAGTTGAGGCAGGAGAATGGCGTACCCTGGGCTCTTGTAATGGAGAAAAACAACAACAAAAATTAGCCTAACCCAAGCATGGTGGCAGACACCTGTGGCTAGAGTAGTTTGGAGATTGCAAAAGGAAGGCTGCCTCCAGAAGTAGGCAGGTCTCTAGAGATTTCCAGGGCAGCCAATGGGGGTGTGTGGGGGGGAGCGAGTGAGCACCGGAAGAATCAGGATTTTGAGGCAAGCCTATTATATGGTCAGTCAGAGGACAGAAGGCTTACATAAAACCCTGACCGAAAAACAAGGAATCCAGAGCACACCATGGGTTAAGGATCCAAATGATGTAGCTGGGCTTAGAATGACTAAAGGCAAAATGTGCCAGGTCCCACCGTTCGGAAGGCTGTCTAGCAACTGAAACTCATTACTGCTAGTGGAAAGGCGGAACATCACTATGAGTCAGCAATTCCACCCCCATCTATCCAGGAGAAGTGAAAGCATATGTTCTGTCCCTCTTCACGTAAGACTGTGAATAAAAAAACGCTCACAGTAGACTCCATAGTCGGGAAAGAAACAATTCAGGTGTCAATCAAAAAGAAGGCTGGATACACACAACAAAGTGTATTTAACAATGGGACACGGCTCAGAAACAAATCCTTGTAGTAAAAACAAGAGTGAACTGCAGAAATTGTCTGTGTCCCACTTCAGTGAGGAAGACAAGAAGAATGACTTTGGATCAGGAAACTGTCTCTAAAATATGACACCAGGAGCTGGCGAGGTGACTCAGTGGTTGGAAAGCGCTCATTCTCGCAGAAGATCCACGTGGTGGCTCACAACCATCTGTAACTCTGGCCCCAGGCAATGCCATCCTCTTTATACCTCCAAAGCACACCAAGCACACATGTGGCACACACTTGCAAAACACTCACACACACTTTTAAAAAAAGAGCTCAGACAATAGCTGGGCATATCTGCACATGCCTTTAACCTCAGCGCTCTGAAGGCAGAGGCAAGAAGCTCTGAGTTTGAGACTAGAGTTTGAGATTGGCAGGGTCTTTATGTTGAGAGACCATCTCAAAACCCAAGAGGTCAAGCTGTGAGGTGCGATGGAGAACACCTGTAATCCTGTCAAGGCTTCAGGAGAAGGAATTGGATCCCCAGGAGCTGGAGTGGTTGTGAGTGAGGCAGCTGTTATAGATAGGGAATGAGAATCCTGCAGGAAGCATTTGAAACCACTGAGACGGATCCCCGCTTCCCTGTGATTTCTTTTTTCTTTTAAGAAAGACTCCAGCCGGGCGGTGGTGGTGCACGCCTTTAATGCCAGCACTTGGGAGGCAGAGGCAAGCAGATTTCTGAGTTCCAGGCCAACCTGGTCTACAGAGGGAGTTCCAGGACAGCCAGAGCTACACAGAGAAACCCTGTCTCGAGAATCCAAACAAACAAACAAAAGAAAAACTATTACCAGCCGGGCGGTGGTGGTGCACGCCTTTAATCCCAGCACTCTGGAGGCAGAGGCAGGCGGATTTCTGAGTTCGAGGCCAGCCTGGTCTACANAGTGAGTTCCAGGACAGCCAGGGCNATACAGAGAAACCCTGTCTCNAAAAACCAAAAAAAAAAAAAGAAAAAGAAAAAAAAAAAAGAAAAACTATTACCACATACTGCAAGCTGGACTTGAAATCACAGTCACCCTCCTGTCCCATCCTTCCAAGTGCTCCATTTATAGACATACAGCAACAGACAAGATTTGTATCATTCCATTTATATGAGATATCTAAGAGAAAACCCCACAAAACAGACAGGCTAGTGAGCACTGTGGGTTAAGGTAGATGAAAGACTTGCAGGCAGCAAGAGCTAAGGTGCTGGAGTAATAAAAATATTTTTAAATTGAGCGTGATGATACAATTGTAAATATAGTAAAAGCTACAGGATTGTGTGTGTGTGTGTGTGTGAGAGAGAGAGAGAGAGAGAGAGAGAGAAGAGAGAGAAAGAGAGAGAGTACGTGTGTTATAAATTATATTGTAATAAAGGTAGCAAGAAAAACAACTTATAGTCCAAGTATCTTTTTGTTTTAAAGGTTTATTTATTTATTTATTTATTTATTTTTATATATGAGTACACTATGGCTGTCTTCAGACACACCAGAAGAGGGCATTGGATCCCATTACAGATGGTTGTGAGCCACCATGTAGTTGCTGGGAATTGAACTCAGGACCTCTGGAAGAGCAGGGTTAAGTGCCCTTAACCACTGAGCCATCTCTTCAACCCAAGCCCAAGTATCTTTAGAAAGAGAAAGACAGGGCTGGTGAGATGGTTCAATGGGTAAGAGCACTGACTGCTCTTTTGAAGGTCCTGAGTTCAAATCCCAACAACTATATGGTGGCTCACAACCTCCCGTAATGTGATCTGACGCCCCGTTCTTGTGCATCTGAAGTCAGCTACAGTGTACTTATGTATAATAATAAATAAATCTTTGGGCCAGAGCAAGCAGGGACTGAGCGAGCAGAGTTGACCAGAGGGAGCAGAGGTCCGAAAAATTCACTTCCCAACAACTACATGAAGTCTCACAACCATCTGTACGGCTACAGTGTACTCACATACATAAAATAAATAAATAAGTCTTTTTAAAAAAAGAAAAAGAAAAGAAAAGGAGCCAGGTGTGGTGGCGCACGCCTTTAATCCCAGCACTC
>NC_034598.1:28243075-28247895 GCF_900095145.1 Mus pahari
CCCCCCCCCCGCAAAAAAAAAAGAAAAGAAAAGAAAAGGAAAGACAGTGCACACTTATAATGAAGGTGAGGGTCCAGCCTAGGCCACCTGAGACCCTGCTTACAACCCAACAAAACACTGGTCTAGCAGGTACCCTGGCTAGAACCTGTAATCTCAACACTTGGGAATCGAAGGCCAAGATGATTGCCCCACGTTTAAGGACAGCCTGGCCAATACAGTGATTCCCAAGTCAAGGTGGGCTACAGCGAGACCACCTGAAGCAACAAAATATCACTAATGGCATTTCTGTCCTTCGATTTACTGATCCACTTAAAGAGTCTGGATCGAAGGAGCAGAAGCACTTCTGCAGATAGAAATCAGCAGGTGTTGTGGGCGTGGCAGTGTGGGCCTTGAATCCCAGCACTCCCAAGGCAGAGGCAGGCTGACAGCTGTGCTTGAGACAACTACAAAGCCATGCTGGGATGATAGAGATGATGAGAGTTTTACTATGTATCCATCGAAGCTGATTGGACATTGTATTTACAATCTGAATCTTTCATTGTATGAAATACACACTCGGAAAAGGGCGTACCACCTGCACATCAAAGTAGTAACATTCAGGGGTTTTCTTTCTTTCTTTTCTTTTCTTTTCTTTTTTTCTTTTTTTCTTTTTTTTGGCCAGGGTGTTTCTGCGTAACCCTTACTGTCCTGGAACTCACTCTGTACACCAGGCAGGTCTCAAATGTAGAGATCTGTCTGCCTCTGCCTCCCAAGTGCTGGGATTAAAGGTGTGCAACACCACTGCCCGATGTATTGCAAGTTTAAAAATTAATGAGAATCAACAAAAAGAAGAAATAAAACAAAAACAAAACAAAAAAAAGAAAGGAAAAAGAAACAAAACACCAAAACAAAACAAAAAAATAAGAAAAAACAACAACAAAAAATAAAATAAAAACAAAAATAAAAATTAATGAGATTCAAATTTTTGTAGCAAAAAAGTAAAATGAAAACCCATAAATATATTGAACTATAATTTGGCAATAAAAATGAATTTCAAATAGCAATGACATCAAAGTGAATGCACAAATACAGCATATGTATGTATAATATAGATACACACTAGTTTTGAAACTTTCCATAAGAGTTGGGTGGTGGTGGTGCACACCTTCAATCCCAGACCTCTGGATTCTGGATGCAGGGGCAAGTGGATCTCTGAGAGTTTGAGGTCAGACTGGTCTACAGAGTGTGAATTTCGGGACTATCCAGAGCTACAGTGAGAACCTGTCTCAACATATGTCATCTCTCTCAATATATATATATATATAAATTGACCACACTCAGTGATATGGCAGATCTGGATTTCTTGCAGCAGAAGATAGAATCCAAGACCTGGATCTAGCTATCACTGAGCTAAATCCCCAACCCATGCACTAAGCTTTGGCCTTAGCAAATCTTGTCTGAGGGATCAACAAGGTATTTTGTGGACTTTGTTTCCTGTTTCTAACTGAGGGCCAATCCCTGTACACTTTTTGTTATCTTGACCAGAGGCAAGCCGTCCCTCAGAGCTGCCCTGGTCTTGAAAAGTCAGACTGAGGTCAGACTGAGGGGTTGATCTCCTATTATCCCAGCTGGAATTTCTTCCTTCCTTCCTTCCTTCCTTCCTTCCTTCCTTCCTTCCTTCCTTCCTTCCTTCCTTCCTCTTCTGTGGAACAGGTGAGATAAGGCTGAGGCGAGGGGAGCTAGGCAGGCAGATAAGAGAGAAATGAAGCCCGTGTCACATTCCACTGTCTGCGATGCCCTGTGGAAACCTGACTGCAGCTTGACTTACAGGCAAAACTAGCGAGAGCCACAGGCTGAGTGGGTGACTCATGCCTGGAATTCCAAATTCAGACAGTGTGGCAGGCATGGTGTTACCAGGTAGAGGCCAGTTTGCACTCTGACCCCTTCTGGAAAATAAATGATGTTGCCAGGAATCATGGCGAGCAAGCAGATCTCTGGCCTGCTTAGTGAAATCTAGGGCTATGTAGAGACCCTGTCCCAAATCAATCAATCAATCAGTCAATCAATCAATCAATCACACAAACCTAGGGCCTTGAGCTTTTGAAATAATCATTCTAACACGGAGCGACCACACCCTAGTATCTGTCTACTTCTCAGAACTGAAGATGTTTGCCATTTCTATGCTTTAAAAACAATACCCCTCTCCCTGTCACTGTGACAGCGCCTGCTCACTCCATTTGCAACTGTTGCCAAAGTTGCTGGTAGCTCAGAATGAAGGAAAAAAGGAAGCCAGTGAAATGGTTTAGTGGAGGGGGTTGGGGGGGTGGGGCTCCTGATGCCAGAAGCAGTCAGCCGGTAGGGCCCTGGGCCCTACATAGTAGAGAAAGAGAAGTGACAGGTAATCCCCTGGCTTCCATGAAAACATACAATATAAATCAATATAAGGTTCCCAAGAAACTTCATCATTAAATAAACAAGGCAATAATGAAATGAGCAAAAATGCAGATCTAGCAAATGAGAATTCGGTCTAGGAAATGAGAACTGTATTGTTAACACAGAAGGTGCCAGGATCAAGGAGAGAAATTCGGGAGCATCCTGGCCTGTTAGAACGGATTCTGACCCAGACAGGATCACCTTTGACTACAGCAGCACTAGAATAGCAGAGGCAGGTGGGTCTCTGTGAGTTTAAGCCTGACCTACAGAGTTCCAGAACAGCCAGGGCTACACAGAGAAGACTTGGGAACAACAACAGCCACAGTAACTGAAAGCTATTCTAAGCTGTGAGTGCTGGTGCACATGTTTAATCTTAGCCGGAGAGTGGTCCAGGCAGAAGGATTGCCGATGCAAAGGAGCCAATGCTATTAGGACTGACTTAGATGGACCATGATTGAAACTGGGGGTGCAGGGAGGGGAGAGGAAGGCAGGAAGGAAGAGAGCGGAGATGGTTCAGAAACTGACTTCCCACAGGCTAGTCTTTGACCTCCACAACTTCAAAGTGGCATATACAGCCACCTATCCCCACAAATAATACAAATGCAAATTTTGGCCAAAGACATTCTATTACAAACATCTTTATAATTTGAAGATAAAAATCAACAGTGTAAATGATTAACAAATATTATTTGTGTGTCTCACAACTGAATATATTTTAATAAATGTGGGGAAAGCATAGACTAGGGAAAGTGAACCTCAGTATCATTAATCTGGCACTATCCAAGCAGAGACGGGGACCAGGAGAGGGTAAGACCCTAAGGTGTTTATTGTGCACGCATGCCTGGAACACGAACGCTAGGAGACATGTGGCTCGGAGACAGGCTGACTCTTAGAGCTCACTGGCTGGCCAGCCCAGCCAATCTGTGAGCTCCAGGTTCAATGCCTCGAAAAGTGGAGGGGGGGAGCAAGATGCTGAACATAGACTTCTGGGCTCCACAGATATAGTTACACACACTCTCACACACACACACACACACACACACACACACACACGGCATACACAGGCACATCCCACACCCACACACAAACCACATAAAACAAGGCATACACAGGCACACCACACACACACACACACACACACACACACACAGGCATATCCCATCCCTACCCCCACACACAAACCACATAAACACGGCATACACAGGCACACCACACACACACACACACACACACACACACGGCATACACAGGCACATCCCACACCCACACACAAACCACATAAACACGGCATACACAGGCACACCACACACACACACACACACACACACACAGAGACAGTTTTGGTTTTAAAACACCTGAGGGAGGTTTCCTGCAGCCCATTCACCATCACTTGCCTTGTATGTACTCCAATTCTCTGCACTAATTCCTAGAAATCACAGCATGGATGCAAGGCTGGTTTATAGCATTGCTAGCCTGGCTCTCAATGGGTTGCCAGGCTGGCCCCAACCTCAAGCCTCTCCCTCCCTCCCAGCCTCTCCAAGGCTGGGTTACACGCGCAAGCCACCAACACATGCAGTTGGACCTGCATCTTGGCTTATTAGAAATTTTCAACATTGCAGAGATAAACAAACGGCTGGGTTAGTGAGAATCTAGCACTGAAATAGGTCTGATCATTTCTAGGCAAAACGTTACATTCCAGTTCTGGGCATGCAAACCAGATTCCCCATGTGTGCCTGTGAATGAACATGGCTACACCAAAACACATGGGATTAACTCTCTGTGCCAAGCTGAGAACACTGAACTCATCGTGGTGAAATTATTCCCTCCTAGCCTTGCACCTCATGCATGTGTTTGCATTTGTGTGTGTATGTGTATCTGTGTGTGTACATGTGCATGTGTTAGTTTTTAACAACAGGGTCTCATGTAACCCAGACGATATGTAACAGGATAGATAACCTTGAAGCTGCTGTTTCTGCATCCACCTTCTGAGTGGAGGGGCAGTATACCAGGATTGACAGTTGTGTGTCCCACATATGGTGTGAGGGAATGTGAATGCAACCAGGGTTTTGTTCCCACTTAAAATTTTTTTTTCTTTTTAAAGATAAGGTCTCAACTCTGTAGACCAGGCTCCTCCTGTTGTCAACCTCCACAACAATGGGCTTCATCACCAGGCCCAGCTAAACTCATTTCTTGTGGACACTCCCCTCACCCTCAAAACTTCTCTCCCACTAGTCTCTTACATGCAGATGTCTCAGATTGCTTGCCCAGAACTGTGAATGCTACAGAAAAAATTTGTCCATAAAGAGCAAGGTCATCTTGTCAAGTGGTAACTTTTTAACTTGGGAAGTCTGGCCAGTTAAACACTCTCTCTCTCTCTCTCTCTCTCTCTCTCTCTCTCTCTCTCTCTC
>NC_034598.1:28247996-28259275 GCF_900095145.1 Mus pahari
CACACACACACACACACACAACCCTCATCTCCACTCCTCCTCCTCCAGGATTTTTTTTTTAAATGTAAAGAAGCTGGAGATGGCTCAGTGGGTAGGAGCACTACCTGCTCTTTCCGAGGACCCAGGTTCAATTCCCACCACCCACATGGCAGCTCCCAACTGTCTGTAGCTCCAGTTTTAGGAGATACAACACCTTCACACTGACACACATGCAGGCAAAACACAAATGCACAGAAATAAAAATAAAACCATTTAAAAATGTTTTAAAATGTTACAATAAATATGTGGGGGGGGGAGCGCGGGATTCTTAGCTAATCTGTAAGAATCTTGCATGTGAATAGACTATGGGGCTTCAAAAATAAACAAGGTATCATGTCTAGGTAACCAAGCCCTAGGATACATAGTAACAATTGACAAGTGAAGGAATTGGTCTCAAAGTTACAACTGAAAAACGCTGCATCCTGTTTCGGAACACAATGAAACAAAACCCTAAAAAGCATGGTCTTCTTCCTTCCTTTCCTACCAAGCAATGAGCGCTCTAACTTATTCACCTCTGCTCTAGCTTGCCTTTTCTTGTAAACCTTTAATCTCCTAGAGAGCAGGAAACACATTGGACTGTGTGTGTGAGTGCGCGCGCTCGCACACTTGACAAGCACCACTGCAGTCCATCATTTTGTATGTACATGAAAATCACATACTCACTATTTGTTCCTATTATTGCTCAAAAAGAAACCTTTATGGAGTATTTAAATGAGGCAAGAGAATGGTTCCCAATATTCTGAATATTGTTCCATTCAAGATCACACATTCACATGCACATAACATGCCTTCTGCTAGTGTGATGCAAGCCTTAATGCCCTGTTCCCCCAACCCCATTCAAGTTTCCCCCTTTATCAGCATCAAAGAAGGAAACACTAGGGAGGTTTGATTCAAGATAACTTCTGCAGAGCAGCCTCTGCAGACAGCTTCCTGGTTTACCATTCCCTGACATTTCTCTATTTATTCATCCTGTTGTTTCAAAAACTGAGACTACTTTAATGAAATCTTATATCCAAGTACTAGCAAATGTCCCTTTGGCAACAAAGGAATAGGGTCCAAGTGATGACTGTTGTATGTCCCTCCCCAGAGAGCCCGCTTGGATTGAGATGCTGTTAGACTGACAGGTAAGCTACAAACCTAGCATGGTCTGGACTTCACCCCACCCCACTGATCTTATTATTTCCATTATCCTGGTTGAAATCCTTTTTTTTTTTTCTTGGTTTGGTTTTTTCAAGACAGGGTTTCTCTGAGTGGCCCTGGCTGTCCTGGAACTCACTCTGTAGACCAGGCTGGCCTTGAACTCAGAAATTCACCTTCCTCTGCCTCTCAAGTGCTGGGATTAAAGACCACCAATATCTCGAAAAACCAAACAGAACACCAAGTTATTTCTTAAGTCTTCCGTAATTTTCTCAGCATGTAACATGCTCTGATCACATTGCCCATATTAGCCTCTTACTGCCCTCCCTATCCTGACAGGCTCCTTCCTAGGCCATTCTCCTGTGTGCATTTGGGGGTCGGAAGTCTACACCCCAAGTGCAGTGGCTCAAAGTATATCTGTCTGTCACAAGTTGGCTTGAGCCTCAAGTGTCTATTACAGACATCTGTCACGCTGGGAGCCAATAAAAGACAGGGGAGGTGGGGCTAGACATATGGCTCAAGGGCACTTGTTGCTGTTGCAGAGGAGCAGACACCCATATGGCGGCTCACAAACAACTGTAAACAAAGTTCCAGGGAATCTAACGTCTCTTCTGCCGTTCACAGACACATGCACAACCATGGTGACACATATCTTTAATTTCAGCACTTATGAAGAAGAGTCCCCTGGTCTCCACAGCAAGTTCTGGGCCAGCCAAGGCTACATAGTGGGACACCGTCTGACTACTTAGAAGGAGAGGGACACAAAGAGTGATGGAGGGTACAGGCGATCAAAATACAGCATCACACATATTAAAGATCACAACGAGGTTCTGTGGACACAGATGGCACATCGGCAAACTGCTTACTGAATAAGCATGAGGACCCAAGTTCAGGTCTCTAAGACGCACTTGAAATGTCTCTCTCGGGCTGGTGAGATGACTCAGTGGGTAAAAGAACCCGACTGCTCTTCCAAAGGTCCAGAGTTCAAATCCCAGCAACCACATGGTGGCTCACAACCATCCATAACAAGATCTGACGCCCTCTTCTGGAGTGTCTGAAGACAGCTACAGTGTACTTACATATAATAAATAAGTAAATCTTAAAAAAAAAAAAGTCTCTCTCTCCCTGGTGGTGGAAGATAGAGGGACCCCTGGGGCTTGGTTGAGGTTCAGTGAGAGACTTGTCTGAAAAGTAAACTAGAGAGAAACTGAGAAAGCCATGTGACTGGGACTTCTGGCCTCTGCAGATGCTTATACACCATAAACATGCACACATACAAAATTGAGAACCATACAGTACTATGTATAATTAATATGCTAATAACCTTTTAAAAAGATCAATTTAGATAAATAAGTAATGAAAGCCAATTAGATCAACCAGGGTTTTGTTGTTTGTTTGTTTTTGTTATTTTATTAAAGAATAAATGGGGCTGGAGAGATGACTCAGCAATTAAGAGCACTGACTGCTCTTCCAGGTCCTGAGTTCAAATCCCAGCAACCACATGGTGGCTCACAACCATCTGTAATGAGATCTGATGCCCTCTTCTGGTGTGTTTGAAGACAGTTGCAGTGTACTTATAATAGATGTAATATTCAATTTCCTCTATCATCAGATTCCTCATTTAACTACTTCCTGGATAGGTGAGGATGGGGGCGGGGGGAATCTGGCAATCAGTCATTTGCTCCTTCATCATGACAGGGGACCTGAACTATTTGAAGGTCTAGGGGGGCAGGGTGAACACAGGTAAATCAGGTCTTTGGAACAATGCCACCTTTGCAAAAGAGAAATAAGACAGGGCCAAAAATCTACCTGTAGAATCCCATCACTGAGCCCTGCAGAGGAGTATAGTTAGATAGAGCCTTTGCATTCTAGCTCCCAATGTCCAGCTGAAGCTATCTATATATCTATATATCTATATACACTATCCCTAATCCTGCACAACCTGCCAAAGAGCTAACTCCTCAGTTATGTTTCCTCCAGCTGAATTTCACACACCTACAGTTCAAATCTGAATTAGTACTGCTGGTATGATACAGAGAAACAAAGCTTTCTTTTAAAGAATTTTTTAATTTTTATATTTGTGTATGGATATATACATGTCAGGGTACTAAAAAAAAAAATGAACAGGACCAAAAATTGTCAAGATTCTTTAAAAAAATATCTAAAATTAAAAAAAAAAAAAAAAACTTTAAAAATCCCAACATTAAACACATCCAGTTTGGCTAAAAATATTGACTCATGTTGGAAATTCTACATTTAGAAGTTTGAGACAAGAATATCTGAAGCTTGGGGTAAGAGAGCAACTTCGCAGGCCTCCCTGGGCTACATGATGAGAACCTTGTCTTAAAGCACAGAAAGTACAAAACAAAAAACAAACAACAACAGCAAACAGGTTACTGTGGCAC
Organism: Mus pahari; assembly: GCF_900095145.1. NCBI lineage: Eukaryota > Metazoa > Chordata > Mammalia > Rodentia > Muridae > Mus > Mus pahari. The sequence goes on from NC_034598.1 coordinate 28,251,578, forward strand.
ACATCTTTCCAGCACTCAGGAGACAGAGGCAGGTCAATCTCTCTGAGCTTGAGCACGGGCTACTCTTTCCTTTGCGCATGTCAGGTGACTCATAACCACCTGTGACTGCAGAGCTTGAGATCTGCTGCCCTCTTCTGTAGGCCATGCATACCTGCATTCATTTGCACATACACAGAAAAATATAAGAAATTCAAAATACCATTTCCAGCCAGGTGGTGGTGGCACATACCTTTAGTCTCAACACGTGGGAGACAGAAGCAGGTGGATCTAAGTTTGAGGCCAGCCTGGTTCAAGGACAGCCAGGGCTACACAGAGAAACCTTGATTTGAAACTCACCCCTCCACCAAAAAAACATGTTTATTTTAGAAAAATAAATAAGTAAAAAATGGTTTTCATTTCTCGTCAACTCCCTATTCTTCAACAGACACCAGGTACAGAGAGAATTCAGTCCTACTTGCTAGGACAGAAGAAATTAGGCTACCACAGGGTCACAGTCTACTGCATGAGTCCACAAAGAAACATGCTGCATTTACTTCTGACAGGCAACAGGTGACAGGAGACACATAGACTCCCCCCCCACCAACCCACACACACCCAACACTGTCTATGATTAGTTCTATACATAATCTATCTCTTGCATGGGCATTTAAATTTACAGTGTGCATGCGAGCATGCCTGTACACATACCTACCCATTTATGAGTCATTTACAACAGCAAGACTAAATAAAATAGCTTCTTTATGGTTTTAAGACTGGATATCAAGTAACGCAGGCTAGCCTCAAACTCACTATGTAGCTGAGGCTAGCCCTGAACGCCTAATCCTTCAGCTTCTACCTCCAAAGTAGTAGAATTACAGGCAATATAGGCAATGATGGCCTACAGTTGGGAGGTATAAAATCCCTACCTGATTTGCTCAGGCCTCATGAAAATGCATGTCAACACAGTCACAATCATTCCACAGAGCCTACCACTTTGCTGACTCTGTGGTCAACTTCTAGTAAGCACTTCTTCTTCGATGAATAAATATTCTTGCCCTTGCTGTGTGCACACAGGAAACAGAAACCTCAGGGTGGTCAGCAAAACCAGCAAGCAAGGCAATGCCTGGCTCTCAGTGCCAGCCACACAACGGGGGCAGCAAATGAAGTCGGCATCTGCCACAGTTCAGCACTCTGGAGGGCGATAACTTTATTTGCAAACATCAAGCTACAATTACCCTTAAACCCTTTTACATTAAACACACCTAAGAATTCTGTAGACAGGCGGTTCTGCTGCTTAATATTTCCCCCATGCTGAAAACAATTGCTAACAGTTATAGTATCCAAGTGCAGAGCTTGAGATCTGAAAGCCGTGAGTAGTGGGGCCAGGCTAAGGCTAGTCTCGAACTTCTTGTGAGGCCATAGGCTTTTTAAATTAACTCTTCCATACCATAACAAAACTGCAAACAGATCCCAAGCTTACAAGCAAATCAGGTTACCGCTGAACCCTTAGCATGCAATCCATACGAAGTAAGTAAAACATGCTGATTCCTTACATCTACGGCAGCCAAAATTAACTATAGCATAGTGAGCATTTCACATTAAGCCATTAGAGTTTAACTGTAAGGTCTAGATGCACTTGAAATTGAACTAAAACCTCTAAGGTCATTCCCTCCTCCCCCACTCTCGGAAAAATAATATCAGGTTTTACAATGTAGTATTTTCTAGGTGTTTAATTTTTTTTTTTTAAATCACAATGAATCATAGCGGTCAACTTCTCTACCATGGGGCTAATGTGCCACAGATGCAGGTGGCACCAAGGGGGCTGGAGAGGAGAAGGGATTATTCAACACTTTGCGTGTAAACTTTTCCTTCTCTGCAACATTGATAAGCTGCAAATGAAAGATGCTAATGTGGACCATAAGGGGGAGGGGGAGGGCAACTCTGGCTAAGTGAAAAATTCATGTAAGCACTGACAACCTGGGAGAATCCAAATCCACAATACTGTAAATTCACCCTCAGATGACAGAAAATATACTGTAAAAAATATACTGTATATATGTATATACTGTATAAAATGGAAAAACACAGATAGCATTTAATCAAGAGCTGATTACCTTTAAAACTTTGGGCTTCTTTTCCCTCTGGGGCCTCTTGTTTTCTTTTGTAACCTAAAATTAAAAAAAAAAAAGTGAAATTGAAATGTGAGCCTCCTATTTAAATATAGATATATAGATATATATATAGATATATATGTATGATCAGCTCCCACCCTTCTTCCCCACCCGCCAAAAATTTTGCTACTTCTCTGTAAAAACTACTTATATCATTTAATACCATCAACATGTTAGTCAGTCAGATCCTGAAGAGCTTATGCAAAATGTATACTTTAAAAGTCACTGGAAAGAAAAAAACAGTCAACAACCTTGCATAAATAAAGATGGAGGGAAATGCCCCCTTTCCCCCTAAAAGTCTGTCTTAATTAGCTTCTGCATTCTTCACGGCGAAGCCCACGAGGTAGCCATCTTGCCTGCTTCTGCAGAGGAAGCCTCCACAGAGAGCAGCTCTGCAAACTGCTTTTGCTATCATTATCGTGGTGTTTCAAGGCAGCCCTGGCCTGCCAGCACTGTAGACGTGCTGGGCATGCCTCTTGCAAAAACAGCCCCACAAAGAGTGCAGCCAATGGCAAGGCAGAGCTTAGAGACTCCAAAGTGATCTTCGCAGCCTAGCACTATCCCAGACAAAGGATCTCCTGTGAGGCTGGGCTCTCACCACAGGACACAGGCAGCCACAAGCTGCGACATGGAGTTCTCTGCAGAGGATCTGGTCGCCGCCACCGAAATCACAGGAGGCTTCTGCAAAAGACAATGTTCTCAAATCCCCCAGGTCGCCACCCTCGGATCGGTGGCGGAGTCTCCCTTAGCAGGAACCTCTGGGTGGCACCAGGGCAGGTCGGCGCAGGGAGGGGCGCGCTACTCTGTATCACCGGGCAGGAGATAGCCCCTGAGCCAAAGGGGGCATCGGGGCTCACAGCAACCCTGGAAGGTATTGTGCATTTTGACTTTATAAGGCAAGGCTAAATATTGGCGATATTGAAGGCAGGGAGGTTAAGTGAGGACAGCGCAGGCTCAGCTGTTGGGCTGCGTGTCTCATTCCTGGGAACCACACCTCGGTGTAGCCAGCGCTTGGCCTAGAAACGGCGATTTGATTTCTGTCAATAAATGTCCAACGATAAAAATCGGACTGAAAAATGACAATCAGCCACTTAGAAGCGAAAAAGGACAGGATGTGGACAGGAGAGGGGGTGGAGTTTTTCAAAATACACTCTCTCGGTGACTACAGAAATGGAAAGACTGTATATGTATGTAAGCTGATGATGACCTTCAGTGCCCAGAGAAACCCGCCTTCCAGAAGGCAGACTCCAACCTGAATCTGTGGGGGGTGGGCGTATTTCTGTCTCCTCTCCTCCCAAGATCATCACCCGCAGCCAAGCCTCTTCTCAAGCCTCCTACTGGGTTCCCAGATTGAGGCTCCTTGACCGGCTTAGTGGTCAACCAGCCACTTTCCCAGGAGCTGAACTGAGCCCAGGATTGAACATCCGCACGGGCTCGCTAGCTCCATCATTTACACACACACACACACACACACACACACACACCTGGGACTGCACCCATGCTCAGTGAGTGGTAGACTTAGGGAGCTGGCACCACATGACACCTGGCAGACTCCATAAAAGGCAGGACCAAGAGCAGGCTTCCTCCTGTTAGGTCCCTTGCGGTTTGCTGTAACAGCAGCAAAGGCTCTAGTGTCGGAGGACCAGAGTAGCCTTGGCAAGCAGGGCTGGCCCAAGGTCACTGCCAAAAAGCTAAACAGGGACTGAACTGATCACAACCCCATCACAGTCACCTTGACAGCTGCAAGCCCCAGCTCCTGCCTCCTGGGGCCAAAGTTTCTGCAGTACATTTGCAGGATTGGCGGGACTGCCTGGCTGTGAGGCCAGAAATGGGTTTTCCACTTGCAGTTGGATTCAGAACACATTCCCACAACCAGAACTCGGAATAGAGCGCGGGCTGGAAGGTCTGTGTTCCATCACCCTTCCGTCTGAGGCTTGTAGGCTGCAACGAAAGCCCGCTTTCCTGTCCAGCATTTGTTTCCCCGTTGAGTTCGTTATTTATTAGTACTTCCGCTTGCACCTAGGTACCCTTCTTGCATGCTAAGCAAGTGCTATACTAATGAACTACATAATCCCATGTTCCCATTCTCCAGACTGCCTGCCCTGTACCAATTCTTAACTAATTCACAGATGAGGGCAAGGGACAGACGGGAAGGGACGGGACTGCCTACTGAAGCTAGGCAGGTGACAAGAGAGTTGAGTAAAACTACTACTCCTCGGGAGGCTGAGGCGGGAGAATCAGCTAGAGCAAGACCCTGCCTTCAAATGATCACACAACAAACAGAAACCCATCTATGCTTGCCATTGCAGCGCCCAAGGGAGACTCGGGCAAGGGGACCACAATGAGGGCAAGGCCAGCCTTGGACACATAGCAAGTACCAGGCTAGCCAGAGCTGTATAGAGCAAGAGTCTATCTCAAAAGAAGAAAAGAAAAGAAAAGAAAAGAAAAGAAAAGAAAAGAAAAGAAAAGAAAAGAAAAGAAAAGAAAAGACAAGAAAAGAAAAGAAAAGAAAAAGCAAATAAAGGTGCACTTATCCCAATAGCTGTATGGAATTCATCTTTTTGTTAATATTTGTTAAATATTTATATCAAAATCAAGGGAATCTGACCTAACCATGACACCAGTGCAAACACTGAGAACTGCTGTGGACCCAGAGTGTGGCAGGCACGCTCCTTAACCCCAGCACTCAGGAGGCAGAGGCAGACAGATCCACGAGTTTAAGGCCAGACTGGTCTACACAGGGAGTTCCAGGACAGGGCAAGCTACACAGTGAGACCCTGTCTGCGAGGTTGGGAGAGGTGGGGAACCAAAGCAAGAAATAGCTGAAAACGCATGGCCATGTCTGTTTGGATCATGTCTGTCTGTTCAGGGTGGAGAACAGGTACAGGGGTGGACCACACTTACCCATCATTCAGCTGGTGCCAATGTTGAAGAACATCCCAATTCCTTTTTCTATTATTATTATTACCATCATCACCTTCATTATTATCACTATTATTTTGCCTGCCTGTGTTTGTGTTGGTACACTTTGCCTAGCATGTGGAGCTGAAAGGGGATTAGGTTGGGGACTTAATTGTCTCCCACCATTAGAGTCCCAGGTATCAAATCTAGGTCGGGGTGAAGCCTTTCTTAACGCTCAAGGATTCTGTTTTCTCAAGGAACCGCCAGAGCATCCTGCCAGGGACCATGCCAGGGTATACTCCCATCAGCCAGTCAGTCACTCAAGGCGCCCCCCTCCCGGACCCCTTATTTGAGTTCCACACCCTTCTCCCAGAGATTGTGCCTCCTCCCTTAGATATATATGCAACACACACACTTGCAGGAAGCAGTATCTTTCCATTGACGGCTCAGTATTTAGTTAGGTTGCCACTACGTGGAACATACAATTATGTCAGGATTATACATTTTTAATCAATGCATTACCTGTAACAGCCACAAAATAAATCATGCTCAGCGAGTGGGGATGCTCCGTGAGATACACATTACACTTGGTGACTTCAGGGGATGTGAAAGCACATGCTAGTCTGCAAAATTAATAACTAAATAAATGGGAAGCTCAGCCCGGCCAGATGAGTAGCTAATGAAAGAGCTACATTGACACGCTGTTTCAAACCACTGGGGTAGAATGAGGGTGCACAGAGGCTCAGAGTTAGGGAGTCTTTTCGCATTCCAATCTGTTCCAGTGCCGACATTCTGAAATTTTGACAGGCTCAGTTTAGAACTTAGATACAATTGGACTTTTAATGGGACAGATCAGAAATTAATAGGAGGTACAAGAGGCCAAAGGCTCCGGAGGCCAGAAAGAGGGCTCAGTGCATGCAGATCCAGTACATGCACACAGGTATGCACATAATTAATTTTATGTATGAGAGCTCAATCTGCATGTAAACCTGCCTGCCAGCAGAGGGCGTCAGATCCCACTGTCGGGAGCCACCGTGTGGGTGTTAGGAATTGAACTCAGGACCTCTGAAAGAGCAGCCAGTGAGCCAGTGAACCACTGAGCCATCTCTCCAGTCCTGCACATGCCCGTATTTAAAAATAAATCAGCCAGGAGGCAGAAGCAGGTGGATCTGAGTTCAAGGCCAGCTTGGTCTACAGAGCAAGCTCCAACATAGCCAGGGATACACAGGGAAACCCTGTCTCAGAAAACAAAGGAACAAAAAGAAAATTGCAGTTTTTGCAAGGTGAATTATGATAGCTCACGCCTTTAATCCCATGATTTGAGAGGCAGGTGGATCTCGGAGTTTGAGGCCACAACCTGGTCAATGTTATTTATCAAGTTCCAGGACAGCCACAGCCACATCGTGACCTTGTCGCAACAAGACCAACCCCTCCCCACCCCCCAAAAGACTGACAGCTGTTTCCCAGGGGGGCAGAAAAAAAAGTGTTAGAGAGGAAGGAGAGAGATAAGCTCAGGCATTTATTGTCAACATTCAGGAGGTTAGAGGGTCCATCCTTTGCCTCATAGTGAGAACATGGGCTAACCTAGGTTAAATGAGACCTTGTCTCTAAAGAGCCCACTTTTATATATTTATAATATATATAGTTGAGCCTACATCATGGAATATCTCCTATGGCAGGTCTAGAAATGCTATGCTATATGGTAGGGTTCTAAAAACGTATTATCCAGCTTCTAGTCTCTAACGATATGGCTTGCTGCTCTGGGACATGAGTTTGGTTCCTTGCATCTACTGTAGACTGAGGACAACCACCTGCCCTTTACTTAGCTCCAGAGAACCTGACCCCTCCCCCCACTTCCCCCTCTGACTTCCATCCAAATACACACAGACACAAACACATAGAAACTAACAATAGTAATATATTGACGCTAAAGTAAAAAGCACTCATGACCTGAGGGTTTTGATGGCCAACCTGGTCTACACAGCTAACTCTCAATAAAAAGTCCTCTGACAGCTGCATGGTGGTGGCGCACGCCTTTAATCCCAGCACTCCGGAGGCAGAGGCAGGCCTGCAGGCCTGCATCTGCAATTCCAGGCTAGCCTGGTCTACAGAGTGAGTTCTATAGCAGCTAGAGACACATAGACACCTTATCTTCAGGAGGTGGGGGGGGGGGATAAGCCCTTTGACATTTCTACTTCACAAAACCCAGCTTGCATGCTTGCTCCATTTCTGAGTCAAACCTTTAGAATTTTGCAATGCAAAGCCTTCAGGGATAGCTTGTCAAGGGCAAAGGGCTTCCCTCCACAAGAAAATAAACCTGGGCTATTTTGTCACAGATGTAAAAGATGATGGGTAGAGTTGGAGTCTGGTTCAACGGCTGTGTCAGTCAGGTCCTGGGGCGGGGGAGAACATCTGCCAAGTCAGCAAGATCCCGAGAGGTCCAAGGCTTAGCCTCATCTTACTTACAAAAAAAAAAAAAAAAAACTTTTTTTTAAGCCCAAGTGGAGTCCAGTCTCCAGATTTGGTGCTCAAGTTCCCTCCATGCCACAATAGCTACTATAGTCGTTTTGCTCATAGTCCTCTGGCCGCCTACAGAGTGATTCCCAACCCACCCAAAGACTAAAGGGGCGGGGAACCAGGCCCAGGA
>NC_034598.1:28259305-28262614 GCF_900095145.1 Mus pahari
CAGAAACTTTTACAAAAAAAAAAAAAAAAAAGCAGGGCAGTGGTGGCACAGGCAGAAAGCCAGAAGCCACCATGCGGGTGCTGAATATGAAACCCAGGTCCTTAACTAGTGTAGTAAGTGCTCTGAATCACTGAGCCATACTTAAGAATTTGTCTTAAGAGCCAGGCGGTGGTGGCCCACGCTTTTAATCCCAGCACTCAGGAGGCAGAGGCAGGCGGATCTCCAAGTTTGAGGCCAGCCTGGTCTACAGAGTTGAGTTCCAGGACAGCCAGGGCCACACAGAGAAACCCTTGTCTTCAGGGGAGAGAAAATAAAAATCGGTGTCGTCTGAAAGTCCTGGATAAATCTAGTAGCAAGATTGGAGCTGTAGACTTCTCAGTAGAAGAATGTTCACCTCGAGGCTCCAGGGTGAATGCAGAATGCCAGCCCTTTGAAAGTCAAAAGCTACCTCTGGCAAGTGGCTCTAATCCTAGCCCTAGAGAGGCAGTCACAAGAGGACCACGAGGGCTTGCTGGGCAGTCAATCTAAGGACTAGGAGGACGACATCCCTGTGGACATCTGTTCTCTAAGCAAGCATGTACACACACATTCAATGAAGTAAGGGAAGTATTTTTTTATACCTAAAAGGGAAGTCATGATTCCCACACGTCTTCAGTGACTATTCCTCAACCCTGCCACTGCTGGGTTCTGCTCCTCCCCCACTATCGTGCTTGTCACCGCAGCTCAGAGAGATGGTGGATAAATAAAATGAGCAGACCTCCCAGGCCACGTCCTGATTCCCCATCAACTCCAACCTTAGACAAGTCATCTATCTGGCCTCTCAGTGTATTAGCTCACAAGCTGGAGGTAGAACGTCTTTCCAAGAACCGCCATGGATGGAATGCGTGCCAAGTGTCCAGCGAAACACTGGAAACCCAACAAATACTCAATGCCCAAACCATCACCTGTTCCAAGACAGGAGACCGACCTGTGAACCAGAACTTCAGAGACCGAGGTGAGAGGCCTGAGTCACATGCCAGTCTGATCTATCCGGGCCAGCCAGGCATACATAGTGAGACCCTTTTCCAAATAGTTTGGAAATTATTATTCCCAAAATAGTGCAAAAAATAAAAATACAAACAAACACACACGCTGATACTGACATTCAATATATATATATATATATATATATATATATATATATATATATATATAGTTTCACACTATGATCACCAAATTCAACCAACATCTATATGGTACCCACATAGACCAGGCACAATGCAGAGAGGGATGAGGGAGAAAAGACCCCTAGCCCCACAAACTAGCCACCAAAGTGATGCATTCATTCCACATTCTAATTTCACGTGCTAATTCTGGATGAAAAAGATACAACAAAAACAACCGTGGGGGGTGGGTGGCTAGCAAAAATGAAGTAAATTAAAATTGAAATAGCAGCCATGTGGTAGTAGCATAGGCCTTTAGCCCCAGGACTCAGGAGGCAGAAACAAGTGAGATTTAAGGCCAGCCTGAGCTACAGACCAAGTTTCAGAGCAACCAGGTCTACAGAAAAACCCCATCTTGAAAAAATAAACAACAACAATAATAGGACAAGGTGAAACTGTATCTAATGAGCCATATGTTCTCTGTGTCACCCAGGGTGGTTTTGAAGTCATGAGCTTAAATGGTTCTGCCACCAATCCTCCTGGGTACTAAGACTACAATCACGTCGCCGGGCATGGTGGCACACGCCTTTAATCCCAGCACTCGGGAGGCAGAGGCAGGCGGATTTCTGAGTTCGAGGCCAGCCTGGTCTACAGAATGAGTTCCAGGACAGCCAGGGCTACACAGAGAAACCCTGTCTTGAAAAAACAAAAGCAAACAACAACGACAACAATCATGTCATGTACGGGCATGAAAACATTTCAAAAGAAGGGCAAAAGATCACCACAGCCCAGGATAAGAAGCAATACCATAATTGTCATGTTACCCGAAATGTGAAACAAAATTATAGTGAAAGGCAGGCACAGGGAACCCCCAGAGACAGCTGTTCAGGAAGCGCTCAGGCCCAAACAGTGCTGAGAGCCTCAAAACGGAGAACCCTGTGTGGAAATATGTGGAATGGAGACACCACACTGTGGAAATACAAAGCAGCCAGGTGGAGGTGCCTCAGTAGGTAAAAGGTGATACAACAGACTCACGGGAGGCTGGCCTCTGACCTTCATGGATGAATTCTGATGCTAAGAACCTGCTATGGTCTGTCTGTCTGTCTCTTTCATCCTCTGATCTCTATAAAAGGGTTATCATGCTCAGAACATACTATGACCTACCTCTCTCTAACACACACAAGACTTGTTGATAAGACGGTAAGAACCTGCTATGGGAGCCGGGCGGTGGTGGCGCACGCCTTTAATCCCACCACTCGGGAAGCAGAGGCAGGTGGATTTCTGAGTTCAAGGCCAGACTGGTCTACAGAGTGAGTCCCAGGACAGACAGGACTACACAGAGATAAAACAAAAGCAAAACCAAAAACCAAAACCAAAGACAAAAACAAACAAAAAACAAGCCAGGGATGACTTTGAACTCTTGCCTTCACTTCCCAGGAGCTGAGATCAGAGGGTTACTCTAGCGTCCTTGGCTTGGTCATTGGGATTTTTTCCCCCCCTTCTCGCTCGGGCCTCGCTTGCTCCAGGCATCAGATCCCATTACAGATGGCTGTGAGCCACCATGTGGTTGCTGGGAATTGAACTCAGGACCGATGAGAAGACAGTGCTCTTAATCACTGAGACATCTCACCAGTCTGGTCATTGGGATATTTTGTTGTTGTTGTTCACATTTTGTTTTGTTTTGTTTTAAGTAAAGAGACTTGGTTTCTCAATGTAGCCCTGGTTATCTTAGAACTCATTCTGTACATCAGGCTAGTCTTGAACTTAGAGATCTGCCTGCCTCTATCTCAGAAGTACTGTGACTAAAGGTTTGCACCAGCACCCCCAGCTAGGATGGTTATTAACAAAGAAAAACTGCTCAATAAAATAAAACATAAGTCAGGGCTGGAGAGATGGCTCAGCGGTTAAGAGCACTGACTGTTCTTCCGAAGGTCCTGAGTTCAAATCCCAGCAACCACGTGGTGGCTCACAACCATCCGTAACGAGACCTGATGCCCTCTTCTGGTGTGTCTGAGGACCACTACAGTGTACTTACATATAATAATAAATAAATTTTAAAAATAAATAAATAAAACATAAGCCAGGTGTGGTGGCACACGCCTTTAATCCCAGCACTTGGGAGGCAGAGGCAGGCGGATTTCTTAGTTCGAGGCCAGCCTGGTCTACA
>NC_034598.1:28262680-28277414 GCF_900095145.1 Mus pahari
GAAAAACCAAAAAAAAAAAAAAAAAAAAAAACCATAATTTAAAACAAATTCTTAAGTATGGCTCAGCGATTCAGAGCACTTGCTACACCTGCTAATTAAGGACCTGGGTTTCATATTCAGCACCCATGTGGTGGCTCCTGGCTTTCTGCATCTAAAGCCTTCTGACTTCTGTGGGCAACATAAAGTGTACCTATTTACATACAAACACTCACATACAGAAAAATGAGCAACTCTTTTGACATTTCTGACACCTGGTAAACAAATCTTGCAATCTACAGATGCAAATTAGCTCTCTAAGAAGGAATGTACACACATCGGCAGGAATGTTTTCCTGCATGCAATCCTTGTCACTCCATCCACCATTCCATGGCTTGGGTCAGCTACAGCCATCTGCTGTCCTGCTCCACTGTCCTGCCCCTCATTTCCTCCTGTTTTTGGCTCCACTTTTGCTCTTAAACAAAAAAAAAACAAAAAACAAAAAACTTGACTACAAACTAAGTTTACACATTAAATATAAAATAAGCCGTAGAGTGTCACCACGAGGACAGAACAAATGCTCCTTCACAAATGCTCGGGCAGGGAAGATTCTAATGCACAGACACAATGAAAGGGTGAGCACTGGCTGCCTCCCGAGAGTGGACACGTGTGTAGGCATGTGAGTTTCAAACACTTCTGGAATATCTGATGCATGGACATACCATACTGCAAGCTCCTGACCTGGGCCACCAGAAAGACATTTCTGGATAGTCATGTAAGCTTGTGCCTGTAATTTCCATACTCAACAGACTGAGGCAGGAGCACTTGTCATTTTGAGACAGGTCTGCACTATGTCGCAATTTCTAGAAGAGTATAACACTACAGTGAAGGTTTGTCTAAGAAATATGCAAGGAGGGTTAGTGACTAATTCGAGCACATAAAAGGCTGGGGCTGGCGAGATGGCTCAGCAGTTAAGAGCACTGACTGCGGGGGTTGGTGAGATGGCTCAGTGGGTAAGAGCACCGGACTGCTCTTCCAGAGGTGCAGAGTTCAAATCCCAGCAACCACATGGTGGCTCACAACCATCCTTAATGAGATCTGACTCCCTCTTCTGGAGTGTCTGAAGACGGCTACTGTGTACTTACATATAATAAATAAAAATGAATCTTAAAAAAAAAAAAAAAAAAGAACTGACTGCTCTTCCAGAGGTCCTGAGTTCAATTCTCAGCAACCACATGGTGGCTCACAGCCATCTGTAATGAGATCTGATGCCCTCTTCTGGTGTGTCTGAAGACAGCAGACAGTGTACTTACATACATAAAATAAATAAACCGCCGCTACCACAACCACCACCAAAAATAAAGTTAAAAACAAAACAAAACAAACAAGAAACAAACGCAAGACTGACAGAGATAGCCCAGAACCAGCATAGCTCTTTACACTATAAGCTAGAATGCTACTGCGAAGCCTGACCAAGCAGAACAATTTAACATTTTCTGAATTATCCTGTTAGCTTTTTCTGGCTGTGACTAAAAAAAAGAAAAAAATAAAATAAAACAAAACAAAACAAACAAACAAGACCAGCTTGGGGAAGAAAGGGTTTATTTTATTTGGCTTGCACGGTCCAATCACAACCCATTATATAAGGGAGTCAGAGCAGGCCCTGAAGCAGAGACCCCGGAGGAACATCACTTACTGGGCTACCTGAGTCTGCTTATCCAGACTCCTGGTTGGCTCCCCACCCCATACATCATCCAGTGAAACAATGCTAACAATGCAAACGCATCATGACCTACCCCGCCCCAGCAGAAGAGAACCGGAGGCGGGAGGATCAGAAAGTCAAGGCCAGTCTTAGCTAACTACACAGTAAATTTGAGGCCAGCCTGGACTACATTAGCCCTTGTCTCAGAACACCCAATAGGCTGGGTGTGGTGGAGCACGCCTTTAATTCCAGCACTCGGGAGGCAGAGGCAGGCGGATTTCTGGGTTCAAGGCCAGCCTGGTCTACAAAGTGAGTTCCAGGACAGCCAGGGCTATACAGAGAAACCCTGTCTCGAAAAACAACAGCAACAGCAAAAAAAGAAAACAAAACAAAACAAAAAAAAACAGAAAACAAACTTGTGGAGAAGCAGGCTCACAGACCTTGTCATGCAGCAGAAGATAGATAAAGATGGAGGAGATAGCTTTATTTTTAGGTAATCATGTAGATAAATGATTGTAAGTCGCTGAACAAAAGGGGAAGGAGCTTGAGAAGGACAACAAATCTGTGGTCCATGCTGTATTAACCAGTGTTTGACTGTGGAGTGTTTGGAATGGTGCAGGCAGTGGCATACAAGGGAGACCTGCTAGCAATACTATTGTACTAGAGATGTATTTGTAAACTATTCATAACTGGCGTGTGTGTGTGTGTGTAAAATGGTTGCCTGGTTGAAGTAGTTCACACTGTTATCCCGGTACTCAGGAGATAAAGATAGATCTGTGTTAATCGTAGCCCACCTGGTCTAAACGTTGTGATTTTTGTCACCAAAAAAAGTTTTTTTTTAAATGGGGGCTGGAGAGATGGCTCAGCGCTTAAGAGCACTGACTGCTCTTCCTGAAGTCCTGAGTTCATTTCCCAGCAACCACATGGTGGCTCACAGCCATCTGTAATGGGATCTGATTCTGTTGTGTTTGAAGACAGAGCTATAGTGTACTCATATAAATAAAGTAAATAAATCTTAAAAAAAAAAAAAAAAAAAAAAGAGAGAGAGAGAGAGAGAGAGAAATAAGCATGTAAAAAAAAAAAAATAAATTCCAAAAAAAAAAAAAAAAAAAAAGGCAAATTTCTGAGTTCAAGACCAGGCTATTCTGGAACTTGCTATGTGGTCCAGGTTGGCCTCAAATTCATAGTGACCCTTAATCACTCACGAGCCCGTGCCTGACAGGGCCATTGTGAAGTCAGTGGAGAAGGTTCAAGAGTTGGTCCTTTCCTTTCCACTATACAGCTCCAAGCCTCAAGCTCAGGTTATCAGACTGGGGACCTTTCCCCACTAAACCATCTCGCTGACCCTTATTTCAGTGTTTAAAAAGATTTATTCTAGCCGGGCATGGGGGCGCACACCTTTAATCCCAGCACTCGGGAGGCAGAGGCAGGCGGATTTCTGAGTTCAAGGCCAGACTGGTCTACAAAATGAGTTCCAGGTCAGCCAGGGCTATACAGAGATTTATTCTTATGTATGTGCGTCTGCATGAGTTCCTATATATCACGTGCATACAAGAGTGCTCAGAACTTCACTGTTCTGGAATCGGAGTCTCAGGTAGTCCTGAGCTACCCAATGCAGAACGACTAGAGATTATGGTAAGCCTTGGCTAGCTACACACAACCTCAGCTATACGGGTCTCAAGATGAAAACTTAGGTGTGGCTAAGTCTGAGGAAGCGGCAGGTAAGGCTAGCTTGGGGGAACCGCTAGATTCAATCCCCAGCACCAATCTACCACAAGACATGATCCACAAATTCTTAGGGGGCATCCCAGCCCGGGGTTGCTCTTACCTGTGCCTGTGAGGTGGCCTCTGGCTTCTTTTTGAGCACCTCGCATTTCCTCTTCTTACAGATCTGGTGGCTGTTCTTTCTGTTCTTGCAGTAGGTGCACTCCCCGCAGTTGGCCTTCTGCTTGCAAGGCTCACAGACCCCACACGCCTTGCGCTTCCTCCTCTCCACCGTTGGCGGCGTAGAATTACACAGGAGAGAAGAGGTACTGGCCCGTGTAAACGGCACGGACATGACTGCGGCTTTGACATCGGCTGTGCCGCTGATGCTCACCGGAGAAATCCCTCCTTCCAGTTTGCTGGGAACAGCCTGAGAACCCTGGGTAAGATCTAATGGGGCATGCTGGACTTCATCCTCTGCGGCGACTGTAAACCCTTGTGGGACTGCTGGGAAAGGGCTGGTACCAAACTGCTTTTCAGCAGGCGTACCGTTTGCAGCTATTACCAGAGGGATTGAACTTGACTCAGAGTTCGGAGGGAATTGGGGAGTGTGTCCTGAGTCCAAAGGTAAAATCGGGGTAGCACCATGGACTTCAAGCCCACAGGAGGCAGAGCTGTGGGGCTCAGGCCCTAAAGGAGGGCTAGTGAAGGTAGCAACTGTGTTTGGAGGCTTAGGGAGGAAGATAGGCAGGTCCGGGGGTGTATCCCGAT
Source organism: Mus pahari (assembly GCF_900095145.1). Taxonomy (NCBI): domain Eukaryota; kingdom Metazoa; phylum Chordata; class Mammalia; order Rodentia; family Muridae; genus Mus; species Mus pahari. Next base: position 28,266,834 of record NC_034598.1, read on the forward strand.
CCATATCCACAGCCACAGTTTCTGGTTGGTTTAGCATAGTAATAGCACCAAGATCCTCTGGTGAGTCTGAGCCCTTGCCCAGGGTCTCACCTTGAACTAAGTTAGCACCAGAAAATCCCCACTGAAGTGGAAGATTACTAAAGGCCTGCCCTAGGACAGAGGTGGCATCCAGAACTCGATTTGGGTGGCTTCCCACTTGTTCCGGGGTCGTTTTAAGGGTTTCGTCTTGGGGCTTAGTATCAAGGACGTCCGGCTGTGAGCCTGCCAAAATGAATCTTATCAGAGCTGTGGGATACACGGACTCATCAAGAGGCATGCAGGTTTTCAGGTCCAATTCAGGAACGATCCTAAAACTGGAGTCTGGGAAGCCATTATGGTCGCTTCCCGTAGGGTTCGGGGAAGGATCAGACAGCTTGATAGACTCTACCTGTGAGCTCAAGTCTGCTAACTGATTGCTGCTAGTGTTTTTCTGAAAGGTAACTTCAGAAGTTGATCTTTGGGGCAATAGAGCACACTCTTGAGGGGAAGTGCACACATTATCAGAAGTCTGATGAGAGAGTAGTTCTTCACAATGTATCCCTTCCAGTGGCCAAGAAATTTCCGCTTCCAGGTTCCCAGATGCGGAAATACAGCTTTGGGTATCTTCCATCCTTTGAAGGCAAGACTGGGTTATCTCTTGGCTCTCCCCTTCAACTAAACACGTGTTCTGTTCACCAGTTACGTTCTCTGCGTCTGGGGACATGGTAGCGTCTTGGCTGGGGACTGAATCATTTTCGGAGTGCTTTACCCGTGCATCGTCCGGGATATTATGTGTACACTGCTTCTTTGAAGGTGGCACTTTCTTAGGTTTGGGTGTGACTACAGGGCGCTGGGAGAGTCGCCAGCTAAGAGAGGTTCTTCGAAGAGCCATTGTAAACCCGTTGCAAGTTAAGGAGTCTGGGTTCTGAAAAAGAACTTGGTTTCGATCCAGATTCATTCGGGCGGCCCCAGCTCGCGTCAGAAAACTCGGCGCCGGTGTCGGGGTTTTGTCTTCCGTTTCCTTCTTACCATCTCTTCTTTTAATTAATTGCTTCGGTTTTCCGGGGTTCACTACCTTCCCTGATGCCCCATGTCTCACAGCCTGCTTCGATGCCTTCTTCTTCATCTGGATGCCTTCTTTTTTCTGTAGCTTTGTTTTGACTGATTTGGAAGGCTTTGTGGGGCGGGACCGAGACATGGCTGCAGAGTAAGAAAAGATGCAAAGATGCAGGGCACAGTGTCATTGGTCCTTTGCAAAGTCTTCCTTTTGAAGAGAATCTGGAGGTGTTGCCAAGCTTGGTCACCTGAGTTTTGGGTCTAAAATAACAACAGCAAATATTATTATTAGTCCTTCGTACTCTACTAGAAAGATACTTGCTAATAACTTAATAACTAGAAAACAGAATATTTACTACTAAAGGGGGGGGGGATGCAGATAGTATTTAGCTTAGAAAAGTAGCTCAGCTGGGCATGGTGGATCACGCCTTTAATCCCAGCACTCGGGAGGCAGAGGAAGCCGAATTTCTGAGTTCCAGGCCAGCCTGGTCCACAGAGTGAGTTTCAGGACAGCCAGGGCTACACAGAGAAACCCTGTCTCGAAAAACCAAATAAAAGAAAAAAAAAAAAAAAGAAAAGAAAAGAAAGGAAAGGAAAAGAGAAAAGAGGAGAAGAGAAGAAAAGAAAAACCACAGAGGGTCAAGTGAACTTTACAGCCTTGCAAGCATCTTGAAGGCAGCCTGTGCTTCCCCTGTACACACATAGGGGACACTGTAACTCCAGCGCCAGAGCTTTATACACGCTGAGGGCACTCACATCCTCATAGACAGTTCCAGAACTATCTTCAGAAAACCAAGAATTATTTTAATAACTGTTTCCATTAAGAAATGACATCCGAGCCGGGCATGGTGGCGCACGCCTTTAATCCCAGCACTCAGGAGGCAGAGGCAGGCAGATTTCTGAGTTCAAGGCCAGCATGGTCTACAAAGTGAGTTCAAGGACAGAAGGACAGCCAGGGCTACACAGAGAAACCCTGTCTCGAAAAAAAACAAAAAAACAAAACAAAAAAAAAGAAATGACATCCATTTCAATCTCTAAATGTAACACCATCAAGGTATGTTTTGTTACAGCTAAAAACTTATAGAATCATATAATCTTGGTACTGGAAAGAAAATTTAAATTCGTGTATGTGGGCCAGTAATCTGGATAAGCCAGATGTTGTCCTGGGATCTGCTTTTAAAAGTAGTGTACAAATTGATTTGTCAATTTTTTTTTTTTTAAACTGAAGTGCTTTAGAAGCTCAAAGTGTAATTAAATTACCACTCATGATTTAGCACCCAAAACATAGACGTGGCAAAGGATACAGAAATGCCAAGAAATGAGAAGGTGAAGGAGGATTCGAGAGCAGGTCTTTTCACAACTGAACAGTTCCTCCCCCCCTTTTTTAAAGGAGGTCTTGAAAAAGGTCAATGACCCCTAAAATCCCATCTATAGGGAAAGAAAGTGACTGAAACAGGCAGGCAAACTTCAGAAACAATCAGAAGAAACCATGGGCCGGCCCCTTGAACTTTATCACTAAGAGGTCTCCAAAGGATAGATTCTTTTTGAAAACTGTGGGGTAGGACAAAAAAAAAAAAAAAAGCATAATGTAAATAGTATTAAATGGGTCTATAATATGGATTAATTATCGAAGGTACCCTAAAATTAAATTTTAATTTTATAAACATTGAGCCAGGTGTGGTGGCACAAGTCTTTGATCCCAGCATCTCTGTTTTAACCAGATCAGAGGCTCTAGGGCCATGCCAAGACAGCAAGGAAAACCTAGGGAAAACCTGTCTCAATATAAAAAATAATTTATAGGGCTGGAGAGATGGCTCAGTGGTTAAGAACATTGACTTCTCTTCCAGAGGTCCTGAGTTCAATTCCCAGCAAGGACATGGTGGCTCACAACCATTCATAATGGGATCTGATGGCCTCTTCTGGTGTTTCTGAAGACAGCGACAGTATATTCACATACATGAAATAAATAAATAAATGAATAAATAAATCTTTTTTAAAAAAATAAATTTATAGGCTAAATTTATAAAACTAAATGAATTAGGGGGCTGATGAGATGGCTCAGCGGGTTAGAGCACCTGACTGCTCTTCCAAAGGTGCAGAGTTCAAATCCCAGCAACCACATGGTGGCTCACAACCATCCTTAACAAGATCTGACTCCGTCTTCTGGAATGTCTGAAGACAGCTACAGTGTACTTACATATAATAAATAAAATCTTTAAAAAACAAAAACAAAAATAAATTAATTAATTAATTAAAAGCCCAGTTGGAGAGGATGCCATAGACCCTTAATCCCAGCACTCCCAAGGCACAGACAATACTGGTGAGTGGTGAGTTCCAGACAGGTAGTGGTGGTGCACGCCTTTAATCCCAGCACTTGGGAGGCAGAGGCAGGCAGATTTCTGAGTTCAAGGCCAGCCTGGTCATAGAGTGACTTCCAGGACAGCCAGAGCTACACTGAGAAACCTTGTCTCGGAAAAACAACAACAACAACAAAAAAGACTGGTGAGTTCCAAACAAGCTTAGACTACAAAGCAAAGCTCCAAGCCAGCCAGGACTATCTCAAAACAAATAAAATACAAGAGGCCAGATGTGGTGGACACTGGTGACCCGAACAAGTGACCCAAGGTAACCCTGAGGAAGACTCAAGGTCAGTCTGTACAGCAGTAGACACACACCAGACAGACTCACAGGCAGGAAACCTGCTCTACTAACAGTCAGGAAGCAGAGTTCAAAGCCACTTCTAGGACGGTTCAGGCTACATAAAAAAGCCTGTCCCCAAACCAAACCAAATAGTGAAGAAAAATGCCATGGTGGGTGATATATGCCAATAATTCTGTTACTTGTAAGGTGAAAACTGGAGGGTCATGTTCAAAGCTGTCTTCAGCCACATGGGGGTTGAGGGATGGAAACCAGTCTGAGGTAGTTTGGGGAAAACTCAGATTCATTCAGGCTTGGCAGTACAGGCTTGTAATCCCAAGTACCTAGGATGCTGAGACCCCTGTCTCGCCATGACAGGAAAAGGGGCTGGAGATCAAGCTCAGTGGTAGAGAGCTTGCCTCTCATGTCTGAAGCCCTAGGTCATGTCTGAAGCCTCAGCATCACTAAATAAGTAAATAAATAAGAAAATAATAAAAAAAAATTTTTTTTAAGTATTTCTAAATGTTTTACTTACTCTAACCTAGAATATATCTGAATATATCCGGGTATCTGCAATACAGATATAAGAATATACCTGGTGCCCATCTTAACAAATATATATAGCAAGGCCCAGGAGGGGGAGCCATGTGCAATTAACTGTCAGGATCCTATGGGTCCTTATTGTCCAGGGAGGAAAATCAAAATAAAACTAGTCAGAGTTGACAAGGAGTGGGGTGGGGGTGGGGCAGAGGCAGGTGGACCTCATGAGTTCAAGGCCAGCCTGGTCTACACAGCAAGTTCCAGGGTAGCCAGAGCTACACAGAGAAACCCTGTCTTCAAAAACAAAACAAAATGCCTTTTTTTTAAAATTTATTTATTATTATATCTAAGTACACTGTAGCTACTATCTTCAGCTGCACCAGAGGAGGGCATCAGATCTCATTATGGATGGTTGTGAGCCACCATGTGGTTGTGGGATTTGAACTCAGGACCTTCGGAAGAACAGTCCGTGCTCTTAACCACTGAGCCATCTCACCAGCACACCGGGCATGGTGGCATACGACTTTAATCCCAGCACTCGGGAGGCAGAGGCAGGCGGATTTCTGAGTTCGAGGCCAGCCTGGTCTACAAACTGTTCCAGGACAGCCAGAGCTATACAGCAAAACCCTGCCTTGAAAAAACCATAAAAAATAAAGAAAAACCAAAATAAATAAATATATAAATGTATTTATTCACCTTACCTAAAAAATGAAAGGCTAGCTTCCTAACAATGCCAGCAGGCTGTAAATTACAGTATTGATGGCACCATCCGGGAATTTCCTCTCCCCTCGAACATCTCTCCTCTTGCTGTACCTCTGTGGAAGTCCCCTGAGCAGGCCAAGGCTGCTGCACTTTCTTAAGTAACCATTGAGCCCACGCGTCAATTTGAAATAACACTGCAATCCTTCCTACTACCGCCAGTGCGTGTCATTTGCATGCCTAAAGCTACTTGCAAACTGATTTCAGGCCCAGAGAACATAAAGGCTTTTCCCCTCGACCAAACAATCCAAACAAAACACCAAGACTAATATAAGACTTAAAAGCGTTTTCTGAAATAAGTTGCCACGGGACTGGATTTCTCCACAACTAGGTTCTACTTTGAAAGGAAGGGGGGCGGGGGCAGACGGCAACTGCTGGCGGTTCCTAGACAGTTCACTACCTCAGGAAGTGTGAAAGCCTGGGGCGCTCGGAGAGGCTGCTCAGGGAAATGCAGCTGAAAGCTGCCTCCTTCCATATGTAAAACACCCCGGACACCCCACGGGGGTAGGGTCCGGTGGGGGACGCAAAGAGAGCCAAAATGGAAGAGGACAAGGGAAAAAAAATGAGGTTAAGTCTTTTCCAAAAGCCAGACGTTTTAAGGAAGAAGAGTAAAAAGGCCAAGGAACAGTATACTATACATTTTAAAAGGTGAAGAGAGAAATCCAAACGACTGAGCAAAGCCAAGAATTCACAAGAAGGATGTAAGGAGTTAAAGACAACAAAAGAGAACTGAGGTCAGGTAGGGGAAGGAGAATCAAGTGACCGACAGGATAAAAAAAAAAAAAAATCTTTTTTTTTTTTTTTTAAGGACAAGGGGGAAAAGAAATGAAGGAGGCAGGAAGGATGTGTCCGGAAGGTGGGGGAGGGGAAGAAGCTAGATAAGGAAGAGACAAAGGGTGAGGAGGGTGTCTCCAACCTCTGACCCAATCCTTCGGCTGAAGCGGGGAATCTGAGAGCAATAGTTAACTCATTAAAATGTTGAGTTCTACAGTTGTTCAGTCCAGCCTACTAAAGACTGCATCCTAGTCGTCAAATGTTTATTTTAAAAGACCCCAATTCAAAATGCTTAGTTGGGGAAATGAAGACAAGGGCATGAAAATCTGCATTCACCGCCAGGAACTCAGGCTGAGCAAGGCAGGGGTGTCACCGCCAGGACCAGAGGCAACAGAGCGAAAGCCACCAGAATACCAGGTGGAGGGTGCATACCTGTAATCCCAATATTCAGGAGGCTAAAGCTGGAAGAGTCATAAGTTCGAGGCCAGCTTCTGCCAGTAAAGGTCAAGTCAGCCTGGAATAGAGTGACACCACACCGCACATAAATTCTTTAAAACAGACATCAAAATCCAGGAAGCCATAAACTGGATCATCTGAGATTCTTTTTAATATTAGCGGCTGGTCTGCAAGCATTAAGCTTCACTATAGCCATAAATACCTAATGAACTATATTCAGTTGTTTGTAACTGAATATAAACATACTTTCCAAATTGCCTAAAGAAACCAATACCTGGACGGGCGTGGTGGCACATGCCTTTAATCCCAGCACTTGGGAGGCAGAGGCAAGGGAATTTCTGAGTTCGAGGCCAGCCGGGCCTACAAAGTGAATTCCAGGACAGCCAGGAAACCAAAGAGAGAGAGAGAGAGAGAGAGAGAGAGAGAGAGAGAGAGAGAGAGAGAGAGAGAGAGAGAGAGAGAGAGAGAAATACAGAGAAACCAAAAAAGAAAGAAAGAAAGAAAAGAAAGAAAGGAACCAATACCTTAGGGGAAGGGCTGCTTTATGGCGCCCCCTCGTCCAATCATTCGGGGTGAGCGCGCAGCTCCACACCAAACCAACCCCCTGTGGTAGTCCCAAGGTCTCGAAAGTCATTGCAAACGTTTCCTCTCTAACCGGTCATTAAGGAGGTAAAATAAAGCTTATCTAAAGCCCCCGGTCGAGCCCTGGGGACTAAGGCCGGCTCAGGATGGTTTGTTCACTTGGAACGAGTTGTGGGGGATGGGGAAGTCTGGGAATCCTTCTCGCTGCTCCAGCATTAAGTCTTCCTTAGAGTCACATTAATTTCAGTGGGTCAGAAACGGACCCAGTTCAGTTCCCAAAGGATGAGGGGAGCCGGACACTTCTTTCCTGACTCATTCCTGTGAATTAATGGGCGAACGCGGGAGGTGAAGGAGAGAGTAAGAGAAAGGGGAAGTTGCTTTTTTAGACTGGTCTCACTATGCAGCCCAAGCTGTCCTGAAATTCACAGAGATCTCTCTGCCTTTACCTCTCCAGCGCTGGGATCGTCAAAAGGCGAGCACACCCCTCGGAAAAAAAGGAAGATTTGCCTCCGTACCCCGGGGAGTAGGCGGTGGTCTCTTCAGCCGTGGCGGGGACCCGAAGCTCCCGGAGCTCACGTGCAGCACGATAGGTCTTAGGCACTCACTCTGCCGCTGCGACCACACTCAATCCCCTCTCCAGGATCCCAGAACTAGTCAGTGGCGATCCAAAAACTTTCGTAGGACTCGCTGGCAACACATCCTACTTTCTTGCTTCTTCTTGAACCTCCCAATTCCGGGACAGCCTTTCACAGACCTCCAGGTCCCCTGCACTCCCAAAGCGGCGCCCCTGCAACCCTCTCCCTAGGGTTCATCCGCGGAGGATGAGGGTGGATCTCAAACGCGGGAGACACTTCTGCACCCGACAGCTCTCACTCCCCACTCCCCGAAGGCGAAAGCTCTCGCCTCCCTTCAGGCAGACTCCCAGACTTTCTAAGAACTGTCTGGGGACCTCCCGGAGGCCATACATGCGTTTCCCCCACAGGATCTCCAGTTGATCCCGAGTCCGGAGGTCCCCATGCGAACCGGTCCTATCCAAGGCTAAGCTTTCTGGGGAGCGCTGTAAGGTCCCCCGCCGGGAGCATTGTTAGTCACCCGCCACGAAATATCGGGAGAGGCCCGGGGTAGGGGGTCGCGGCGCGGAGTTGACTCGCACGAGTCATCACCGAACGTCGCTGGATGCAAAGTCTCAGCCCGGTCGAGATCCGCCCCCCAACTCCATGCCGCCACAGAGTAGCGCCCTCTCCCAACTCCCCAGCTCTTTGCTGCCGCCCTAACTCACCCTAAGCTGCCTCTGGATCCCAGGGCAGCGCGGGTCACCCCTGCTCCAAGCCTGCACCAACCCTTGGACAAACTTTCCAGCCGGTCTTCGTCCGCGCAACTTTGGAGCCTGGGGCTCCAAAGAGTGCAGCCGGGCCTAGGATGGGCACTTACCATCCGACACGGTCAGGGCCCGAGCACCCGGGGTGGGGAGCTGCTCCGCAAATGTTCCCTTTGGAGAGGCAGGTAGAGGTACATGGCCAGAGAGGGAGAGGGCGTCTAGGGGCGAGTACAGACCCCAGGATTGTAAACACCAGTTGCAGAGTGCAGTGTTGCACAAGCGGAGTGCGCGGGTACTCCCAGCCAGGTCAGCCCCCGCCCCCCCCCAGAGCAGCGGTGTCTCCCCAGTACAGACCTCAAGGAGTGTAGCTGGGGCTCAGCCTTTGCTGGACCCTGTACCGCAGAGCGAGAGGCAAAATGCGAGCTGGATTTTCCCAAATTGGAGCCGGACTCCTCTCGACCCTTCTCCTGTCCACTCCTTCCTTGGCTTTCCCGAAATTCCTTCCGCGCTCCCTCCCCTTTTTTCTTAGGTCCAAGGAGAGTGTTGAAATCTACAGGTCACCATTTCTTTCAGTGTTGGGAGTCAGAGTATCTCTAATAAGATGGGAGTAAGAGTATCTCGAAAATGAATGTTTCCAGAAGCGAGACGGGGGGGGGGGGGTCATCCAGGTGAGGTAGCATCCTGGAGGTGTCAAACCAACTTCAAGATCAAAGAGAAATCAAATAAGCAGTGACTTATCGCCAACGTCTTCATTTTGATTAGTCGTTGGCTGCGGACTCGTTAGTGATCAGAATCACTTTATAGGAAATGGAAATGCAGTAAGAGGGAAATCCCCCATGAGGCTTGCGCTTGAGCTAACTAGGCATATACCGAGGTAAGATAAACCTCTTCTTCCAGAAGTCTGCCCTTAGACAAGAGACTCTACCGCTTCCCTCAGGTGGAACAGGCTCATGGCTTTACACTTCGCCCATTCCACACCTGAACTGTGCTACTATGAGCCCTTTATAAATGTCCCTAGATAGCCCGGCAGATGCCTTTAATTCCCAGTACTCAAGAGGCAGAGGCAGGNNGATTTCTGAGTTCGAGGCCAGCCTGGTCTACAGAGTGAGTTCCAGGACAGCCAGGGCTATACAGAGAAACCCTGTCTCGAAAAACTAAAATGAAATAAAAGAAATAAATGTTCCTAGAATGTTCGGAGGAATAGTGGCAAACTGCCAAGGTTACACCCTAAATAAATCGTTTAAATTTATTCTTGACTAGGAACCAGCTCTAACTGGTTTGTTGGTGGGTGGGTTGGTTTAGCTTTTAAAAGTCTCTGTGTAGCCCAGGCTGCCCTCAAAGGCAGGAATCATCCAGCCACAGCCTTTCCAGTGCTGGGATTATAAAGTAACTGATCGGGGGTCAGAAATGCACTTCTAGCTGCGTTCTGCTCAGTGGTAAAGACTGAGGCCTCGATTTAATCTTCCCAATAGAAAAAAGCAAACCTGGCTCACTCTCTTTCTTCCTTTTTCTTTCATTCCCTTTCTCTATTAGATTTTTGACCTTGGACTGATTCTCCTTTCCCTACATATAAATAAAGTGCTAGAAACACTGACTTTTAGACAGAGGAGTTTTTAGACAGGTAAGGCAAAACACTCTGGCAACACCAGGCAAATCCCTCTCTTCTGAGCCAGCCTTACTACAGTGAAACCATGTCTTTTTTCTTTTTCTTTTTTTTTTAAAAGATTTTATTTATTTTATATATATGACTAGTACACTGTAGCTGTCTTCAGACACACAAGAAGAGGGCGTCAGATCCCATTACAGATAGTTGTGAGCCACCATGTGATTGCTGGGAATTGAACACAGGACCTTGGGAAGAATAGTCAATGTTCTTAACCACTGAGCCATCTCTCCAGCCCTGACACCCCGTCTTAAAAGAAATTTTTTTTTTTATTTTTAAAAATTTCTTTTCTCAATATGAACTAACCAGTACCCCCTGAACTCGTGTCTCTAGCTGCATATGTAGCAGAAGATGGCCTAATCGGCCATCATTGGGAAGATAGGCCCCTAGGTCTTGCAAACTTTATATGACCCAGCACAGGGGAATACCAGGGCCAAGAAGTGGGAGTGGGTGAGTAGGGGAGCAGGGGCTGGGGNAGGGTATAGGGACCTTTCAGGATAGCATTTGAAATGTAAATAAAGAAAATATCTAATTAAAAAAAAAAGAAGTGTAAATGAAGAAAATATCTAATAAAATAAATAAAAAAATAAAGGCAACATCATATTTCTAAAACTTTTATTGGGTGTTTTGCCCTTTTAAAAATTTCAACATTTGGGCTGGTGAGATGGCTCAGTGTGCCAGAGCACCCGACTGCTCTTCCGAAGGTCCGGAGTTCAAATCCCAGCAACCACATGGTGGCTCATAACCATCTGTAACAAGATCTGACACCCTCTTCTGG
>NC_034598.1:28277425-28286603 GCF_900095145.1 Mus pahari
TCTCTCTCTCTCTCCCTCCCTCCCTCCCTCCCCCCCCTCTCTCTGATGCATCCCAGAAGCTCAGATTACAGAACTAAGTGATATTTTCTTTGTCTTCCCTGTCCTTCACGTAAGTTTTGAGGTGGAGGCCTCACTAAGCAGCTTAACTGGCAATATAGAAGAGTAGACTGCGGTTGGTGAGATGGCTCAGTGGGTAAGAGCACCCGACTGCTCTTCCGAATGTCCAGAGTTCAAATCCCAGCGACCACATGGTGGCTCACAACCACCCCTAACAATACCTGACGCCCTCTTCTGGAGTGTCTGAAAACAGCTTCAGTGTACTTACATATAATAAATAAATCTTTATAAAAAAAAAAAAGAAAAAAGAGTAGCCTGCATAGATTGGCTGGGAGAGCCAGCCACCTCTATGCCCTGGATTAAAGTGGGAGCATTGAAGGCGTGCACAGACGTGTCAGCCATGTGGATTACTGTTCTTACAAGGCTTTAATACCACGCCTAGCCATCGCCATGGGTGTAGTAGGAATCAAACTCAGATCTTTCTTTCCAAGGCACATATTCCATGCTCACTCTCAAAAGTTATTATAGTCTGCCATCCCTAGCCCAATTCATAAGATTTTGTTTTGTTGGGGGAGGGGGGGAGTGTTGTTTAGGGCTTTCAGTTGGTTGGTTTTGTTTGCTTGTTGTTTGTTTTTGAGACAGGGTCTCCCTGTGTTGTGGTAGCTGACCTGAATTCCCTATACAAGCCAGGCTGGCCTTGCTAACATTGATCCGGTGAGCTCTGCTACAATTTAATACTTCAAGTATCTTTTCAATGTTAGGTTTTTACCTGGTCTTTCCGGTTTCTCTTTTGCGTTATAGCTGGCACCTTAAGCAAGTAACCTGCCACTAAGGTACTTCCCCACTCATAAAACATCTTGTTTGGGAAAAACAAAAAAACAAAAAAACATGTTCTACACTGCTTCATGTATTTGGAGACTTGAAGTGTGCCTGTATGGAGGTCAGAAGAGAACTTGCGGGTGCCAGTTCTCCAACTCCACCGCATGGGTTTCGGGGATGGATGGTCATCAGACTTGGCCACAAGTCTGTCTGTCCCATCTCAATAGCTCTGGTTGGTTGATTTTATTCCTTTTTTTTTTTAAGGAGGGGGGGTGTTTCGAGACAGGGTTTCTCTGTATAGCCTTGGCTGTCCAACTCACTCTTTGGACCGGGCTGGCCTTGAACTCAGAAATCTGCCTGCATCTACCTCCCAAGTGCTGGGATTAAAGGTGTGTGCCACCACGCCCTGTGATTTTATTCAGGTTTGCTGTCTTCAGAGACACAAGAAGGCATGGGTTCCCATTACAGATGGTCATGAGTCACCACATGGTTACTGGGACAGGACCTCTGGAAGACCAGTCAGTGCTCTTAACCACTGAGCCATCATCTCTCCAGCTCTGATTTTGACTTTGTATCCTAGGCTTTCCTGAAACTTACAATCTACTGCTGATGGTTTTGAACCTGCAGAAACCTTCTAGACATAAGGTCCCATTCCTGAGATTACAGGCAAGAGCCTCCACATCTTCCCAAGGCAGAATTTGAGACCAGTGCAATGGCTCACTGAGCCAAAGCGCATAGACCTTTATATTACATTAATTATGTATTAAGTGGAGAGTGTTGGGTGCCACAATGTGTATACATTTGGAAGTCAAAGACAAGTGGGGATTGAACCACCTTGATAGCTTCAGATCAAACACACACACTCCCTCTTTTGTGGGGGGTTATGGGGAGGGGCACCAAGACAAAGTTTCTTTTTTCTTTTTTCTTTCTTTCTTTCTTTCTTTTTTTTTTTTTTTTTTTGGTTTTTTCAAGACAGGGTTTCTCTGTGTACCCCTGGCTGTCCTGGAATTCCCTCTGTAGACCAGGCTGGCCTCGAACTCAGAAATCCACCTGCCTCTGCCTCCCGAGTGCTAGGATTAAAGGCATGCACCTCCGCTGCCTGGCACAAAGTTTCTTTATAAAGCCATGGTTGTCCTGAAACTCAGGGACCAGCCTGCCTCTGAATCCGGGGATTAAAAGTATGTGTGTCACCTACAGGTTCACACACACACTTGAAATACAAAATACCATTGCCATAAGCTAGTTTTTTATACCTGTTTTTGAAAGGCAAAAATAGGAGTTCCCACCCACCCACCATCCCAAGTTTGATGATTTGCTAGGAAGGTCCACATGCTTTACTCACAGGTGGCAGGATGAAGACACTCAGCCAGAAGGGTTGCAGAGCATGATGATGCACCAGGATTCCAAGATCTCTGCAGACCTACATCCTTGCCTCCGCCTCGGCCTCAGCCACTCAGAAAGGATCTCCCTTCCCTGTGTTTTTTTCGGGGGTCCCAACCAACCCCCCCCCCTTGCCAGGAAGTTGGTAGAAAGGTGTGAAGGTTCAAATCCAGTAAATCGATCTGTCCTTTTGGAGACTACCCCTCCCCAGAGGCTACGGATGTTCCACCCAGAAGCTCTTTAACATAAACTCCCCAGTGATTAACAGGATTGTTCAGAATAACTAAAGATACTCAGGAAACTCCTGCCGCTACAGGATCCAAAAGACAGTTTCTTATTCAGGTTCTAAACTGATTCCAAGAGAACGTGACTGGGTCTGCGACTGCATCCCTAGTGTTTCTGTGGCATGCCTTAAATCCTGAGTTCTATCCCTGCCTACACAGCAAGTTTGTAGCCAAACATAACCTAGCCTGGGTTATCTTTATCTGTTAACCTTACCTGTTGACTTGGTGGGTGGGGTTTGAGGAGCTGACAGGATAGTGAGAAGGCTCAGCAGGTTCGTAACATTTTGCCTCAGTTTCCCTGCAAGTGACTATGAGACTGAAGAAAGGGCAAAATGTGGACCACTTAATGAATTTGGGGGTCATCCTTGCATAGTGCCCATGCTAATTTTCTCTGTATTGTTCCAAAGATAACAAGCCACCTGGTCTTCAATATGTATATGTATATACTGGATGTAGTGCCTTTATTCCAGGATCTCGAGAGGCAGAAGCAGGAGTATCTTAGTCTGCAAATTACCAAGTAAGAGAAATAATAAGGGTCGGGCAGTGGTGGCACATGCCTTTAATCCCAGCATTCAGGAGGCAGGCGGATTCTGAGTTCTAGGCCAGCCTGGTCTACAGAGTGAGTTCCAGGACAGCTGGGGCTACACAGAGAAACCCTGTCTCAAAACAACAACAACAAAAAGTTACTAAGGCAGTAAGATCTAGTGGCTCCCACCCAGAATCTCAGGGGTCAGAAGCTAACAGAGCTCTGTGGTAAATGTGAACTCAGTCCTGTGTAGATAGCAAGCCCTTGTCTCAAAACTCAATAAGGGTTAGATGATTCCATGGGTCAAATTGATTGTGATTAAGCCTGATGACCTGAGTTCGATTCCCAGAACCCACCCATGGTGGATAGAAAGAACCTGCTTTTACTGTGAGCCCCAGCCTACCCCGCCACATCAGCAGTGTGATGAATTTTGTTTTGTTTTCTTTGAGACAGGGTCTCACCATGTAGTCCTGGCTGTGCAATATCGGCAACACACAAGGGTACATTTACTGAAGAATAGGGACACACACAAGAATAGGAAGGAGAAGGTGATTTCAGTGTGAACAGCAAAAGAAAGAAGCTGGAGAGATGGCTCTGTGGCTAGCCCAGCATTCCTTGCATGGGAGGTGTTCCCAGCTCTCATAGGGTGAGTCAAGACTCCAGAAAAGGCAATCAAAGCACTGGGTGGAATTCTCCTTTGTCTTCTCCCCTCCTCAACTTACCTGTGGGTTTCTCCCTTTACCCTGGGCAAGCTTGCTTGCTTGCTTGCTTTCTTTCTTTCTTTCTTTCTTTCTTTCAAGATTTATTTATTTATTATATGTAAGTACACTGTAGCTGTACAATTTAGCTCCCACTCGGGTCTCCTGCCTGTGAACCAGGTGACTGCTTATTAGCCTATACTTTCAAGTCATGGTTTCCAGGGCACTATTTAAACTGTTTGGTTTTGTCATCGCAGTCATGGTTGTTGTTGTTTTCGAGACAGGGTTCCTCTGTGTAGCTCTCACTGTCTGGAACTCACTCTGTAGACTGGCCTCTGACTCGGAGATCCACCTGTCTCTATCTAGAAGTGCTGGGATGACAGGCGTACGCACCACATCCCACTTGATTTCTTTCCTTGAGAAGAGGTCTCACTTTGTAGTCCCGGCTGGTTTGGAAACCTTTATGTACAGCCAAGATGGCCTCAGACTGAGAGATCTGCCTGCCTCTGCTTCCCAAGTGTACTGGGCAGGATTAAGGGCAAGCACCGCTGTGGCCATCCTATGCAAACAGTTTTAATCCAGGAATGACTAAGAAAGAATTTCCTCCTTCTGGCCTCTCTGACCTCCTTTCTCATTTGTTTCTTCTCCATTTATTCTTCTCAGTTTTGTTGTTTACCTGTACGTTTCCGTGTATGTGCTGGGGATGGAACCTAGGACCCCATGCACCCTAGACAAACACTACAAAACTGAGCTAGCTCTAAGCTTATCTAAAGATCTTTTACGACTTCCACACCTACATGGCTTCTTGGCTTGTCCCTGTTGTCTGTCCACTGGGGGCTGATAAGGTATCTCAGCAGTAAAGGGGCTTGCGGCCAAGCCTGACTACATGCACTCCATCCCAGAACCTGCATGGCAGAAGGCAAGAACCGAACCTAAAAGTTGTCCCTAACCTTCACACATGCGAATATAGATGTGTGAGCTCTCACTCACACACACAAACAATATAATAAACCTTAGCTAGAGCCAGGTATGGTGGTACATGCTTTTGATTCCACCACTCTGGAGGCAGAGGCAGATGGATTTCTGAGTTCAGGATCAGCCTGGTCTACAGAGAATTCCAGCACAGCCAGAGGGCTGGATACATACTACAACTTTATCTGAGAATTTTGGATTTTTGTTTGTTTGTTTGTTTAAAAATTGATTGAATTTATTTATTTATTTTGGTTTTTTTTTTTGTTTTTTTGTTTTTTTCTTCAAGACAGGGTTTCTCTGTATACCCCTGGCTGTCCTGGAACTCACTCTGTAGACCAGGTTAGCCTCAATCTCAGAAATCTGCCTGCCTCTGCCTCCTGAGTGCTGGCATTAAAGGTGTGAGCCACCACGCCCGGCAGATTTACTAATTTTATGTTTATGAGTACACTGTAGCTGTCTTCAGACATATCAGAAGAGGGGATCAGACCCATTACAGATGGTTGTGAGCCTCCATGTGGTTTCTGGGAATTAAATGTGCTCTTAAATGCTGAGCCATGACTCCAGCCCCTTCTTTTTAATTTTTATGAGCTTATTTATGTGTGGCTATGTTGCCTGCATGTCTGAATATGTACTGGATATGCATCTGTTGCCCACAGAGGCCAAAAGAGAGCCTTCAGTCCAGTCGCCTTCATGTGGAGTTCCAGATGCTTGTGAGCCACCACTATATCTCCAGCCCATTGTTTTAACTTTGGAGAGACAGCTCAGCAGTTAAGAGCACTTGGTGTTCTTCCAGAGGACCCAGGATTCAATTCCCAGCATCCATGTGACAGTTCATAATTGTCTGTAACTCATTCCAGAGGATCTGACACCCTCACATAGACAAACATGCGGGCAACACTAATGAAGAAAATTAAAAATAAATATATTATATAAAAAGATATATATGTGTGTGTATATATATATATATATATATATATATATATATATATATACATACATACACACATACATAAACACACACATACGGGGGTAGGGAGAGAGTTCTGCATGCATGTATGTATGTGCACCATGTGTGTGCCTAGTGCTCACAGAGGTCAGAAATGGGCATAATATCCTGTGGAAATAGAGCTATGTATGGGTTTTGAGCTACCATGTGGGTGCTAGAATCTAAAACCAGACCCTCTACAAAACTGACCAGTGCTCCTAACCACTGAGCCATGCACCAAGCCACTTCTCCAGGCCATTATCCTTGCTTAGTCTGAACAAGGTCTTAGGTAACCCAAGGAGTCCATGAACTCACTAAGCAGCCAAAAATGATTTTGAACTCCTGTACTTCCTGTACAGGACGGGTCTGCACCTGTGCCCAGTGTCTCTTGTTTCTCAACACCATGTACATCTTTATCAACTGGCCATCTCCTCTAGGGCTAGCATCTCCATGCATCTACAGTCCACTTTTTCTAAAGCATCTACGAGGCTGGGTGTGGTGATCTGTCCCCTTTGTTGCAGTGACTAAAGGGAAAAGCAGATGAATTTGAGTTTCATGCTAAGGGGAAAAGGAAAAGAAATAAGAAACCAAAGCTGGTGACACACATCTATCCAGTACTCAGGAAATTGCGGCAGGGCAGAAGGATCCCAAGTTTGAAGCCCGCCTCAGCAACAGATTAGCAACAGACTAGCCACAGTGAGACCCTGTGTCAAAATAAAACTGAACAGTAACAACAATAATAAAATCCAAAACATAAAGAAAGAGGAAGTTAGGAAGGAAAAAATGGTGGGTGTGTTGCTGGGGATAATAGAGAAATTAGAAAAGATGAATTGGGGGAAGTGAATTTAATACAAACACATTATATGCATGTATGAATATCACATTTAGTACAATAAAACGTGGGGTCAGTGATATGGCTCAGTGAGTAAGGGGCCTGCAGCCAAGCCTGATGACCTGATCAGATCTCCAGGTTGCACATGGAATGGAAGGAAGGCTGGAATAGACAGACTGCCAGCGAGTGTCCTTGGACCTACACAAGCACAGGTGCACAAACTCAGACATACCCAGGAACACAGCCACAAGCTAAATAAAATACAAAGAACATTTTAATTAGCTAATACCATAGTGATGCTTTCTTTCATCTTAGACATCAGCATTAAGTAAACATAATTAAATATATTCCATTTTAAGCCAGATGAAAATGGTGAATACCTTTAATTCCAGCACTCTGGAGGCAGAAGCTATATAGGTCAAGTTCCAGGACAATCAGAGAAACAAACAAATCAACCAAAGAGCAACAAATACACACACATACACACACGTGTGTGCAGTGTGTGCACACACATGCATACAATTTTATAACTGCTATCTATGTGTATGGTACAAGCTATTTTTTTTTTTTTTTTGGTTTTTTTGGTTTTTTTGAGACAGGGTTTCTCTGTGTAGCCCTGGCCATCCTGGAACTTACTTTGTAGACCAGGCTGGCCTCGAACTCAGAAATCCACCTGCCTCTGCCTCCCGAGTGCTGGGATTAAAGGCGTGAGCCACCACGCCCGGCGGTACGAGCTATTTTTGAATGCAACCTTACCCCCACGCCCACCCTGCCTTAGGATAAACACCAGTGTCCCCTGCACATCAGGGTAGCGGTTTTCTGGTTTCCTACATCAATCAGCTCTGAGTCACCTTACCTGTATGATACTGGGGATGTGGATCAAGTGGTTAAGTGCTTGTGTAGCGTGCACACTTACCTGGTGTATTCCCCTGTACTATACAAGACCAAACAAGGTGTTGTTTCTGTTTTGTGATCCCAACACTCAGGAAGCAAATAGAATGATCAGGAGTTTAAGGCTGGCCTTCCGTAGCAAATTAAAAGTCAGCCTGGTCTACAGGAGGTTCTCTTTATCAAGTTAATTAAACAGGTAACCCTGTGGGCATTGCTAAACTGCTGCAGACACACCTACTAGGAGGACTGGAAGCTCAACCGAGCTTTCAGGCCAGCCAGAGCCACAACAGACCTTCTCAAGGAGAAGGCCCCGCCTTACCAATGGCAATCACACCCATTTAAATATACATACTTTATTTTTAAAAGCCCTCTTGGCCTGGGGTGGTGTACTTGCCTTTAATCCCAACATTTGGGTGTCAGAGACCCTTGTATCTCTGAGTTCAAGGCCAGTCTGGTCTACTGTTAGTGTTCTAGTCGGGAGAATGGAGCCTAAAACTGAGGTGTAAAGTCTCACGAAACAACCATCTTTACTCGGGGCATTAGACAATTTATATCCTGAGGATTATTTTGAGAGTTAGGTAAGGTCATATAAGGACAACTGTGCACAAAAACATCATCCTGAATAATAACTGGTAAGATGAGGAATAATTACAGTAAACCCACTCCTGTTTACCATGCCAGGGATGGGCAGAAAAATCACATTCCAGGGACAACCCAGGTTATGGAGGAACAGGATACAAGACTATTAACCTGGTTCTCCCTCTAGCTCTGGTTGCCCTGGAACTCACTCTGTAGACCAGGCAGGCATTGGAACTCAAAAATCCACCTGCCTCTGCAACCTGAGATTAAAGGCAGATGCCATCACTGCCCTATAGGAATACAAATTTTCTGTGCCCAATCCAAATGTAAAGTGATTCAAATTCCAAGAAAAAAATAAATAACTAAATGCAGTCCCCGGTAAAGATGGAAGAATGGGTCTACTACCATCCCAAGGTCCAGGCATAAACAGAGGCATTATTAAAGATGAAAGGTGCTGCCCAGCCAGGCTCAGAGACCAATGCAGATGCACAGGTCAAAGAAGCGAGCAGCAAAGAAGCTGGGGGAGGGTTTTGGGGGTTTTGTTTGTTTGTTTGTTTGTTTTATTTTCATGACAGGGTTACAGAGGAACGGGACACAAGACTATTAACCTGGTTCTCAGAAATCTCCCTCTAGCCCTGGCTGTCCTGGAACTCACTTTGTAGACCAGAAATCCTCCTGCCTCTACCTCCCGAGTGCTGGGATTAAAGGCGTGCACCACCACACATGGCTCGGTTAGCTTTTTCTTTAGATAAATAGTCCTTTAATTTGTCTTCTGGTGAGTAAGCTTGACTTCCAATGATAACTTAGTCAAGATCCCTTTTAACACTTCAGGGGGACGGTTGTTTCCTCTCACCTGACCTCCACAGTCACCACACCCTTGGCTGGCTATTGTCCCTGATCTGCGGAGCTGGGTGGGGAGCCAGGGAGGAATCCACAACCTCTAGTGGATTCACCTGCCAAGGACAGACACACAGACACAAGTCCCTTAGGCAAACAGGCTTAAACCACAAAGTTAAGTTTTCTAAAAGCAGTTTAAAGTGTTTCTTTTTTTTTTTTTTAAAGTGTTTCTTAGAAAAAAAAAATTTTTTTTTCCACTGGCTGGTTTAAGAATGTGAGAAAGACCTGGGCGTGGTGGCGCACGCCTTTAATCCCAGC
>NC_034598.1:28286828-28288740 GCF_900095145.1 Mus pahari
CAGCGGTTAAGAGCACTGACTGCTCTTCTGGAGGTCATGAGTTCAAATCCCAGCAACCACATGGGAGCTCACAACCATCCATAAGGTAACAGGGCCAGGCCAAGTGGGGCCCTGAACAAGACAAAGAAAGGGAAGGGGGAAGCTGCGCGTGGTGGCGCACGCCTTTAATCCCAACACTCGGGAGGCAGAGGCAGGCAGATTTGTGAGTTCGAGGCCAGCCTGGTCTACAAAGTGAGTTCCAGGACATCCAGGGCTACACAGAGAAAGCCTGTCTCAATAAACAAAAAACAGCCGGGCGTGGTGGCTCACGCCTTTAATCTCAGCACTCAGGAGACAGAGGCAGGCAGATTTTAGAGTTAAAGGCCAGTCTGGTCTACAAAGTGAGTTCCAGGACAGCCAGGGCTATACAGAGAAACTCTGTCTCCAACCCCCCCCCCAAAAAAAAAAAACAAAACCAAACAAAAAGGAGTCTATTTCATCCACCCTTTCAAGATGTATTGGGCAAAATTGTGTGTGTGTGTGTGTGTGTCTGTCTGTCTGTCTGTCTGTCTGTCTGTGTTTCTTTCTCTGTTTGTCTCTGTCTCTTGCTCTCTCTCACTTGATTAATAGCTCCATTTTTTTTGTTTATTTAAGTGGCCACGTCATTTGAAACCTTCTGCTGAAATCCATCTTTGTTTGAACAGCATAGGTTTCTAAAGCAGCTAATTTTGCTCTGTGTTTGTAGGTCTCCACATTTCTGTATAACTTTAGAAAGTTCTTAACATTTCCTGTGTCTGAGACCTAATGCATTCTTGGACGTCTTCATTGGCATTACTGAAAACAAAAACAAAAACAAAAACTTTTGCTGGGCTGTGGTGGTTTATGCCTTTGATCTCGGCACAAGCAAATCAGAGTTCTTCAGATCTCTGAGTTTGAAGCCATCCTGGTGTACAGAGCTAGTTCCAGGACAGTCAGGACTACAAAGATAAATCCTGTCTGGGGATGGGGGGGGGGGGGAGAAAACAAAAACAAAACAACTGCAAACTCCAACTGTCCAGGACATGGTGGCACACACCTTTAATCCCAGGCCTGGGGAGACAGAGGCAGGAGGATTTGAGTTTGAGGCCAACCTGGTTTAAGGAGCAAGTCCCAAGAACTCTGCTGGGATCAAAGGCACTCTCCATCACTGCCCTCCCCCAAGCCCCGCCCCAGCTCCTTCGGTCTTTAAATGATGCAGGAGCTGGACATAAGGCCAGTCCTCCTCTGGTTTCTGCCCGTTAGGCTCACTTACCCGCTCCTGTGGGATCCTCAGTTCTCATCTTGAACCACTCCTGTTTACTACACCAGAGAGAGGCGTGAGAGCGCATTCTAAGAACAACCTGGGTTATGGAGGAGCAGAGGTCACAAAGGCTGTGGTCTTGTCTCATTTACTTGGAGTTGGCTCACAAGCTCTCAGAAATCTCATAGAGCTTCAGTCACGTACCATGTTCTGGCAGTCTATAACTGGAGTTCCCGGGGCAGCTAGGGACATAATAGAGAGACATGTCTCAAAAAAGAGGGAGGGGGACAAGGGATTGTGAAGATTGTGCCCCAGTTGAGGGCACTGGCTGCCAAGTTGGAGAGATGGCTCAGTAGTTAAGAGCATCTGAGTGCTCTCCCAAAGCTCCTGAGTTCAATTCTTAGCAACCACTTGGTGGTTCCCAGCCTTGATGTCAGAGCACTCATATACATAAAATACACGAATGAATTAAAATCAAAACCCAAAACCCCCACAGAAGCTCACTGATCAGATGAGTAGAGCAAGGACCTCGCCCAGCCTCTGCAAGCATTCTACAGACCACGTCTACAAGACACTCTTACGTATTAAAAAAAGGGGGGGGGGGCTGGGCATCAGTAGAAGCGGCACATGCCTTTTTTTTTTTTTTTTTTTTTT
>NC_034598.1:28288823-28297332 GCF_900095145.1 Mus pahari
TTTTTTTGGTTTTTTTGAGAGAGGGTTTCTCTGTATAGCTCTAGCTGTCCTGGAACCCACTTTGTAGACCAGGCTGGCCTCAACTCAGAAATGTGCCTGCCTCTGCCTCTGTGCAGGGATTAAAGGCGTGTGCCACCATGCTAAGGCACATGCCCTTTTCATTTTCAGCATTTGAGAGACAGAGGCAGGCAGAGAGTTCTGGTCTCTCAGAGGTTTGGTCTACACAGCGGGTTCCAGGACAGCCAGGGCTACAGCTATGTCTTGAAAAACAAATAATAGGGGGCTGGTGAGATGGCTCAGTGAGTAAGAGCATCAACTGATCTTCCTAAGGTCCTGAGTTCAAATTCCAGCAACCACATGGTGGCTCACAAACATCCATAAAGAGATCTGACGCCCTCTTCTGGAGTGTCTGAAGACAGCCACAGTGTGTTTAGATATAATAAATAAATCTTAAAAAAAAAAGAAAAACAAACAATAAAAGCCAAAACTACATGTCCACCAACACCATCAGAAAGGGACTAGTCAGTCAAGCCTCTTGTTTTACTAAAGACCTGACTGTAGTCCAAAATAGGCCATGTTTATCTTAAAGCCTTTTTAAAAATTTATTTATGTATATCAATATGAAAGTATAGTGGGTTGGTGAGATGGCTCAGCAGGTAAGAGCACCCGATTGCTCTTCCAAAGGTCCTGAGTTCAAATCCCAGCGACCACATGGTGGCTCACAACCATCTGTAATGAGATCTGGCGTCCTCTTCTGGAGTGTCTGAAAACAGCTACAGTGTGCTTACGTATAATAAATAAATAAATCTTTAAAAAAAAAAAAAAAGAAAATATAGTTATGCATGATTGGAATTCCAGAGGAGGGTCTTGTCATTGAAACCTCTGGAGCTGGAATTCCAGGAGGCTCCGAGTTGCTGGACATGGGTGCTTGGAATGGAACTCTGCAAGAACAGCAGGTGCTTTTTTTGTTGTTTTTTAAATTATTATTATTATTGTATGTGCATTGGGGTTTGACCTGCATCTGTATCTGTTTAAGAGTGTTAGATTCTCTAGAACTGGAGTTACACCTAGTTGTGAGGTGCCGTGTGGGTGTTGGGAACCAAACCCAGGTCCTCTAAAAAAGCAGGCACTGCTTTTAACTGCTGACCCAATGTGGTCCTCTCCCTCCTCCCCAGTCCCCCAGGGGCTGATGGCCACTGGCCACTAGGACAAACAGAGCAGAGTTTCAGGTCAGGATTCAGACAGCCAGTGAGGACGATGGAAATGACAGACTTCTGGGATCAGCTTCTGAGAAGCAGGTTGACTTTATTCAGGGTGAATTAAGGGCTATATAGTTTTGGGGACAGGGGTAGGGATCTCCAGGGTAGGTATGTGTCCTTGGCTGGAGTTTTGGGTTTTGGGTAGGAGGAATACCTCATTTGCATGGAGAAGCATTTCAGGAATTCCAGGTGCTGGCTGGACAGGTTCTCTTTGGGAGGAAGTGGTCTAATCTCACCAAGGCTCCATGACATCTTGCAGGTAAAGGATGTAAGGGGGTCAGGCTCCTTCAGATCAGGCAGAGAAGGGGAAGTCCACCTAAGGAAAGGGGGTCCTTCCTCTTGCCCAGAGATCAAGAGAGCTGTCTATTCATGGAGTACTGCAACCTTCTACAACAGGGCCCAGGAGCCAGCCCTTCGTTTCATTTATTTATTTATTTATTTATTTTTGTTCTTGTTTTTTTTTTTTTTTTTTGAGACAGGGTTTCTCTGTATAGCCCTGGCTGTCCTGGAACTCACTCTGTCGGCTCACTTGGTAGACCAGGCTGGCCTCGAACTCAGATATCCGCCTGCCTCTCCCTCCCGAGTGCTGGGATTAAAGGTGTGCGCCACCACGCCCGGCTGTTTCATTAATTTATTTACTCATTTATTTATTTTGCTAGAAGTCAAACCCAGGGCCTTGCACAGGCTGGGAATGTGGCCCATCAGTCAGTTACACTCCAGAGACCAGCAGTTCTAGTGTATGGGCAGTAAGCATACAGACTATCACCATCAGTAAGAACGGGGTCTCTGCTCCCCTAGACTCTAGTGACAGAGGCAGACCTTAAGTAACCACGGAATATCGGCCAACACGAAAGAAAGTAGGGTTCCGAGAGGTCTTAGTGCATAGTGATGATCTCAGATCGTTAGACTACTAGGTGATCTACTAGTAGACTACTAGTTACTTACGAGTAAGCTCGGGGGCCTTTAGTTCTCCAGAAATAGCTCTACCAGTTTTGATTGTCTTTGGCCTTGAATTGGCAAAGCCTTGTGAACAGAACTGACTCAGTTTTAAAGCTCTAAATCCTGAATACAAGAGAGATTTATGGCTCCAGGCCTTAAAAGCCAAAGATTTACAAAGCTCCATTGCTCAGGTTAGAGTTTGCTATCCCGACTTCCAATTGTAGGGAGCCCTATTAGTGACATCCTCAGCAGAAGCTACCATGAGCAGAAGTCGGTTCTTCACCTACTAGTGTTACAGCTGAGCCCCGGCATCAGAACCCTCTCGACTTGCTAGCTAGCGTTGCAGCTTTCTACACCTTGAGGCCAGGGCCTCACATCCACTGAGCTCCTGAGTCCTTTCTGCAAGGAGAGCCTGAGTTTTCTGTCCTGTCTTCAGAATCTGGGCTCTCTACCTCTCTGTACTCCTCTAGAATATCTAACTGTCCTCCGTCCCCTCACTTCCACAACTCCCCAAACTGTGGGACCGGAATGGCCCAGGGTGACAGAAGAAGGGTCAAAGAAGCTTCAACCCCAGATACCTCAAATATGATTACAGCAGGAAATTGGCTCCCTCTCTCCTCGCAACCCCCGCTCCATAAAGCAGCTCCCCACCGTCAACGCGGGCAGGAATTTACTACCGCTCCTTATGAAGTCGTCTGCCATCCCATACCTAAACCACACAGCCACTGAGTATGCCGACGAAGCATCTTCCAAGACCTCCACCTTGACCAAGGGTGCACAGCTACACAAAACTTGCTCCAGAAACCCTGGGCACCTCCCCAGGGGCATAAATACTCCCCTTTCCCCTCCGATAAACTGAACCAGTTCTCAAAAGCTGTTCCCGGGTTTGTGTTTTGCCCAGGCATTCTTTGCTGACCAAGATCCAGCACTGAACCCACCCCCCCACCCTCCCACCCCCGCCTGGCTAAGCTTCCCTCCCTTCCTCCAGCTCCCTGCACAATGGGCCTGGCTACCCGGAGTGGGGTAGTGAGGCAGGGAATGGACACAGAGGGGCACCTAGCACCCAAGGTGGATTTAAGAGAACCTCCTGTGCGAGCAGGAGACAGGTGAGTGCCCTGGCCGGCTGGCATTAGTCCAAAGGCCCTAAACCTCCTCACGCTGAGGGCTGGCACCATCTTTTCCTTGTTTTCTTTTCCTTTCTTTTCTTTTCTTTTTTTTTCTTTTTCTTTCTATCTTTTTTTTTTTTTTTTCTTTGTTTTAGGTTTGCACCTTTGATTTGGGTTATACAAGTTGGAATAGCAACTGGCATTTGGCCAGGGCTATTCCTTGGTGTTGCTGGAAGGCCCTTAAACTCTGTCTGAACCCGGACAGCCCACATGGGTGTCTGGCAAAAAATAAAAAAATTCCCTTAAAAAAAACAAAACAAAACAAAAAAACAGCTGGGCGTGGTGGCGCATGCCTTTAATCCCAGCACTCCGAAGACAGAGGCAGGGGGATTTCTGAGTTCGAGGTCAGCCTGGTCTACAGAGTGAGTTCCAGGACAGCCAGAAACCTGCCTGCCTCTGCCTCCCGAGTGCGTCAAGCCCGGCTATCTTTTGGGTATCCTTAACTGGCTTCGGCCCTGGTTCCCCCTCCCCACCAGCACCCTACAACCTCTCTCTGATCCCCTGAAAAGGTAAAAACCCCTCTTCCCCTCGGCTCTCTGAGGCAGTTGAGGCTTCAGGCACCTTTAATGCAGCCTTAAAAGGCACGGCACTGGCTAGATGTGATCCAACAACGCTGGTACAGCTTCTTATCTTTAACTCCTTCCCTACACTCCTAGGAGCTCTGTATCAGCCCTAGAGAATGCTAGAATGGCTCCATACCCCAGTGGGCTTTGCACCTAGAAGTCTGAGGTTGATGCCCTTGCTATTAAGATTAGAAAGGGCAGGGAGCCGGGTGTGATGGCGCCCACCTTTATTCCCAGCACTCGGGAGGCAGAGGCAGGCAGATTTCTGAGTTCAAGGCCAGCCTGGTCTACAAAGTGAGTTCCAGGACAGCCAGGGCTACACAGAGAAACCCTGTATTGGAAAAAAAAAAAGAAAGAAAGAAGAAAGAAAGGGCAAGGATAGAGTGTAGAAGAATTCGAATCCAGCAACATGGCTGCCAAGGCAAGGGATCACATCCAAAGACCTTCTAGGTCTGTGTGATCCAGCTGGAATACATATACACCTTTAATCCCAGGAGACAGAGGCAAGCAAGCATATTTCTGAGTTCAAGGCCAGCCTCATAGAGAGCAAATTTCAGATATAGAAAAGCTCAAGTCCAGCCATGGAGGCTGTGGAGTGGAGTTCATGGAGTTCAGGTTAGTCAGTTGAGGGACTTTTAAACTGGAACAGTTTTACAAACAAGTTGGAGAGAGAAGAAGCTAGACACAGGTGAAGACAGAATGAGGTATAGAATGAGAAGGAGTCAGAAGATTTAGAACAGAATGTCAGAGGTAGGTCAAGCAGAGCAATTCAGTGAGAAGCTGAGAGAAGCCAGATTGAACCAGTCAGCTAGGAGCAGAGTTTGGGCCAGAACAGCCGAGTTGAACCATTCAGCCAGGGCTCAGAAAGAACTAGAGGCTGAAAACATTCTAGGCCTAGATTAGACTGTATAGATGCTAGAAACTTCCAGGACTAGGCCTAGGTTAGCAGTGGGAGGCAGTAAACCTTCAAGATGAAAATTACTTTGGATGAATGAAGATTATTTCTAGAATAGAGTCCTACAATCTTAGGAAAAGGGCCTGATATCATTGTCACCTCTTTTTCTGTCTCCGATATTCAGTGGATATTCAGAAATCACTCCCACTTTGATATTAGCCTATGGAATTCCCAGGACAAGTTAATTACCTTAACGAAAAATAGGTTTCTGCCTGCCCCTACTCTTTGCAAATGGAGCCCAATACCAGGGCCCCCTCAGTTACTGACGGAAGAGAGAGGGGAGCTGACACAGTAGACTGATTCTACTCACACTCATACACACACACACACACACACACACACACACACACACAAATACAAAATGGCTTCAAGCCCATTTCCTGCGACTTCCTCTTGCTCAACTTCAGAGGAATAATAAAACACGCTTCTTTTATGCATTTCTTATTTTTACCCCAGTTTTATAAACCAGGTGACTACTTTGTCAGTATCACCCACATTCCCCAATATGGATGCCAAAAATACATCTTTGTTACTGTTGACACTTATTTCATTTCTCACGGGTATAGACCAAACAGGAGGAAACTCAAAAAAGTGAATTTACTATATTCTCTCCACCTTTGCCATCATGGGGATTACTAAACAAATAAAAACCGATAATGGCCCTGCCTTTACCAGCTCCCAGTTCAAAACCTTCTGCTCACAATGAAAAATTGCCTACCACAGGGGGATTCCAAGGCACAAGGGACAATAGAAAGAACAGTAAAAAACCCAACTTAAAAAACAAAAAGCTAAGCTTAGCCCCTTAACATACAATTAGTGTTGGCTTTGACTACTCTAAATATGTTTAATATCTACAAGAGCTCCAAACATCCTTCAGCTCCCTCCATTGGTACTCACCAAGGGCATTTCCTCTGTTCCTGGTACGACAGACAGTATGGTATCTGGAATGGAATTTGGAAGGAACCAGACCCTCTCTTTACAACCAGGAGGGGATTTGCTTGTGTCATTCCACAGGATCAGCCCAGGCTTCTTTGGGTCTTGTGGAGAGATGTGCAACAAAACCCCACCAACCAAGGTGATCAACGGGCAGAAATGGCCCCACCATCACCTCACTATCCATAGAGCAAGATCTCCAAGAAGGACATTTATGAAGCAGGGGCAGCCGCCCAGACCACGTGCCTTCCTCTGGCTTCCCTTTCCTCTATTCTAATGGCTGTCTTTGTTATTCTTGGTTTTAACTTGGAGACCGCCCAGCCTCTTCGTAGTCCTTCCAGTACCCTTCACTGGACAGTCTTAGTCTTTGCTAGGGAGCCCTAGAACGGACACAACACGACCCTGGGAACCCAGGACTGCCCACTTGGAGGATGTCAGACCAGACCTGAGATTCTTCTACACCTGAATTCTATCTCCTCCATCCCCAGCCCTTTCCTCCGCATTCCTTACCACACCAGAGGTCTGCCTCCAGGAGGCCTCCATGGAGGGAGGTTGTAGATATTGGAGGTGCCAGATCGGATCTACCGGTCTCGGCGGCCCCATGTTTACTAACCTTAACACTCATTTTCAGCTATCCATCGGTGATCCCTGGGACTAATGATGGCAAGTAATGGCAAATGGGGGCTGTGGGTAAGCTCTACCCCAATGACTATGCCAAATACTCCATAGCCAACCTACGAGTCTCTACCAGCTCATACCTGCCTCCAAGTCGGTCTTTACCATGTTAACATTCTTTAACAGGACTATCAAACTCAAAAGGAAGCTCAAGCCACCATCTCCTGGCTGCAGTACATACAACACACAGCCCGTCTCCTTCCCCTAAGTGCCCATCCTAACATCTCAATGCTTTTTTATTTTTTTATTTTTTTTGTGCTTTCAAATCCGGGTTGCTATTGGCCTGCTTCCATTCACACATCTCTCTCCATGAACCCAGCCGGACATTACCCACACAAAAGTTACAAAAACATTCCTCTTTTTAATCTATGCTTCTGCTTTTGCCTCTTAGGACCCTCTTCAAGGTCCCAACCAACGTGTTCCTGTAACATCATTGTCACCAAGCCTCCCCCAACTTCCCTCAACCCTGCTCTTTTCTGGTGTAATCACATTGCCAGTTCCTGCGTTCAACACCCCCCCCCATCATCTCCCACCCCACCCCCACCATTTCAAGGTGTACCTCTGTAAAGATTGGTCCCAAGTCTATGTCTATGATCCGGAAGAACTGGCTTTACAGCTGGGAGGGGACCAAAAGAAAAGGGTGGTCTTCACCCCTCTGCTCATCCAATTGGATCTCACCATCTGGCTGGGCACCATGGGAGTCACTGGAGCAGGCCCTCATTCAAACACATCATCTGGGATAAGCTTGACCAGGCCATGGCTTCTACTATGGACAGTCTCAGGTCCCTTCGATGACAGATCACCTCCCTAATGTGTGTGTGTGTTGGGGGGAGGGTTGTTCTACAAAACCAGAGGGCTCTGGACTTACTGACAACTAAACAGGGAGGCACTAAGTTGTTCTGGGGAGGTATGTTGTTTGTCTGTCAATGACTCTGGGCTGGCGGAACAAGACCTTAAAATGCTCAGACACCTCCAAGCTTGCTCTGCCCCAGGGACCCTCACAACTTGATCCTCCAACCCTCTGATGGTTTGCCTTCTTCCCCTTGTTGGCCCTGAACTGGCATTGCCCCCCCCCCAACCCTGCCTTATCTGATCTCTAAAAGGACAGAAACGTAGCGTAACTTTAATTTTTTTCAATTCTTATTTTTAGTGATGGTTCTTAAAACGCCTTAACCTTCCTTGTAGGCCACCACCCACCAGAGGTAGTGGAAAAGAAAGGATATGGGAGAAGTGGACCTGTTTAGAAAGGTTCTTTGGAGCAACTCCCGTTTATGTTGTCTGGAAATCAGCAGTTCAGTTCACAGCTAGCCGGCAGCAGCAGGTTGATCCACTCTCAAACACCTCAAGGATACACCAGCAGTCCATTTCGGTAGAGTCGGGATAGCAAACACAAATCAGCAATGGTGGCACTACCTAACAGAGACAGCCAGGCCCCAGCCCCGGCTGGAGGGACCAACAGGTACACCAGAATTCTCGGCTGTGCCTCTTTCAGAGACAAGAAGATCAGCAAAGACTGGAGACCCACAAATGTACAGCTAGCTATACCAGGAAGCCAAGCTCTGTCTCCATCACTCCATGGAGTCCTCCAAACATCACAAGCCTCTACATGCCTCGCCTCAGCACATGCATCCAATCAGCTCGAGTCCTCAGAAGCGGCAACAAACTGCAGCACACCACCAGAAGTTTTTTGGTGTGTTTCTCTCTGTGGCTTCCTGACAATGCACAACTATGCAATGTAAGGCAGACCAATACACGTGTGTCATTAGCAAAGAATTCTTCATCACATGTCCTTTCACGTGCTTCGTCCTTTCACGTGCTTGCTTTAGCAGACCATCCTCTCTCTGTCTGCTTCAGTGAATCATCCCTTCACAAGTCGGCCTGAGCCTTTCACACCTGCGTCCACTTTAACTAAAGACCCTTCAAGTGTTTGTCCAAGCAAAACACCATCCAACACACTTTCCAAAGAACCCCCAAGTTTCCACTTCAGCTGGGCATGGTGGTACAAGCCTTTAATCCCAG
>NC_034598.1:28298042-28299629 GCF_900095145.1 Mus pahari
AAAAAAAATTAAAAAACCGATTAAAAAAAAAAAAAAAAAGAATTTATTACCCTGACAGGAGTTATCAGACTTCACTCCTTGTTTGATTTTCCAAGGTGATCGCCCACCCCACCCACCCTATAGCCCCTCAGCATGCAGATAAACCATGTTCCAAAGTCCCCAAGGGTGCACAGCCACATAAACCTGAACATAGGTGCTCTGAAAGAGCAACAAGTGCTCTGAAGGTCTGAGCTGTCTCTCCAGTCCCTTAGGTTCATTTCTAAACACCACAAAGCAAGACAACAAACATAAAATCCCAGTGAAAACATTGCCTGACTCAGGGTTCCTGTTACTCTGTAGACCATAAGCTAAAGCAACATGAGCAGGAAAGGGTTGACTTCATCTTTGTCTGTTTGTTTGCTGTGGTTTTGTTTTGTTGGCTTATCTTGTCTTATAGCTTGTAGATCACAGAAGTCAGGGGAGCAACCCCTGGAGGCAGAGCTGATGCAGAGACCATGGAGGGGTGCTGCTCACTGACTTGCTCTCCATGACTTTCTTAGCCTGCTTTCTCTTCTCTTGTCTTCTTTTTTTTTTTAAAGATTTATTTATTTATTATATGTAAGTACACTGTAACTGTCTTCAGACACACCAGAAGAGGGTGTCAGGTCTCAGTGCTACTAACTGCTGAGCCATCTCTCCAGCCCCCTTTCTTCCTTCCTTCCTTCCTTTCTTTCTTATTTATTTATTTATTTATTTAAGTCACTTTATATCTCAATCAATGCCTGCCCTCCAGGTTTTCCCCTTCCACAGTCCCTCTTCTTGCCCTGCCCCTTCTATGAGAGGGTGAGGGACCACCCTGGGTATTCCTCCACCCTGGCATATCAAGTGTCTGTGGGGCTAGGCGCATCCTCTACCACTGACCGAGGCCAGTCAAAGCTACATATGTGTTAGCTGGGTGTGGTGGCGCACGCCTTTAATCCCAGCACTCGGGAGGCAGAGGCAGGCAGATTTCTAAGTTCTAGGCCAGCCTGGTCTACAGAGTGAGTTCCAGGACAGAGAAACCCTGTCTCGAAAAACAAAAACAAAAACAAAAGCTACATATGTGCTGTAGGCCTAGGTCCAGCCCTTTGGTTGGTGGCTCAGTCTCTGAGAACCCCAAGTGTCCAGGTTAGTTTACTCTGTTGGTCTTCTTGTGGAGTTTCTATCCTTTTCCCATCTCTTCTATAAGCATGGCAGACCTCTGTCCAGTGTTCAGCTGTGGGGCTCTGCATCCATCTGACTCAGCTGCTGGGTGGAGCCTCTCAGAGGACAGCCACGCTAGACTCCTATTTGCAAGCATAACAGAGTACTATTAATTGTGTCAGGGACTGGTGCTTGCCTATGCAATAGGTCTCTAGCTGGGTCAGAGGTTTTGTGGGTGTGTTGGTATCTCTATTGCTCCACTTGGCTTCTGGCTTGGCTTCAAGAGGCAGCCTCTTCAGGTTCCATATCCTCACTGCTGTGAGTCTCAGCTAAGGTCTATCCCCATTGATTCTTGGGAACCTTCCCCATCCCAGGTGTACTGGCTATTCCTGGTTGTCAACTTGACTGTATTTGGAATGAACTACA
>NC_034598.1:28300234-28305091 GCF_900095145.1 Mus pahari
TGAATCATTGTTGGGAATTGGACTGCAGACTGTAAGTCATCAATAAATTCCTTTACTATATAGAGACTATCCATAAGTTCTGTGACTCTAGAGAACCCTGAGAACCCTAATAAACCAGGTAGGTGGCACAGCCTGGAGATGACCCCCAGTCTCCCACCGTGACAGTTGCAAATTTCCATTCATTCTCACAGCCATCTGACCATCTCTTCTGTCTCTTCTCAGCCCTGAACCTGAAATGTCCCCCACTCCCTTCCAGTCCCTGCTCCCACTGAGCTCCCTCCCTCCGTCTGCCTCCTGTGACTGTTTTATTCCCCCTTCTAAGTGAGATCCAAGCATCCTTG
Organism: Mus pahari; assembly: GCF_900095145.1. Taxonomy (NCBI): domain Eukaryota; kingdom Metazoa; phylum Chordata; class Mammalia; order Rodentia; family Muridae; genus Mus; species Mus pahari. The sequence goes on from NC_034598.1 coordinate 28,300,576, forward strand.
CCTGGGCATTACTTCTTGTTTGGCTTTTCCAGGTTTGTGGAGTATAGCGTGGGTATCCTGTACTTTTTGGGTAAAATACACTTATAAATGAGTACATACCAAGCATGTTCTTTGGGTCTGGGTTACTTCACTCAGGATGATATTCTCCATTCCATCTATTTGCCTGAAAAATTTTATGATGTCTTTGTTTTTAATAGCTGAATAGTATTTCATTGTTAATTGTACCACATTTTCTTAATCCATCCTTTAGTTGAGGGACATCTAGGTTGTTTCCAGTTTCTGGCTATTGTAAATAAAGCTGCTATGAGCATAGTGAAACAGGTGTCCTTGTGGTATGGTGAAGCATCTTTGGGGTATATGCCCAGGAGTGGTATAGCTGGGTCTTGAGGTAGAACTATTCCCAGTTTCCTGAGAAAACATCAAATTGATTTCCAGAGTGGTTGTGCAAATTTGTACTCCCACCAGAAATGGAGGCGTGTTCCCCTTGCTCCACTCCCTTACCAGCATTGGCTGGAGAAGATGGCTCAGTCATTAAAGGCTAGACTCACAACCAAAAAATATAGCCTAATTTCTTTTTCTTCTTCTTCTTTTTTTTTTTTTTTTTTTTGAGACCGGGTTTCTCTGTATAGTCCAGGCTGTCCTAGACCTCACTCTGTAGACCAGGCTGGCCTAGAACTCAGAAATCTGCCTGCCTCTGCTTTCCAAGTGCTGGGATTAAAGGCATGCACCACCACTTCCCAGCTATAGCCTACTTTTTTATATAGGTCAGGACCACTTGCTTGGGGTGTGGCACCACCCATAGTGGGCTGGGTCCTTGTCAATCACTCATCACAGAAATGCTTCACTGGCTTGGAGGCCACTTTGGCTTAGACATCGACTCAACTGAGGTTCCCTCTTCTTAGATGACTCTAACTTGTATCAAGTTGACAGAAAACTAGCATAAAACCAAAAGGCTGGGCACAGTGCCCCATAACTCAAATCCTAGCGTTTGGGAGGTCTAGGCAGGTGGCCAATCAAAACAGAAACAAACAAGAAGCAAGACAAAAACCTAAAGAAGGCCTTTTAAACTAGTCATTGTCATGTTTGTGGTTTGTATTTATTGAAATATTGTTCAATATGCTCTGGCATTGGTGGAGCACGCCTTTAATCCCAGCACTCAGGAGGCAGAGGCAGGCAGATTTCGGAGTTCGAGGCCAGCCTGGTCTACAGAGTGAATTCCAGGACAGCCAGAACTATACAGAGAAACCCTGTCTCAAAAAAACAAAACAAAACAAAACAAAAAGGATTCTTTTATTCTCCAGGCTTAGGTTGCTCAGTATTTGTGTGCGTCCCCAAACTCCTGTGCATTGAATCAGCTTCTTGTCTTCTTTCCTCTGTTTATTTAGATAAATATTCACCCAAATACTTATTTTTACTTTATATAAAAAATTTTCACTGGGCAGTGGAGACACACACCTCTAATCCCAGCACTGGGGAGATGAGATCTAATCCCAGCACAGAGGTAGGCAGATCTCCATGAGTTCTCAGCTAACCTGGTCTACAGAATGAGTTCCAGGGCAGCCTGGGCTACACAGTGAAACTGTTTCAAGAAACAAATAAAAATGTTTCAGGCAGGCATGGTGGCATCTGGTTTCAATTGGTTATTGTAGCTGGAGCTATAGCTCAGTTGATAAAGTGCTTGCCTGGCCTGTGTGAAGGCATGGACTCCATTTCCAGTGTTGCATAAAAATGGGATATGAGGACACATTCCAGCACCTGAGAGACAGTTGGCCTCTGTGAGTATGAGGTTACATTGGTTCTCATAGATTGCTCCAGGCCTGCCAGGACTACATAGCAAGACCCTGTCTCAAAAATAAAATACAAGGCGGGAGAGATGGCTCAGCAGTTAAAAGCACTGACTGCTCTTTTGAAGTTCCTGAGTTCAATTCCTGGCAACCACATGGTGGCTCACAACCACCTGTAATGATATCTGGCACCCTCTTCTGGAGTGTCTGTAGACAGCTCCAGTGTACTTACATATAATAAATAAATAAATCTTAAAAAAAAAAAAAATACAGGGCCAGGCGTGGGTGGTGGCGCACGCCTTTAATCCCAGCACTTGGGAGGCAGAGGCAGGTGGATTTCTGAGTTCGAGGCCAGCCTGGTCTACAAAGTGAGTTCCAGGACAGCTAGGGCTACACAGAGAAACCCTGTCTCGAAAAACCAACAAAACAAAAAAACAAAAACAAAAAAATACAGGGAGCTGGAGAGATGACTCAGTGGTTAAGAGCACTGACTGCTCTTCCAGAGGTCCTGAGTTCAAATCCCAGCAACCACATTGTGGCTCACAGCCATCTATAATGGTATCTGATGCTCTCTTCTGGTGTCTGTGTACTGCATATGTGTTTGATGCCCAAGGAAGTGAGACGAATGAGTCACATTTACTGGAACTATAGTTACAGATGCTTATGTGGGTCCTGAGAACTAAACTCCAATTCTCTGCAAGAACAGTAATTGCTCTTAACTGCTGAGCCATGTCTTCAGCACCCCCACCCTTTTCAAAGATATACTTATTTTATATATGTGAGTACACTGTCACTCTCTTCAGATACACCAGAAGAGGGCATCAGATCCCATTCCAGATGGTTGTGAGCCACCATGTGGTTCCTGGGAATAGAACTCAGGGCCTCTGGAAGAATCGTCAGAGCTCTTAACTGCTAAGCCATCTCTCCAGCCCGCCTTGAGCCCCTTTAAATTTTTTTTTTTTGAGACAGGGTTTCTCTGTATAGCCCTGGCTGTCCTGGAACTCACTTTGTAGACCAGGTTGGCCTCAAACTTAGAAATCTGTCTGCCCCTGCCTCCCGAGTGCTGGGGATTAAGGGATTAAAGGTGTGAGTCACCATGTCCAGCTCTTTTTTTTTTTTTTTTTTTTTGCTGGTCAGTAGTAGTGCACGTTATCTTTAATCCCAACACTTGGGAGACAGAGGCAGGATCCAGGCCAGCCTAACCTACAGAGATTTCCAGGACAGTTGGAACTATATAGAGAAACTTTATCTCAAACAATAGCAACAACAATCCAAAACCAAAAACCAAAAGCAGCCACAGAAAGGAAATTTGTTCCTTATTTCCTGTAAGCAGGATCTTAAATGTTCTTCAAGTTAGCCTCAGTCCCCAGACTTCCCCAACTCTTCACCCTCTTCCCTGGGCTCGCTCAGTGCTGAGCTTACAGACTTGTAACTTTAACCTTGCCATTCATTCTTTCTTTCTCTTTGTCCTGCTGTGTCCTTGAAGGTAACCTTGTAAGTCTGGGTCCCACCACGAGAGTGTGTGTGTGTTTATGTGTGTGTGTGTGTGTGTGTGTTTGTGCGGGCACACGCGCGCGTGTGTAGCACACACCTTTCATTCTGGCATTTGAGAGGTGGATCTCTCTGAGTTGAAGGCCAGCCTGGTCTAAAGAGTGAGTTTCAGTCTAACCAAGGCTACACACTGAGACCCTGTATCAAGCAAACAAACAAACCAACAACTCCCTCTNAAGGCCAGCCTGGTCTAAAGAGTGAGTTTCAGTCTAACCAAGGCTACACACTGAGACCCTGTATCAAGCAAACAAACAAACCAACAACTCCCTCTCCTCTTGCCCCAGCATTTGAAGAGGGTGTGCCATGTCAATTTTCTTTATTTTTGTTTGTTTTCTTTGTTTTTCTGCCCCCAAAAGCACCATCCCCCAACATACCCTTTATTTATTTTATTTTTATTTTTTTAGGGTCTCACTTGATAGCTCTTTCTGGCCTGGATCTCGATAAGGAGACCAGGGTCCACCTCACATCAATCCATCTGCCGGATCCCAGAGTGCTGGGATTAAAAGCAAGGGCCCCTATAGCTGCCGCTATCAGACCTTACACGAGATCACTGAAAGTCTTCCTGGGGCTGGAGAGAGCAGTTAAGAGCACTGACTGCTTTTCTAAAGGTCCTGAGTTCAAATCCCAGCAACCACATGGTGGCTCACAACCATCCGTAACAAGATCTGACGCCTTCTTCTGGTGTGTCTGAAGACAACTACAATGTACTTACATATAATAAATAAATAAATCCTTAAAAAAAATTCTTCCTAAGCAATTTGCCTTGGTGCAAGCTCTGTCTCTGTCTTCACCATCCTATCCATTGCTCTGTGATTAATTTTTCCAAATATAACTGTCACCAACTTCTCATTATCCACAATGTTAAGTTTCAACTCCACAGCCAAGACTAAGATTGTTTGTGACATAACCTTGACCCTTGTCTTTAACAGAATTGGTTATTGTATCTGGAGATATAGTTCAGTTGCTATAGTGTTTGCCCAGAATTTTTGAAGGCCTGGATTTCACTCACAGTGATGCATAAAACAGGATGTGACAGCAAATGCCTGTAACTACAGCATTTGGGAGATAGAGACAAGATTTAAAAAAAAAAAAGATAAAAAGAACTGGGCAGTGGTGGCTTACTCCTAGCACTTGGGAGGCAGAGGCAGGTGGATTTCTGAGTTCAAGGCCAGCCTGGTCTA
>NC_034598.1:28306041-28312682 GCF_900095145.1 Mus pahari
TGGTTTTTCGAGACAGGGTTTCTCTGGGTAGCCCTGGCTGTCCTGGAACTCACTCTGTAGACCAGGCTGGCCTCGAACTCAGAAATCTGCCTGCCTCCGCCTCCCGAGTGCTGGGATTAAAGGCATGTGCCACTATGCCCGGCCTTGAGCCCTTAATCTTATTCTTCTAACAGGTTTCACTCTGTAGCCCAGGGTGGCTTCACACTGTTGGCATTTTTCTTGCCCCAGTCTTTCCAATGTTGTCCTTACAAGCATGAGCCAAGATGCCAAGCTATTTTATGTCTTTAGGATCACCAAGTCGGCACAGTGGGTCAAGGGTACTTTCTACTACACCCGAAGGCCTGAGTTCCAGCCACAAGAGACACATGGAATGAGGAGAAAAACACCTGACACCAGAAGCTCTTCCGTGACCTCCATACATGTGCTCCCCCAACTACAGCATGAATGAATTAGTGCCTTAGCTGCCATGTCAAAAACAGACAGTAGAGAGCAAGAGAAAACAGGGAGACTGACTGTCTGTGGTCTTTCTAGTGTATGGACAGAACACAATGTTCCTATTTGTGGTAGGGTGAAAGCTGAATGAATGGTATACTTAGGAGAGAAGATGGGGAGTTTAAATGTCTGTAACCTAGATGTCAGTTACAAATGCCTAGCATTTGATAAGCTCTGAGGTCAAATGGATCCCTCGTCTCTTTTCTCTCCCCTCTCTTATACACAGAGAGAAAGACCCAGACAGAGAGACAGAGTGGGGTGGGGAGAGACACAGATAGAGATCACCCCAGGAGTGATGGTGAAATCCTCCTGTACTCTTAGCACATGCAGGGTTGAGGCAGAAGTATCTCAGGCTACAGACCAGGCTGGGTCATATTTAGTATTTAGTCCTAGGTCACAGATGTGAGGGTGATGCGGCTGCACCATCTGTCACTCCACTGATCACCAAGTTGATCTGGTTGTCTATGTGAGTGCCTCCTCTCCTCTTACCACTCCATGTACATGGCTTCTAGAACTACATGCCTGTTGGGTCAAAGAAGATGACCTTCCCCTAAGAGAGAAGGACAGGTCTTCGATAAAGGGTGTGGGAATAGTTGTGTCACCCTGCTAATACCTCCAAACAAGCCAGGTCTTCATAGCGGGTCCCGAGAAAGGCAGGGAGAGAGGAAGAAAAAGAAAAGAAGGAGAAATAATAGAGAAAGAGTTTGTGAAGACAGCAGGTTAAAGAATTTATTGCGTGTGAGATAAGAGTGAGATATGACTGGTAGAAGATGGGAGCGGATCAGAAAGACAGAGAAGGCTGAGCTGCTTGTGTTAATGCCAGCGCCCCACGCCCCCCCCCAAACCCAGGTATTCTGCAAGAACAAGAGTGCTTTTAATTGCTGAGCCTGGTGCCTGTGCTGCCAAGTTGCATGTATGGAGGTCTAAGAATAATTAGTGGGAATCGACTGTCTCCTTCAATTAGGCCGGATCTGGAGACAACTCAGGTCGTCCAGCCTAGTGACAAGTGCCTTCACCCGTTGCCTAGCATTTTTTTTTCCTTTTTCCTTTTAAAGATTTTTTTTTGAAGATTTATTTATTTATTATATGTCAGTGCACTGTAGCTGACTTCAGACACTCCAGAAGAGGGCATCAGATCTTGTTACGGATGGTTGTGAGCCACCATATGGTTGCTGGGATTTGGACTCGGGATCTTTGGGAGAGTAGTCGTTGCTCTTACCCGCTGAGCCATCTCACCAGCCCTAGCATTTTCTTTTAACACAGTCTCTTTCTCTCTGCAGTCCGGGCTAGTCGGGAACTCACTGTTGCCCATGATGGCCTTGATTTGGAGGTGATTCCCTTGCTTCAGAATCCTGAACGCTGGGATGACAGGTATGGGCTTCACTACGTAGCTCAGGTGGGCCTTGATCTCCATGGTCCCGCAACAGGATCGCGCGTGCTGAGACCGCAAGCCTGAACTAACTGGTCTGGCTCAAGAGGCTCGCAAACCTTCGGCAGGAACCCCGGGACCCTGAGTGTCGCAGACCCCTCCTGGGTGACGCCCACTTCCGCCTCGCTCTCTAGGCCGGGATCCAGCGGCGGCCGCGAGCGTCATCATTCCGCGCCGCCGCGCCACTGGCGTCATCTGGCCCCGCCCGCGGGGCGGCCGGGCTCCTGTCAGAGCCGGCTCCAGCCATGGTGCTGCCCAGTGTTTTATAAGTTGGCAGCGGAGGCTCGGGACGTGGCGCAGGTCCCGATGGCGGTCCTGGCGGCTGCGGCGGCCCTGGCGGCGGCCGAGCCTGCACCCGCAGTGCAGCAGGCGGCGGGGAGCGGGGGCCCGACCTCGCGCCGAGACTTCTACTGGCTGCGTTCCTTCTTGGCCGGAGGTGAGGATCCGCCGCCGGGACCCCGGGGCTGGGTGGGGAAGCCGAGCCGTGGGCCGATCTGACAGTCCCCGGCTTCTCCTGCTGCGGCGCCCAGCCGGGCCTTCACCTCAGCCGCTGCAGCCGGGGCTAATCCCTCCGCTGAACCAAGCTCCTATTTCTAAAGGTTGAAAAAAGGATTCTTTAGGTGGGACATGGTGGGCACCACCCCTTTCTGTTACAAACAATCCGAGTGACAGTGTAGGACTGGGTTTTGCTGTTTGCTTGAAAGGAAAACAAACAAACAAAAAAAGAAAAATAAAGAAAAAAGAAAGGAAAACAAGTGTTGGAGGTGGAGGCCAGCTTGGGCTCGCAACCCTTCGCGTGAGTGCGCGCGCGCGGGGATAATGCTATGAGAATATTTCATGTATCCCCCCGCCCCCACACCTCACGATCCTTATGTAGTTGACGCTAGCTTTGAAGTCCTGATTCTCCTGCCTCTACATCCCAAGTGCTGGAATTGCGGGCACATGCCGCACCGTCCGTCTCTAGAGGCTAACTTTGAAAAATAGACTAGGATTTGAGCTGGACTGGTGGAATGTGCCTTAAATCGCAGCACCAGGTAGATGCAAAGGCAGGCAGATCTTGAGTTTGAGGTCAGCCTGGTCTTCATGGCAAGTTTGGGGCAAGCCAGGCATACAGAGTGATACCCTGACTCAAAAACAAAATAAAATGACTAAGGGTATTGTGCAAAATTGCCTACAACCGCCTGACAGCACGCCTTTAATCCCAGCACTTGGGAGGCAAGCGGATTTGAGTTCGAGGCCAGTCTGGTGAGAGAGAGAGAGAGAGAGAGAGAGAGAGAGAGAGAGAGAGAGAGAGAGAAAGAAAGAAAACTGCCTACAACCAAAACTGGTTCCGACCAGATGTCTTGCAAGTGTCGGGTTCCTCTCCCTTTCAGTATGCAGGTGTTTGTATCTCTTAACATCTCCCTCCCCACAATGATTGATTATTTGAGTTGTCATCAGTTAATTATTTATAACTGGCAGTAAAAAATACACATCATGAGGACGCTTGGAGAGATAGTGTCATAGCTTGCAGCTGTTTTGGGAATGTCATTGTTTTCTTCTGCAGAGTAAAAAGACATTTGTTACTTAGTCCTAGCACTCCGGAGGCAGAGGCAGGCAGATCTACATAAGCTCCAGGCCAGCCTGGTCTACAAAATGAGTTCCAGGATGGTCAGAGCTACACAGAGAAACTCTGTCTTGAAAAACCAATGTGTAACCAATGTGTGTGTGTGTGTATATACACTGGCCATAATGGGAGTCTTGAACCTCAAGCCTACTACTAGTGACTCACCTTCTTCAACAAGGCCACACCCCCAATCCTTTTCAACAGTTCCACCAACCAGGGACCAGTATTTATTTATTTATTTTATTTTTTGGTTTTTTGAGACAGGGTTTCTCTGTATAGCCCTTGCTGCCCTGGAACTCACTCTATAGACCAGGCTGGCCTTGAACTCAGAAATCTGCCTGCCTCTGCCTCCCAAGTGCTGGGATTAAAGGCGTGTGCCACAACTGCCTGCATATGTATTTATGAATATGAGACTTTAGGAACTGTGATGGTTTGTATGTGCTCAGTCCAGGGAATGGCACTATTAGGTGTGCCCATGATGGAGTAGATGTGTCACTGTGGGCATGGACTATATATAAGACGTTCATCCTAGCTGCCTGCAAGTGAGTAATCTGCTAGCTGCCTTCAGATGAAGATGTAGAACCCTCAGTTCCTCCTGCACCATGCCTGCTGACATGTTCTCACCTTGATGATAATAGACTGAACTTCTGAACCTATAATCAGTCCTATTTAAATATTGTTCTTCGAGTCGCCTTGGTCATGGTGTCTGTTCACAGCAGTAAATCCAAGACAGGGGCTATTCCCATTCAAACCTCTACATGAACCCTCGCCACACTGCCTGACTTTCCCAGAGGTACTTTGTCTATTTTTTTGGATCCTAGGTTGGGGTCAGCATTGAGATCAGAGATACCAATATCCATCAGAAAACTATTTTGAAGGTCTTTAAGGGGGAACCCAGACATAAACAGGTTGCATACACTGCCAAGGATTTTGTTTGCCATTGCATCACTAGATTCCCATGAAGAAGGAACCTGATTGGCTGAGGCTCAGGCTGATTTTAAACTTGTGATGTTCCCATTTCTGCCTCCACAGTCTAGTCCTGGGCTTATAGGTATGTGCCAACATGCCCAGCATGGTGGGATATAGGTACTTTTTTTTTTTTTTTCGAGACAGGGTTTCTCTGTATAGCCCTGGCTGTCCTGGAAGTCACTCTGTAGACCAGGCTGGCCTGGAACTCAGAAATCCACCTGCCTCTGCCTCCTGAGTGCTGGGATTAAAGGCGTGCGCCACCACGCCCACCTATAGGTACTTTTAAGTTATTCAAAGCTTACCTTTACCTCTGTGCTCCTCCCCACTAAGTCATCTTGCCAGATTCTGCCTTTAACAATTATATTTGGAGGCTGGAGGGTTGGCACAGCTGTTTGGAGCCCTTGCTGCTCTTGCAGAGCAGCCAGGTTTGATTCCTAGCACCTATAGGACACCACAAATGTCTGTTAAGTACAGTCCCAGGGGATCTGGCCCTCCTCTGACCTTAGCAGGCACCAGACATACGTGCGGTGTGCAACCAAACCTGCACGCAAATCACTCCTACACACGAGATAAGAACATTTGACAAATTATTTTCGCCGGCTCGCTTGCTTGTTTATTGTATGCATGTGTGTGCTCACAGGCATGCTGAGCATGTGTGGAGTTCAGAGGCTAGCTTGTGGGGGAAGTCTCTGCTTCTACGCGTGGACTTTGACGACTGCACTGAGCTTCTGACTTGAAGCCTTTACACGTGCACTGAGCCTTCCTGCCAGGCCAGGGGGATGGGTGGTTTTTTGTTTGTTTGTTTGTTTTTTGTTTGTTTGTTTAATTAAAAAATTTTTTTAACCTGCAGAAGAAAATAATTATATTCCCAATACAGCTGGCCTCAAGTTCAGAGACCCGCCTGCCTCTGCCTCCCGAGTGCTGAAGATAAAGATGTGTGCCAGCACGTCTGACTAGAGTTTGTTAAGACAGAATCTCAAATATGGCAGGGTGGCCTCCAACTTAGTATATAGCTGAAGGTGACTGAATTCCTCAGATCCCTGCCTCCACTTTCCTAGGGCCACGTCTCACTCAGACAATCTTGGCACAGCATCTCAGATGTGGCCACCACGCCCTGTTTTGCTCCTCCTCCTGCTCCTTCTGCTGCTGCTGCTGCTCCTTTTTGCTTTTTTTTTTTTTTTAAAGATTTATTTATTTATTTTATGTATGTGAGTACACTGTAGTTATACAGATGGTTGTGAGCCTTCATGCGGTTGCTGGGAATTGAACTCAGAACCTTTGGAAGAGCAGTCAGTCCTTTTAATTGCTGAGCCATCTCTCCAGCCCTCCTCTTTCCTTTTTAAAAAATAATTGCTTCCTTAGTTATTATGTGCGTTTTCCTTGTGTGTATGTATGTATGTGCACCCTGTGCAGTCCTGGTAAGCACAGACAGAAGAGGCTGCTCAATCCGGTGGAGCTAGAATCACAGGTGGTTGTGAGCCTCCATATGCCAGGACCTCTGCACCAGTAGCTCGCGCTCCCAGCCCTTTGCTCATGTTCAGGTTCACTAAGTCGCCCGTGGCAGCCTTGCAATTGCCCTGTGGCACAGGCAAGCTCTAAGCTTGGGATCCTTCAGATTAGCCTCTCCAGTAGGTAGGATCACAGGCCCGTGCCACCAGACTCCATGATGTTCCAGTACCAAAAGGGTTAAATGAGAGTGTAACAATCTTGGCACAGTGTCTACAGTCAAATCTCTTAGCTTAGTGCTTGCTACAAAGTGAACACTCAATTTTTTTCTTTTCTTCCTTTTCCCCTGAGACTGGGATCTCTCTGGGTAACCCTGACTGCCCTGGAACTTAACAACTTAGCTCAGAATGGCCTCTAACTCTTGGCAGTTGGTTTGTCTTAACCCTCCAAATGACTGAGTAGTGGGATTACAGGTGTGAACCACCAGTGTCTTCCTTCTTGTTTTCTCTCTTATTACCTTGTCTGTCTGTCTATCCATCTTCTTCCCCCCTCTCCCTATTTACCCATCCATCCATTCAGACAGGGTCTTACTATGTAGCCTTGGATAACCTGGAACACACTAAGATCCATCTGCTTTGGATTCCCAAGTGCTGAGAGCACTACTATGACCAGCCATCCACCTACTTTTTTTTTTTTTTT
>NC_034598.1:28316517-28323096 GCF_900095145.1 Mus pahari
CTCCAGAGTACTGGGATTAAAGGCGTGTGCCACCACACCCGGCTCATGCCTGGTTCTAGTAGGGAAGCCTTCTTTAGTGTGTGTGTGTGTGTGTGTGTGTGTGTGTGTGTGTGTGTGCGTGTACATGCGTGCGCACGCACAAATAATTTTTCCTTTATTTTTATTTTTGTGCTGGGTGTTTTGTTTGTATATATGTGTGCATACCATATACAGGTAGTGCCAATCAAAAGAGATCATGAACACCCTGGTATTGGAGTTACAGATCGCTGGGAATTGAACTCAGGTCCTCTGGAAGGACAATCAGTGTTCTTAACTTGGAATCATCTCTCAAGCTCCTCAAATTCTCATTCATTCTGTCTCTCTCCATCTCTCCCCCCACCTGCCTCTCCCCATCCCCCTCCCTCCCTATTCCTCTCCCTGTCCCTCTCTCCCTCTTCTTTTCCCCCCTTTCCTTTTTTTTTTTTTTTTTTGAGCCAGGATTTCTATGTAGCCTTAGCTGTATTGAATTGGAGTGTAGAGCAGGTGGGACTCAAACTCACATGCCCCTGCCTCCTGAGTGCTGGGATTAAAGACATGCACCACCATAACTGGCTTCCTAAAATTTCTTTCTTTCTTTTTTCTTTTTGAGACAGGGTTTCTCTGTGTAGCTCTGGCTGTCCTGGAACTCACTTTGTAGACCAGGCTGGTCTCGAACTCAGAAATCAGCCTGCCTCTCAAGTGCTGGGATTAAAGGTGTGCGCCACCACGCCCGCCTCCCTAAAATTTCTTTTTTCTCTCTTTTTCTTTTTTTAAAGATTTATTTATTTACTTATTATATGTAAGTACACTGTAGCTGTCTTCAGATCTTGTTATGGATGGTTATGAGCCACCATGTGATTGCTGGGATTTGAACTCTGGACCTTCAGAAGAGCAGTTATGTGCTCTTACCCACTGAGCCATCTCACCAGCCCCTAAAATTTCTTAAATTGCATTTATTTTGGGGTGTCTGTGTGGGGCATGTGCAGAGGTCAGAGGGTAACTTGTGGGAATTGGTTTACTTTTCCACAATGTGTGTCTCAGGAGGAAACTGGTCATGAGGATTGACGGCAAGTACCTTAAGCCAGTACAGCCATGTTATCTAGCTCTTGTTTCTTTCTGTAGTTTGTTTTTCTGAGCCTGGATCTCTCTATAGTTCTGTAGCCCTGGTTGTCCTGGAATTCACTATGTAGACTAGGTTAGCCCCTAACTCACAGATAACATGCTTACCTCTGCCTTTCAAGTGCTGGGATTAAAGGCATGGGTGATAATTGTTTAATTTTTTTTTTTTTTCGAGACAGGGTTTCTCTGTATAGTCTTGGCTGTCCTGGAACTCACTCTGTAGACCAGGCTGGCCTCGAACTCAGAAATCCGCCTGCCTCTGCCTCAGTTGTTTAATTTGAGACCTGATCTTACTCAAGCTGGCCTGGAACTGTGTAGCTGCAGCAATGGGAACTCAGAGTTCTCTTGTCTCAACTCCCGAAGGCTGAATGTGCCACCATGTCGTTTACTGAGTCATTTTAGAGCCATCCTTGTTGGTAGACTTACGGCTCAAGCAGACATCTATGGGAACTTGCTGTAAGCATGCCTCTGCTTGCATGCATACCTGCTGACAAGTGCAACAGAGTAGGCACCAGGGGCATACTTGCTGCACTATAGTGAATGATTGATTCTGTAGGCAACAGTTGTGATGTTTTAATGAAAAAATTTTTAGAAGAGAGTTTCAAATGGAACTTCCCAGTTGGGTAAATTGCCCTCTGGCCTTCCGGCATTGGGTATTACCTTGCTGGATACACTTAGAACTTGTCTATAAGTTACAGGGTACAGGGCCATTGATGTGCAGAACCTTTTACTTAGCACTTCTCCCCATGGAGACCAAACTGAAGTGCAGCTGGTGTTCTGGCTGGACCTGTGATGATTTCCCTTTAGGAGGAGATGGTCTCCAGTTTCTTTCTGACCTTTCCGTTTTCTTTTAGGTATTGCTGGATGCTGCGCCAAAACCACAGTTGCTCCCCTGGACCGAGTGAAGGTTTTATTACAAGCTCACAACCATCATTACAAACACTTAGGTGAGTTCTACATGCTGTCTTAGTCAGGGTTTCTATTGCTGTGATAAAACACCATAGCCAAAGCCTGCGGGGGAGGAAAGGTTGATCTCACCTGCTCCTCTGTGTCCCAGTTCATCACTGAAGTAGTCAGGAACTCACAGAGGGCAGAACCATTGGAGCTGATGCAGAGCCCTGCACCAGGATAGCAGCCATGGATGACTGCAGCTTCACAGCTTGCTCAGTCCGCCCTTTTCTATATCCTTTTCTTTTTCTTTTTGGTTTTCCAAGACAGAGTTTCTCTGTGTGGCAGTCCTCTGTAGACCAGGCTGGCTTGGATCTCAGATCTGCTCTCCTCTGCCTCCTGAGTCCTGAGATTAAAGGTGTGCACTAACAGGGCCCAGCTTTCAGTGTACTTTCTTATAGAACCCAGGACCACTTTCTTGTAGAACTCAGAGGTGGTCCCACCCACAAAGCGCTGGGTCCCCTTCCACATCAATCACTAATTAAGAAAATGTCCTACAGGCCTATAGTATAGGGGCATTTTCTCAGTTGAGGATCTCCCCTCTCAGATGACTAGCTTGTGTCAAGTTGGCAAAAAGCTAGGTTGAAATTTTGCCAACTTGCCAAAAAGCCAAAAATGAAAACGAATGGAATAGCCTAGAGAGATGGCTCAGTGGTTAAGAGCACTGACTGCTTTTTGAGACGTCCTGAGTTCAATTCCCAGCAGCCATATGGTAGCTCACAACTGTCTGTAAAGGGATCTGACGCCCTCTTCTGGTGTGTCTGAAGACAGCCACAGTGGAAGGTTGGAAGCATGTGTTCTTTTTGTAGGGCCCTGGGTTCAGTTCCCAGCACACACACAGTGGTTCAACCATGTGTCTAGTTTCTGGGGTCCAGTACCCTCTTCTGAGCTCTGTGGGCATCTGGCACTCACATAATGCATACACACATATAGGTAAAACAGCTATATATATATATAAATAAAATAAAAAAGTGGTTAAAAAATACCATTTGTGGTTGGGCATGATGGTGCACACTAATAATACCAGTGCTTGAGGTGCAGAGGCAGGGTGATCAAGACTTCAGGGTCATTCTTGGCTGTCTAGGGTGTTTGAGGCCATCCTCAGTCATAGGAGTCCCTTTCTAGAAAAAACAAAACACTCTTGAAATTATGTAATTCCTTAAATAAGTTTCATTATGAGTAATGGTTTATTAATCTCTATCTGTTTTTTTTTATGAAAAATTGAATTTCAATACATTTATTGGAGGAGGGAACGTTAAGACACTGTTCTTTAGGTTGAGCCTCAAACTTACATGTAGCCCAGGCTGACCTTGAACATGTAATCTTTCTCCCTTAGCCTCCCCCGTGTTGAGATTACTTAGGAAAAAGAACAAAACAAGGGTCAAGCTGGGGCAAGTGTCTTTAGTCTAGTTAGTATTCAGAGGGCAGAAGCTGGCAGGTCTCTGTGAATTACAGATTGTAGGCCAGCTGGAGCTATATGGTCAGACCCTGTCACAAAACACACACACACACACACACACACACACACACACACACACACACACACACACACACACCAAAAAAGGAAAGGAAAAAGGGGAAACATGGGCCAGCAAGATGGCTTTGTGGGTAAAGTGCTTACCACAAAAGCCTAATGAGTGTGATCCCCAGGACCCATATGAATATGGAAGGAGAACCTTCTCCTCAAAGTTGTCCTCTGTCTTGTACACATGCAGTGACATGAGCACACCAGTGTGCACACGTTCTCAAACACATACATAATAATAAATACAAAGAAAGAAGAACAAAACAGAAACAGGGAAGACAGATTACACATGGGAGCACATGCCTGGCTCACAGTTAGTTTCCATTACCTTAATAGTATTCTTCTAAACTCTTTCCACGAATAGGGGTACTTTCCACACTGCGTGCTGTTCCCCAAAAGGAAGGCTACCTTGGACTATATAAAGGAAACGGTGCAATGATGATTCGGATCTTTCCCTACGGTGCAATCCAGTTCATGGCCTTTGAGCATTATAAAACGGTAGTAGGATTTTTCTTTCTTTCATGTCTTTGAATGTTATGTTTAATACCAAACATTTGTTTTTATGTATGTGTGTATGCATGTGCATGGAAGTCAAAGAGCAACTTATAGAAGTCCTCCCATCCTGTAAGGTCTCGCTTTGGACTCAGGTTCTCAGGTTTTGTGGCAGGTGTCCTTTCTGCTGAATCATCTTGCTAGTCCCTTGCATCTTTTGTGGTTTTGAAACAGTATCTTTTTTTTTGTTTGTTTTTTGTTTTTTGAGACAGGTTTTCTCTGTGTAGCCCTGGCTGTCCTGGAACTCACTTTGTAGACCAGGCTGGCCTGGATCTCAGAAATCTGCCTGCCTCTGCCACCCAAGTGCTGGGATTAAAGGCATGCACCACCAAGCCTTGCTGTGGGAAACAGTATCTTTATGTCAAGCACAGGCTAGGTTTGAACGCCTTGTGCCTCAGCCTCCCAAGTACAGGGTGGTGAGTGCATTTTTTCCTCCTAGGCCCAAGCAACTGGAATGACTCTGAGACTCAAAATATCTTTACAAACACCTTGACCATAAGCTTAGGTTGGTTTCCTGATTAGATCATAACTTCTTATCCCATTTATTCTAGTCTATGTCCTGACATTTGGCTGGTTACCTCTGCTCAGCCCCCATGGTTTTGACCTCCTGGTTCCTGGCTTTATCCCAGAATCTTTTCTGCTGACCGGATGTCCTACCTTCCATTCTACCCTTCCCTATAGGCCATAGGATTTTTATTGACGCATGATGCAACCATAGAGTACAGAAGAGATTCTCTCAGCCCTGGGATTATATGGGTATGCTAGCATGCTTTCCATTGGAATTTCCCCCCAGTGCTGGGGACTGAGGCTACAATTCTGTGCACACTAGCAGTTTTAGCTTCAGAGTCAAGATTGGGCGCTATGAATCCAGTGCAAGCTTCTATGCTTCTGTGCAAGCACTTTTCCAACCGAGAGTCTTCTCATTTCCTCTTAGTTTGTTTTGAGATGGACCTGGACTTTATATAAGGCTGGCCTAGAAGTTACTATGTAGCCATGGCTGGCTTTGGACTCCTAGTCTTGCCTCTTCCCTCTCAAGTGCTGGAATTGTAGGCATATACCACCACGCCCAGCTCAAAAGTACTTTCCAGAAAGATAGGTACAGGGTCAGTGAGGTGGGTAAAGGGTAAGGGTGGCTTCCGCCAAGTTAAAGACCAAGTGCAGTTCCTGCCACCCACATGGTTGATAGCTGATGCTATCTCTCTCCCACACACAAACACACAGAAAATAAAATGAATAAAACTTGAAGTGTTTTTTAAAAGGTAAATTTATAATATTTCAATATGCTTTTTAAATTAAAAATTATTTGTGTGTGTACGTGTGTATGGTGATTATGGAGGCCAGAAGAGAGCACTGGATTTCCCCTGGAGCTGGGGTTAGCTGATGAGGGTGCTCAAAACAGAATTTACATCTTCTGGAACAGCACCAAGTATGCTTAACCCACTGTGCTGTCCCTCCAGCCTATTTAATAGGCATGTTCTCCAGTTCTCTGAGAATACTGGTGTGGCTTTCCTTTTATGTTTATATAGTTATACTCATTTATTATGTTTATATGTTTTCAATTGGCATAAAGTATCATTTATTTGTTTGTTGTTTGGTTGGTTTTTTTTGAGATGGGGTTTCTCTGTGTAGCCTTGGCTGTCCTGGAACTCACTCTGTAGATCAGGCTGGCCTCAAACTCAGAAATCCACCTGCCTCTGCCTTCCAAGTGCTGGGATTAAAGGCATGCGCCACCATGTATCATTAACTATATAACTATGCACACATATGTGCATATATATTTCATTGTTCTGAGGTTCAAACCCAGAGCCTTAAGCACCCTAGACAAATTTTTTTACCAGTGAACTGTATCTCCAGTTTGAGACTTTGGTATTAAATAAGTGGAATCATGTTACAAAGGTTTATTATTTCACAATAGTGCGTCAGCAGCTTACCTGTTACACTCGTTCCATTTCTCTTTTTAAGTTTACTTCTTTCTTTTCTTTTCTTTTTTTTTTTTGAGACAGTTTTTTTAAAGTTTATTTTTATTTATTTATTTATTTATTTATTTATTTTTATTCTTCTTTGAGACAGATTTTCTCCGTGTAGCTCTGGCTGTCCTGAAACTTGCTCTATAGACTAGGCTGGCCTTGAACTAACAGAGATCTACCTGCTTCTGCTGTATTAAAGGCATGTGCCACTACACCCAGCCTGACTTTACAATAAAAAAAAATTATATTTGGGTTGGCAATGGTTTAGTGGTTAAGAGTATTGACTGCTCTCCTTAGGGACCCAGGCTTGATTCCCAGCACCCATATGGTAGCCCAAAACCATTTGTAACTCCAATCAGGGAATTTAATGCCCTCTTTTGGCTCCCAGTGGTGCTGCACATATATGGCAAACTTTCTTTCTTCTTTTTTTCTTTTCTTTTCTTTTCTTTT
>NC_034598.1:28324868-28326447 GCF_900095145.1 Mus pahari
GTTAGAGAAAGCTGTTTGTGAGAGGGAAAAGATTAAAAGCTGTTCGGGGAGATAAAGATGAACTCTGTTTGGAACCTGCTTGGCATTTGTGTCGTTCTTCCCCGTCTCTGCTGGTCTGCAACAGGAACCCAAGTCTGCACAAGCAGAAAATGTCCTTCACCTCTGAACCGTTTTCCAGCCCCTCGTTTAATTCATTGTTTTTGGTTTCTAGTTCATTACTACAAAGCTGGGAGTTTCTGGTCATGTGCACAGATTAATGGCTGGATCCATGGCAGGTAAGATGATTTGGTACATTTTATGTCTAATAAGTTTTCTTTATCAAGGTGCTTAATTTGTGGGCTAGAGAGATGGCTAAACAGTTAAGAATACTTCCTGTTATTTTTTTAAAAATATTTGTTTGTTTGTTTATTTTATTGAGACACAGTGTTACTATGTAGTGCTGGTAGGCCTGTGTTTAAATATTTATTTTTATTTGCATGCAAATGTACATGTGTGCATGCACGTGTGTGTGTTTATGTGTGTCTGAGAAAGAGAGAGAGTGTGTGTATATGTGAGTGTTCAGG
Organism: Mus pahari; assembly: GCF_900095145.1. NCBI lineage: Eukaryota > Metazoa > Chordata > Mammalia > Rodentia > Muridae > Mus > Mus pahari. Next base: position 28,325,432 of record NC_034598.1, read on the forward strand.
ACTTATAGGTGCTTGAATTTCCAGCACTCGGGAGACCAAGGCTAGAGAACTGTTTTTCATTCTGTTTTGTTTAAAGATTTATTTATTATTATATCTAAGTACACTATAGCTGTTTCCAGAAGAGCATCAGATCTCACTACCGATGGTTGTGAGCCATCATGTGGGTGCTAGGATTTGAAGTTAGGACCTTCGAAAGAGCAATCAGTGCTCTTAACAGCTGAGCCATCTCTCCAGCCCCTAGAGAACTGATTACTAGTTCAAAATTATCTTGGGTCTATGCAGAGAGTTCTAGAACAGTATGAGCTGTATAGCAAGACCCTGTTTAAAATGACAAACAAACAAAAAACTCTAAGAAAACTCTTTTTTTTTTTTTTTTTTGGAGACGAGTTTTTTTGTGTAGCCCTTGCTGTCCTGGAACTCTCTCTGAAGACTAGGCTGGTGTTGAACTCAGAAATTCGCCTGCCTTTGCCTCCTAGGTGCTGGGATCAAAGGCATATGCCACCACTGCCTGGCAAGAAAACATTTTTAAGAGAGAAACTTTTTCTTTCAATAGTGGGGGCTGAAGTCAAGCCTGGTCCACGCTAAGCAAATGCTCTACTTAGCTGAACTCTCAGGCTGACTGACTGAGACAGAATCTCACTGTATAGCCCTCCCTAGATGGCCCAGAACTCTAGACCTGCCTGGCCTCTGCCTCCCCCTCCCCAGTACTGATAATAAAGCATTACAACTGGCCCTTGTTTTGTTTCCATGCAGTGTCTTGAGTATTAAGGTGTCCTTGAACTTGCCATGCATTTGAGGATGGTTTTCCTCCTGCTTCTGCTCCCTGTGGGCGGATTCCTAAGCAAGCACCACCTCTATGCCTAGTTTATGTATACTGAGAATTGAACCTGGGGTTCCTGTGTGCTTGACAAACACTCTACCAAGTATCAACCCACCAGCCAACAACCACAAAACCAAATCCTCAGAAAGCTGTCCAACACTGAGGTCCCCCTCCCCTCCCCCTCCCCTCTCCTCCC
>NC_034598.1:28327584-28330840 GCF_900095145.1 Mus pahari
GTTTCTCTGTGTAGCCCTGGCTGACCTGGAACTCACTCTGTAGACCAGGCTGGCCTTGAACTCAGAAATCCACCTGCTTCCGCCTCCTAAGTGCTGGGATTAAAGGTGTGTGCCACCACTGCCCAGTGGGTTCTATCCTTCCTATATTATCTGCTTCCACAGGGCAGGGCCAGAAGGCTCCCAACAGCTATTCATGGTCCCTTTGGGAAGCCCTAGAACCAGTAGTCAGGTTCACTTTGGGCAGGTCATCACATTCGTTTGCACCAAGCTACAGAATAAGGAACATGTGATTGAGGCTCTTCATAGAGCCAAGTTCAAGTTCCCTGGCCGCCAGAAGATCCATATGTCCAAGATGTTGGGCTTCACCAAATTTCATGTTGATGAATTTAGACATAGTAACTGACAGTTAGTTCATCCCTGATGGCTGTAGTGTCAAATAAATCCCAATTTCAGGCTGCTGGATAAGTGGCAGGTCCTGTACTGGTGAAGGCTTCTTACTTCGTGACCTCCCACACCACCAACTTTTGTTGTTGTTGTTTGTTTTTGGTTTTGGTTTTTCAAGACAGGGTTTCTCTGTGTAGCCCTGGCTGTCCTGGAACTCTCTCTGTAGACCAGGTTGGCCTCCAACTTAGAAATCTGCCTGCCTCTGCCTCCATGCTGGGATTAAAGGTGCACACTACCACCACCACCTGGCCTAAAGTCACTTTTACTGTTAATGTCACATCCAATGAAACCAAACCATGGTGTGTTTAAGCTCCATCATTTGGTGTTAACAGCAGGATTTCACAATGAGAGGAACAGAGCCTTTCCAGGAGTGGTACCTTCAAATCTAGCACTTATTGGCAGAGACTCATGGGTGGATATCTGAGTTCTAGGTCAGCCAAGGCTGCATAGTGAGATCCTGCCTCAAAAAACAACCAAAGAAAACCTCCTAACCCTCCTTAGGTCCTGCTATTGGATGGGTTGCATCTTTAGTCCTCACCTTTGCTCTTAGTAGGTTTCACCAGTTTTATAATACTAAGAATGTTACTCTCTGGAGTGTGTGTGTACACGTGTGGATGTCACAGTTTCACATTTGCACTTTCCTTCTTGCCAGGCATGACAGCGGTTATCTGCACGTACCCTCTTGATGTGGTCAGGGTGCGCCTGGCCTTCCAGGTGAAAGGAGAGCACACCTATTCAGGGATCATCCATGCCTTCAAGACAATCTATGCCAAGGTATTCCATCCCACTTTCCAAACATACAGCCTGCCTTATTGTATCTAGGGAACTGTGGGAGAATAGCTACCTTTTCCTCTATCTGAATTACTGACACTAGGTTAGAGGCGTAGATCAGTGGTAGAACACTTGCCTACCCTACAAAAGTTCTGGGTTGATTCCCAGTACCACAGTAAAGGAGAGAGGGATGAAGGAGGAGAGAGGGAGTTATTAATTAATGGTAGCAGCAGCAATATCCCTGAGAAGCCAGTGTTTGTATCTCACATATGTCCTAGGGTCGCTTCCATTGCATCATGCCTTTATTGGATGATGTTTATCATAATGATATAATCCTCTATTTCCTTCATTCAAAGGAAGGTGGTTTCCTTGGATTCTACCGAGGTCTGATGCCTACTATATTAGGAATGGCTCCATATGCAGGTATGATTCAAACTGGGCCTGGCAGATGCTACGTATCTTTTATCCAGTACTCGGAGGCAGAGGTAGGCAGGGCTCTGTGAGCTGGGAGTCAGCATGGTCTACAGAGCGAGCTCCCATCTCAGACATGAAGCAGAGCAAGGCAAATCAAAATGAAGTTTGTCGGTATCCTACTTTGTGTTTATGCCACCAGTGTTTTTTAAGTGACAAGATGAAAAGATGCTCTCTGACTGAAATGGTTTTTACTTATGATAAAGAATTATAATTCAAATATGGTCACTCAGCACATTATATATAAAGTTTGCTGTTTATGCACACTGAGTAGAAATGTAATTTTATGTCTTTTTATTAATATGTGACTCAGTTAACGTCTTGTTAATGAACACATATGTTGTTAAGGATCCAGTTTTGAGCCAGGCATGGTGGCAGACACCTTTAATCCCAGCACTCAGGAGGCAGAGGAAGGCAGATTTTTGAGTTTGAGGCCAGTCTGTTCTACATAGTGAGTTCCAGAACAGCCAGGACTATTATAGAGAGACCCTTTCTTGGAAAAACAAAAACAAAAACAAAAAAGAATTCAGGTTTGGGGCTGAAGAGACAACTCAGTAGTTAAGAGCTCTTACAAAAGACCAGGGTTTGGTTCCCAGCACCTTCTTGGTGGCTCCCAGCCATCTGTTATTCTGAGTCAGATGTCAGCAGCCTCTTCATGCCTCTGTGGGCACCAGGCATCCATGTGGCACTCATATTTTAAAATAAAGGAAGAAATGTATGTTTGCACATTTCTTCAATCCTAACCCTGGAGAGGTCAAGATGAGAGGGTCAGGATTTCAAGATCACCTCTTCTACATTTGACATTTGGGCAGAGTGGGAAACACTCATACTCCCAGATTCGTGAGAAGTTGAGGCAGGAGACAGCCTGAGAGTTTTGGGCCAGCCTTGGTAATATGCAGAAAGTGCTCTCATTACTCTTTGTTTTTAGATAGCCCAACCTGGCCTCATTCCATATTTGAGAACCTTGAATCCCAGTGCTAGGATTATAACTGACTGATGTGCTGACTAGAACACTGTCACCTTTAACCTTTATGTGTGTGAGTGATTTGCCTGTATATGTGTATGTTCACTGCATGTATTCTTTGCCCTTGGAGGCCAGAAGAGGCATACAGACTGCTGTAAAGCATGGTGTGTGCTATGTCCTTTGCAAGAGCTCTTAAGGCCAAGCTGTTTCTCTAGCCCCTATGTGTCTTTCAGGAATAGCCCTTCAGTTGTTTTTCAGTAACAGCTTCATTGAGTTATGACTCTAACACTGTACAATTTGTCCCTGTAAGTGTCCAAGTCATGAGTTTTTACTTGACTTTAGCTACACAGCCATCATCATAATGAACTTGGAAGCATCTTGCATGCATAGTTAGGACTTTCAAGTCTAAACAGCCACTAATCTCTGTAGGTCTGCATTTCACACAAAGGGAGTCAGGTTGTGACTGATTCCAGTTGTGTGGTTTCGAGGTTCATTATGTTGGAGACATAAACTGTATTTTCTTGTTTTTTTCTGTGGAGCTGTTTTCTAGTTTATATTTATTATTTATTTTGATTTTTCGAGACAGGGTTTCTCTGTATAACCCTG
>NC_034598.1:28331145-28345463 GCF_900095145.1 Mus pahari
GTTTCTCTGTATAGCCCTGGCTGTCCTGGAACTCACTCTGTAGACCAGGCTGGCCTCGAACTCAGAAATCCACCTGCCTCTGCCTCCCAAGTGCTTGGGATTAAAGGCGTGCGCCACCATGCCCGGCTGAGCCTGGCTTTTATTTCTTTATAGTTAAAAAAAATTCTGATTACATCTATAATCTTAGGGTTTCTGTTGCTGTGAAGAGACACCATGACCAAGGCAACTAATAAGGACAACATGTAATTGGGACTGGCTTACTGTTTCAGGTGCAGCCCATTCTCATTCATCATAGTAGTATGCAGTAGATATGGTTCTCAGGAAGTAGATGAGAGTTCTGCCCCTTGCTTCGAAGGCAGCCAGGAGTCTGTTTTCTATATACCTATGCCAGGAGCAGGAACTCTCAAATCCACCTACACGGTTACACACTTCCTCCAACAAGGCCACACCTCCCAATGGTGTCACTTTCCATGGGCCAAGCATATTCAAACCACCACAGTCTATTAGTCTACTGTATGTGTGTATAAAACTATGGGCTGGGTTTCTCTGTGTAGCCCTGGCTGTCCTGGAACTCACTCTGTAGACCAGGCTGGCCTCGAACTCAGAGACCCGCCTTCCTCTGCCTCCCAAGTGCTGGGATTAAAGGCGTGTGCCACCACGCCTGGCTATTGCTATCGGTTTTGGTAACTGGTTTTGTCTTTGAATTAGTATTTATAGTATTAATTAAACCTGTTAACGCAATTGTCTTAGATTAGGAAATGCATAATTGTTTCCTTTGATTATTTTGTTATCGTGTAATGAAGGTCTTTCTCAGTTCATGTCATGCTGAGTTGTATCCTGCTTTTCAGGGGTCTCCTTCTTTACCTTTGGTACCTTGAAGAGTGTTGGGCTTTCCTATGCCCCTGCCCTGCTTGGCCGACCTTCGTCCGACAACCCCAATGTCTTAGTTTTGAAAACTCACATAAATCTCCTTTGTGGTGGTGTTGCTGGAGCAATAGCACAGACGATATCGTAAGTGCCTGTACTTGAGTTCCTAAGCCTCTGGTTCTGGTCATGACTGACATTGTGATCATGCTATTCTCTTCTAATCCATCATTGAAGAGCAGAATCTTTTATAAAATATCACTTCATTTTGATAAATACTAATTCAGACATACCTTTTTCAGACATACCTTCATCATAAGCATATTATAGGTAATGGCATGCCAATAGTTGATTGCATTAGTCCAGATCCTCCCACTTTCCTATGGATTCGTTTGAAAAAAAAAAAAAAACAATCACATAAATATAAGCATTCATTTCTTTGTTGTTTGTTTTATTTGTTTGTATTGTTTTTTGAGACAGGGTTTCTTTGTATAGGCCTGGCTATCTTTTTGCCTTTTTTTTTTTTTTTAAGATTTATTTATTATATGTAAGTACACTGTAGCTGTCTTCAGACACTCCAGAAGAGGGAGTCAGATCCTGATAATGATGGTTGTGAGCCACCATGTGGTTGCTGGGATTTAAACTCTGCACCTTTAGAAGAGCAGTCGGGTGCTCTTACCCACTGAGCCATCTCACCAGCCCCCAGACCTGGCTGTCTTGGAACTCAATTTGTGGACCAGGCTGACCTCAAAGTTAAAAAAATCTGCCCACAAGAAGTTTCTGACATTTGAGCCATATAATGTGTGTGTGTGTGGTCTGTGGGGTGAATATGTGATATATGTTTTATGTGTGTGTGTGGATTGTGTTATGAGAGTGTGTATATGTGTAATATGTGGTGTGTTATGTGTGTGTGTGTATATGTGTTTTTGGATTGTGGTGTGCTAGTATGTATGTGTATGATGTGTGTGTGTGTGTGTGTGTTCCAGATAGTATATGAAGCATTGTAAGATTAAGTTCACTGAAGGGAAAATACAATAGCTGACTCAGAAACTCCCCTTTTGTATAGATTTTGTATGTATGTATGTATGTATGTATGTATGTATGTATGTATGTATATGTATTTGTATATAGGAGTACAGTTCTCTCAGAGGCCAGAAGAGGGTATCAGATCCCCTGCATTACAGATGTGTACTGACCAGTTTTGTGTGTCAACCTGATACAAGTTAGAGTCATTAGAGGAAGAAGGAGCCTCAGTTGGGAAAATACCTCTGTGAGATCCAGCTGTAGGACATTTTTTCAATTGGTGATCAATGGAGAGGACCCAGCCCATTGTGGGTGGTGCCATCCCTGGGCTGGTGGTCCTGGGTTCTGTAAGAAAGCAGGCTGAGCAAGCCAGGGGGAGCAAGCCAGTAAGCAGCACCCTCTACGGCCTCTGCATCAGCTCTGCCTCCAGGTTCCTGTCCTGTGTGAGTTCCTGTCCTGACTTGCAGTGATGAGCAATAATATGGAAGTATAAGCCAAATACAGTCTTCCTCTCCAACTTGCTCTTTGGTCACAGTGTTTTGTCACAATTGGGAAGGTGGTTTCAAGCCATTTGTCCAGACCAGAAGAGATGAAGTAGAAGGAGACAAAAGGACTGAAAGCTAAGCAGCAGGACTTTCAGAGAAAGCCTCCGAGGTGGCCAAGGACATGTCTTGAGCACCAGGAAGGCACCAGGAGTTCTGTCACCAGACTCTTGAATGCTGGGCGGGCCAGGCAGAGTCAGCTGGGTAAGATGCTCAGCCCCAGAGCTGCTCTGGGAAAGGAGATTGTATCTGCAGATGTCAAGTAATGCTAAGCCATGGAAGATAAAGGAGAGATGTCTGCTTTGCTGTGGGAGTCTGGCTGTGGACTTCTGTGGACTCCTGGCCATCCATCTCCCCATGTTCTAGTCCTTTTCCTGGCCCTGTCACCTCCCTTTCCTCAAAGCTGACTTTTTTTTTTTTTAAAGATTTATTTATTTATTATATGAAAGTACACTGTAGCTGTCTTCACACACTCCAGAAGAGGGTGTCAGATCTTGTTACGGATGGTTATGAGCCATCATGTGGTTGCTGGGATTTGAACTCCGGACCTTCGGAAGAGCAATTGGGTGCTCTTACCCACTGAGCCATCTCACCAGCCCTCAAAGCTGACAGCTTATAGCCTGTCTAAAAAACCCAGGGTCTCCTGTGGTCAAAACTAGTCTCTAACTTGTTATGTAGGTGAGGATGGCTTTGAACTTAAGATTCTCCTGCCTCCACCTGCCCAGTCCCAGGTGCTCAGTAGATATTGGTTTCAATGGTTGTCAGGTAGGAATTGAGAGATTGTTTTTAAGTCTTTAATTCTTGTGTTTCTTCAGCTACCCATTTGATGTGACCCGTCGGAGAATGCAGTTAGGGGCAGTCCTGCCGGAGTTTGAGAAGTGCCTGTAAGTGTTCTAAAGTCTTATCTGTTCATAGTCTTTAGAAACCTAGTGGTCTTTAAATGTTTATTTTTTATTTTTATTTTTATTTTTTTTATTTTTTTTATTTTTATTTTTTTTTATTTTTTTTGGTTTTTCGAGACAGGGTTTTTCTGTATAGCTCTGGCTGTCCTGGAACTCACTCTGTAGACCAGGCTGGCCTCGAACTCAGAAATCCACCTGCCTCTGCCTCCCGAGTGCTGGGATTAAAGGCGTGCGCCACCACGCCCGGCTTAAATGTTTATTTTTTAAAAAAAGATTTATTTATTATTAGATGTAAGTACACTGTAGCTGTCTTCAGACATTCAAGAAGAGGACATCAGATCTCATTATGGATGGTTGTGAGCTACCATGTGGTTGCTGGGATTTGAACTCAGGACCTTTGGAAGAGCAGTCGATACTCTTAACTGCTGAGACAGAATTTAGCCGGGCGGTGGTGGCGCACGCCTTTAATCCCAGCACTCGGGAGGCAGAGGCAGGTGATTTCTGAGTTCGAGGCTAGCCTGGTCTACAGAGTGAGTTCCAGGACAGCCAGGGCTATATAGAGAAACCCTGTCTTGAAAAACCAAAAAAAACAAAAAAAGGCAGAATCTCATGTAGCCCTGGTTGGCTTCCAATTCTGTATGCAACATGGATGACCTTGAAGTTGTGAGCTTCCTTTCTCAAATTCTGAGTGCCAGGGATAAGTGTGGCCCTTTTACCCAGCCTCTTGGTTGGTTGGTACTTGAGACAGGATCTCACTATGTAGTACACATCTGCCCTTGAACATGCACCATCCTTTAGGGCTACACAAGACCTTATCTCAGAGAAAACCAACCTGACCCAATCCATGGGCAGGGAATGAAAGAGAAAGCAAAGAGGAGGATAGGGTCCTACAGTCTTCCCCAGCTGCCCCCAGCCAGGCCCCACCTGGGAGAGGTCTCATCATTCCCAGCAGTGCCCCTTAGAACTCGGGTAACCCAAGGCTTGAGGCCTGCAGCTCCAAGCAGCTGCAGAGAAGTTGCACTGTAAAGGAAGCTTGAAGAGTGGCTGTTCATACAGCCAGTGTTTCCATCAGAGTGGCTGTGGGCTAGCGCTGTCGGTTCACAGCCTCGGTGGGGTACAGACTGAGCACATGGTCCCGAGGAGCCTGGGAATGTAGACCTGTGGAATGTTTGTCTTTTGGAGTGACTTTTTTTTTTTTTTTTTTTTGTCATTGTGATATGTTAGCTATGTGTCACCTTCGTCTTCTGGAAGCTATTCCAGATGGAAGTTTACACAAAGTCTCATGTACTGCATGCAGGCCACTTTGCTTTTGCTTGCACGTGTGTCTGCACCTCGTCCATCCCTGGTACCTGCTGAAGCCAGAAGAGGGTGTTGGGCCCTGTGAGACTGGAGTTACAGATGGTTGTAGAACACCTTGTGGGTGTTGAGAATGGAACCTGAGTTCAGAAGTTCTCTTAACTCCTGAGCCAACTCTCCAGGCCAGTTTTCAAACATTTGACTTACTTTAGCAAAGACTAGCCTTGAATGCCTGGTTTTCCTGTCCCTGTCCCCCAAGTGCTAAGCCTACAGGCTTGCACCACCTGGACTCGTTTGTATGCGTGTATTTATATATGCAGATATTTATTGCTTTATTTGAGTCAAAGTCTCTCTCTGTAGCTCGAATTGGCTTGAAACTCCTGTTTTAGCTTCTGAAGTGCTAAGATTATAAACTTGAGCAACCATAACCAGTTAAGCCTCCTTTCAAAATGCTACGATAGGTTGGTTCTGGTGGCATAGCCCTCTTTGTCCAGCACTCTAGGGAGGCAGAAGATTATAGTTCAAAGCCAGCCCAGGCTACAGAGCACCATTCTGTCTGAAGAAACCATCCAAACAAACAATAAACAAAGTTGTTCTGGGCTCTTAAGTTGTCTTGTCACCTTGTAGGTGGCTTGTCACCTTTGGATGGTTGCTAAATCATTTTCCTCTGCCTTTCAGTACCATGCGGGAGACCATGAAGTATGTCTATGGACACCATGGGATTCGGAGAGGATTGTACCGTGGCTTATCTCTGAACTACATCCGCTGTATTCCCTCTCAAGCTGTGGCTTTCACAACGTACGAACTGATGAAGCAATTTTTTCACCTTAACTGAAAGAAAAAAAATCATGATTTGTAGTTATTTTCCTCAGTAAATTCTCAGAAGGATGTGTGTGTGTGTATGTGTGTGTGTGCGTGTGTGTGTGTGTGTGCATATATATATATATGATACCTTAATTGTGAAGGAAACATTACTTGAAGGGGACATTTGCCCTGACACAGGAACCACTGGTATTTTAATACTTGATTTCTTTAAGGTTTTAAATCATAGATCAAAAATTCTTAGCATAATTTGTTTTTTTTCTTTTTGATGGGATCTCCATTTGTTGCCCTGGCTGGCTTGGACCTCACTGTGGAGAGACCTTCTCTTTGTAGAGAGGCAATGCTCTTGTCTTTGCCTCCCACATTCTGAGATTCCAGGCATGGGTCACCATGCCTGCTCCTACATACTTATTAATGGCAAACGTTATACCTTCCACCCTGAAAAGCCATCTTGGGTAAAGTGTTATTTGGAAGGAACAGAAGGTTCACATTTGAGTTCAAGAGATTGCCATTAGTCCTACCATACCATTCCAAACTTTGCATTGTAATTGTGGTTACTGAGGGGGAGGGGCTGGAATCAAACCCAGGGCCTTTGCATGCCAAGCACATGTACTCATTAGGCCACATCCCCAGCCTGCCAGCGCCATGGCACTGAGCTATGTCACTGGCCTCTTCCTTTCTTAACGTGGTGCTGGGGATCATACTCATGCATGCTGATTGTGTAATTTCACACTGCCAATGGCCCACACCCCCAGCCCGCTAACCCCGCTCGTTATTCCCCCTCCCACTCTGTCCCTTCTCTACATGTTCTGGGGAGTAAACTCAGGGTCTCTCTGCCTATCTTGCTAGATAAGCGCTCTACCTCTGAACTACATCTCCAGCCTTCTAACATTGTGTAATGTTATTAAAACCAGCTGACTTCCTTTTATTGTAGCAGAAGGAGAACTGAATATGTAAGGTCTGTGAAACAGAGCCAGCAACAAAGTAGTGTTCTTATTATGTTTCTCCTCATAATTCTTCTCTTCCAACTCTCTTTGGGGATTGAGTCCAGGACGTTGTACATGGCAGGCATGATGAGATCCCATCAGAAAGCCAGCTGTACACTGAGGTATATATCCCCAGATGTCCTTCCTTCTCAATTAAGTTACTGTTGTATTTGAAAGGAGATTGTCAACAAATGAAGAAAGTTCCAGGTCTTGTTCAAATTCTATTACCATGGACTTTGATTATCACGAGTTTAAAAAGCCACTGTGTTTCCCAGAGATGGTTATGATAAAGATTAAATATCTTTGCCCTTAAAAGGAGAGTAGCATTGTAGATGCTTGTCTCAAATAACTTGGTGTGTACTAGGAAATTTAAATGGACCATCAGTTTAGATGAAGCAATGTTTCCCAGGTATTATGTCAAGATATAAGTTCTTCCATGTAATGTAAGTTTAGTGTGTCATAGTCCTAAGCGTAAATATAAAACACATTTTGATTGTTACATTTTAAAGAGGTTGTTTAGAATATAAGGATTCTGATCATTGTGTTTAGAACACTTTTTTGTTGTAAGCATGACCCATGGAGTAGAAGCATTAAACTGTCTCTAGAGGTAGTTATTTGTAGAACTGATATGATTTTTAAAACATTAAAATTAAGCTGCAAATGTTATTTCTTCATTTTTTTCATGTATATAAAGATTTCTTGTCATATCTTGGAAAAAATTGGATGAATTAGTTTCATTTTTATAATCTTTATTTTAAAAATAAAAATGTATCTTTTGATTTGTAAATGTACCAGGAGTGGGGATAAGTCTGTTTATAAAGATCTTTTGTATATTTTAATTTCTGGACCACATTGTAGCTAACTATTCCATTCAATCTTAAGGTAATTTAAATCTATAAAATAAATATCTCAATTATATTATCAATAAAGAAAACTGAAAATATTTTCTAAAATAAGAAATTGCCTTCTGTGTCTGTTATAGAATCCATAAGATATTAAAGGTAGTTTTTATCCTTGTTTTTTTTTTTTTAAAGAAATATTTATTTATTGTATGTATATGAGTACACTGTAGCTGTCTTCAGACACACCAGAAGAGGGCATCAGATCTCATTACAGATGGTTGTGAGCCACCATGTGGTTGCTGGGAATTGAACTCAGGACCTCTGGAAGAGCAGTCAGTACTCTTAACCGCTGAGCCATCTCTCCAGCCCTTTATCCTTGTTTTGGTGGTTTGTTTTATTTATTTATCTTTGGAACCTGAGATAAACCTGAGGGCTCTGCACATGCTAGGTAACCACTTCACCACCAGCAGGCTATTCATTTTATTTTCCCTTATTTATGTAATGTTATTTTACATGAATGAGTTTTGCCAGCATGTATGTCTGTGCTTCACAGCTATGCCTCCTACCCAAGGAAGTCAGAAGTAAAACAAAACTTCCCTGGATGCACAGATGCTTGTGAGCCCCTTGTAGGGGTTTGGAATCAAACTGGAGCCCTCTGGAAGAGCAGTCAGAGCTCTTAACTATTGAGCCGTCTCTCCAGCCCTTTATTTTCTCAAACAGTCTCTTTATGTAACCCAAGCTGGCCTGAAACTCAAAATCTTCCTGTCTCAGCCTTTTCTGTGCTGGGATTATAGATATGTGCTACTGTATCAAGCCAATACCTTTCTTTTAAATGTTTGCATTATTGATAAGGAAAAAATGTTAACTATAAAACAAAGAGTAGGAGGGCTGGGGAGATGGTTCAGGTGATAGAGCCATAAAACTTACATCCATATTCCTAGCATCCACACACTAGGGTTTAGCCATAGACCCTGTCTCATAAAGTGAAGAGCCGTAGGAGGCACTGACAGTCGAATCAGCGGTGTCTATACATGTATACATACAGGTGCAAACACATGCATGGACATCAGAGTAGACAAATGGTAAGATAATGAAATGGCTTCTTTTAAAAGAATTTTTCTTTCGACTTGTCTTTCCTTTGGTTGTTTTTTGTTTTTTGTTTTTTTTTTTAAGACAGGGTTTCTCTGTAGACCAGGCTGGCCTGGAACTCAGACATCCATCCCCCTGCTCCTGCCTTGAGCACTGGGAACAAAGGCGTGTGCTACCACTGCCCGGCAAGATTTACTTTTTTTTGTTTGTTTTGTTTTTTGAGACAGGGTTTCTCTGTATAGCCCTGGCTGTCCTGGAACTCACTTTGTAGACCAGGCTGGCCTCGAACTCAGAAATCCATCTGCCTCTGCCTCCCGAGTGCTGGGATTAAAGGCGTGCGCCACCACTGCCCGGCTAGATTTACTTTTTAAAAGATTTATTTTGTGTGTGTGTGCCTGTGAGTACGTGTGTGCACTATGTGCATGAGGATGCCTTTCGAGGCCAGAGGATGGGAGGCATCAAAACTCTGCAACTGGATAGGGACTAATGGCTGTGGGAAGCAGCCAGGTACGCACTGGAAGCTCAACTGCATCTCCCGCCCTCCTGCTCTGGAAAGACGGGATTGCAGTGAGATGCGTGCAGTTGCGCGGCAGCCCGACGGCGGGAAAGCGCCTCTGGTCCTGCGCTGTGCTTCCCGGCGCCGAGAGCGCGGGAGGTAGTGGCGCGCTTTTGGCCTGCTGCGCATGCGCAGCGCGCTGGCGCGTCTCCGGCACTCGGAGTTGCGGTCGCCGCCGCTGACTTACGCTGCCCGCTCTCCCGGCGGGTTTCGGCAGGGATGGAGCCGCTGGACGAGCTGGACCTGCTGCTGCTGGAGGAGGACGGCGGACCGGAGGCCGTGCCGCGGGTGGAGCTGTGAGCCTGCGGGAGGACGGCGGGCGCGAGGGGCGAGCGCGGGCAGGACCGGCGCCGTATTCCCGGGTGTTAGCTGGAAGGGCGATCCTCATCGGCCAGTGTAATTGGGACCTCGGCTTGCTGGTGTAGCTCGCTGTGTTTTCACACGTCGGCTCACCCCTGTCATTGATACCTTGGATTTGATTTTTGTTTTATTTGCGTGTGCGGAGGACCCGCATGTGGCGGTCGGAGGAGCACCGGTGCTAGTTCTTTGCTTTCACGTGGGACCGCGGGGTCAAACTCCGGGTTGAAGGCTTGCCAGGAATCGTCTTTAGTCAGACCCAGTGCTCTTTATTTTTAAATTTATTTAAATGTATATATGCGCGTGCCTGAGTTTAGAGGTATCTCCTGTCGCTCTTGTTACAGGCAGTGGTGAGCTGCCTGATGCGGGTGCTGGGAATTGAACTTGGGGCATCCCTCCAATATATCTTTTAAGAGTTCCTGGAGGTGTCACAGCCTACCCCCCGGAAATTAATGCAAGAGGTTAAATGGGGGTGTTGAGTGATAACATTTACGAAAATAATTGATGGTGCTGCCCCACCCCCAAGTGATTAGTAGGGGAAGGTGGAAGGCATTTATTTGTTTATTGAGGCAGGGTCTCTCAATATTCATGGCTGGCACGGAGTTCCTCCTTTCTCTGCCTCCAGACTGTTGGCTGGCATCAAAGTTGTGTGCCACCATGCCTGGCAGCGTTTCATGTTTTTATTGGAGAGGGTTGGTGGCTTGTTAGGATTATGGAAACCCACCCAGAGAGACATAAAAAGGGAAGGGATGTGGCTTTCCAAACTAGTGTGCATAGTTTCATTATTGTGAAATACAAATAAGAAATTCATGGGTACAGGAATGAGCCTCCTTATACACACACACACACCCTGGTTAATAAGGTAAGGTGCTGTGGCTCAGAAGCCTCTGTTAGCAACTCCAGCAGGAGAGTTTGAGACCTGCCTTTGCATCCACAAGAGACACCTTTCCTGGGAAGCCCAGGGGGAGCTTGTTTTCTTGACAAGGAGAGGGGCTCCTCCCTGCATCTGTACTATGTTGGACTAGATTTGTTTGGTGGTGCTGGGGGAACCAACACCCGGTATACAGTAGGCCCAAGTCCTCTAATGCTGTAAAGATTAGTATGATTGGATGATTGGCAGCAATTGCAATTGCAGAGAGCCTTTCATGCTGCTTCCCTGCCTCCTCCTCCTCCTTCTTCTTCTTCTTCTTCTTCTTCTTCTTCTTCTTCTTCTTCTTCTTCTTCTTCTTCTTCTTCTTCTTCTTCTTNTCTTCTTCTTCTTCTTCTTCTTCTTCTTCTTCTTTTTCTTCTTCTTCTTCTTCTTCTTCTTCTTCTTCTTCTTCTTCTTCTTCTTCTTCTTCTTTTTTTTTTTTTTGTTTTTGTTTTTTGTTTTTTTCGAGACAGGGTTTCTCTGTATAGCCCTGGCTGTCCTGGAACTCACTCTGTAGACCAGGCTGGCCTTGACTCAGAAATCTGCCTGCCTCTGCCTTTAATCTGGGATTAAAGGTGTGCGCCACCACACCCGGCTCCCTGCCCACTTTCAAGCAGTAATTGGGTGGACCAGGCACAACAGGCGCTATGCCATGGAACATTGTCATGCCCAGTATATCAATTATCTGGAAAACCCATAGGAACATCTCCCGTTAGTTGTACTTCCTAAATGCTTTTGATGGTGGTAGAAACCCTTTTTGGTATTTTCCAGGTTTTGAGATAGCCCAGGCTAGCCTCAAACTGAGATGTGTAACCAGCCCAGGACGGCTTTGACCTTCTGGTCTCTGATCCTGCTTTCCCCACTTCCCAAGTGTTTGCTTTGTTGCTGCTGCTGTTTTATTATACAGGGTCTCATTTTGTAGACCAGGCTAACCTTGTGTGGTTAGGAGTTAGGAGTGGGGCCTGGAGGCCCAAGAAACAGCCACATGGGCTGATTAATGTTCAGCGCAGGTATTGGTGACAGTTGGCCCAACTGGTGGGCATTCCCCTGTTTGTAGACTGACCCTACCCTCACCCCTCCCCAGTTCTAACCATTACTGCCTTCTAGTTTAAATACCGATCAGAAGCCGGGTGTGGCGGCGCACGCCTTTAGTCCCAGCACTTGGGAGGCAGAGGCGGGCGGATTTCTGAGTTCAAGGCCAGCCTGGTCTGCAGAGTGAGTTCCAGGACAGCCAGGGCTATACAGAGAAACCCTGTCTCGAAAAACCAAAAAAAAAAAAAAAAAAAAAAAATTACTGATCAGAACATATGTAACCATATGTAACTTTGTTTTGATCTTTTGCAACACTTGAATTTGTGGTAGTTCCCCTGCCCCAGCCTCCCAAGCCCTAGGAGTGAGTCCTGTCCAGCTTCCCTTATTGCTCATATACCTTTTAAAAGGAGAAGAATCACTTCTTGTTTGCTTTGAAATGGTTCCACATGGCCGTCCCGGCTAGCTCAAACTCCCTACGCATCTAAGGATGTCTTCAATCTTCTGCCTCAGATTCTTCAGTGTTCGGGTTAGAAGCATGAGACACCACACTCAGACACCTAGTTTGCGAGGGCTGGCCATGAGAACGACTCCCAGCCTTTGTGCACGCTTGGCAAGCCCTCTCCCAACTACCCCAGCCTCCAGCACTTATAACAGGAATTCTCCCCCATGTCATTCTTAAGTTTAAGTTTTTCAGACCAAAGAAGACTAGAAAACCAGAAGATTGACTTACGCAGAGCCCAGGCACCTGGCTGCTTATCTTACTGCTGGGATAGGATGGTTTCTATGTTTTCCATTTATTTAGACTTCGGAAGAAGGCGGATGCTTTGTTCCCGGAGACAGTTCTGAGCCGAGGAGTGGATAACCGGTACCTGGTGCTAGCTGTGGAGACCGTGCAGAATGAAAGAGGAGCTGAGGAGAAGCGCTTGCTCATCACCGCAGACCGAGAGCACGAAGTCCTGTGCATCCTGAGGAATGGCTGGTGATTTGCATTTTTGACTTGGAGCCAGGATTTGGTGGTCTGGTGGTTTGTTGCTTTCTTTGCTGTCACGTAGCCCAGGCTGTACCTGAACTGATGGATGGTATCTTGCCTCCACTTCCTCACCTCCACAATGCCCGGCGACAAGTTAATTTTTGTTTAATTTCTATTTAAAAATTTGTGGAGCCGGGCGTGGTGGCGCACGCCTTTAATCCTAGTACTCGGGAGGCAGAGGCAGGTGGATTTCTGAGTTCGAGGCCAGCCTGGTCTACAAAGTGAGTTCCATGACAGCCAGGGCTACACAGAGAAACCCTGTCTCGAAAAACCAAAAAAAATTTGTTTTGTGTGTTTTATCTGCATGTATATATTCAAACATCATGTGTGTGTGTGGTATCATGGAGGCCAGAGGAGTATATTGGATCCCCTGGAACTGTATTACAGACAGTTGTGGGCTGTACTGTGGGTGCTGGGAACTGAACCAGGATCCTCTGCAGGGGCAGGCGGTGCTCTTAGCCATAGAGCTGTCTCTTTAGCAACCCCCCCACTTCAAAATCTAATACCCAGAGGTTTAAAAATATTTATTCTTCAGCTAAAGTCCTCGATGCTTCTGGATGCGGATTTTTAACTGTGGGATCCTAGATTGTCTGTTCCTGCCTCAACCTTGCCTGTTTTCAGGAGCTCGGTACCGGTTGAGCCAGGGGACATCGTTCACTTAGAGGGAGACTGCACATCCGAACCGTGGATCATCGACGATGACTTTGGATATTTTATCCTGTACCCGGACATGATGATCTCCGGCACAAGCGTCGCCAGCAGCATTCGGTGTCTGAGACGAGCTGTCCTGAGCGAGACCTTCAGGGTGAGTGGCTTCAGTCTGTGTTTCTACACTGTTTCCCCCTGCTGTGCCACAGCCTTGGTGGAATCCAAAGCCTCACTCTGCTGAGCTGCATCTTCAGCCCCTGTAAAGGCCTTCGCACCAGCATCCGGTCCTCACCTGCTATGCTTTACCTACGGACTGAGAGCCACCTGCCGAGAGTCACGCGCCCAGAGTCACGCACCTAGCAATTGCAATGTCGGGATGCGGACTCCTTTGAGTTTTATTTAGCGATGTCTTAGTTAGGGTTTTATTGCTGTGAAGAGACACCATGACCACGGCAACTCTTATAAAGGCAATCATTTCATTGGGGCTGGCTTACAGTTTCAGAGGTTCAGTCCGTTATCATTCTGGCGGGAAGCGTGGTGGCAGGCAGGTGTGGTGCTGGAGAAGCAGCTGAGAGTTCTATATATGGATCCTAAGGCAGCCAGGTGGAGACTGACTTCCAAACTTGCTGTAGCTTGAGCTCTAGGAGCCCTTGAAGCCCACCCACACAGTGACACACTTCCTCTAAACGAGGCCACACCTCCTAATCATTTGGCTTCCCTTGGCCATGCCTATTCAAACCTCCCTAAGCATTTATTAGCAATATTCATGAGAATGAGAGTGTATGCCTATGTCCCCAAGCTCAAGGGCAATTTTCTTAGCCTTTAAAAGGGAAACTCCTCAGGAGGCAGACTGTAAACCTCAGCGACAGCCCAGGAGGAAGAGGGAAAGCCACTGTGCCTGAGTTAACCCAGCATACAAAAAGAGTGGTGGGAAAGAGGTAGAAAGAAGGAAACGAAGAGTTTCGGGTTTGTGAATAACTCAGAAAAGTCGGCCGACCCACAGAGCTTCGTGTCTGCTGCTTTGCAGATATCTACTTTTAAAAATACTTTTTTAGAGGGCCGGAGAGATGGCTCAGCAGTTAAGAGCACTGACTGTTCTTTTGAAGGTACTGAGTTCAAATCCTAGCAACCACATGGTAGCTCACAACCATCTGTAATGACATCTGACACCCTCTACTGGAGTGTCTGAAGACAACTACAGTGTACTTACATATAAATAATAAGTAAATCTTTAAAAAAGAATTTGTTTTTATAGGTGGTGTGGTGGCCCATGCCTTTAATCTCAGTTCTCTCGAGGGAGAGGCAGGCGGGTCTCTGTGAGTTCGAGACCCCGAGTCCAGGGTAGGCAGGGCTGCTTACATTAAGAAACCCTGTCTTAAAACCAAAGGGGGGGGAAAAAGTGTGTGTGTGTGTGTGTGT
>NC_034598.1:28345738-28355720 GCF_900095145.1 Mus pahari
GTCCTGGAACTCACTCTGTAGATCAGGCTGGCCTCGAACTCAGAAATCCGCCTGCCTCTGCCTCCCAAGTGCTGGGATTAAAGGCGTGTGCCACCTCGCCCGGCTCCAGATCTCTTTTAGCCTCCCCTCAACTTTGTGTTCCCTCCCTCCCTTGTTTTTCTACTTTTTAAAAGTTTATTACTTTTACTTTATGTGCATTGGTGTTTTTACTGCATGTCTGTCTGTTCGTGAGATGGGGGTCAGATAATGTGCACTGCAATGTGGGTGCTGGGATTTGAACTCTGATCCTCTGGAAGAGCAGTCAGTGCTTTTAACTGTTGAGCCATCTCTCCAGCCTACCCCCTCTTTTTCTTTTAATAACCGTCTAGTTCCAGTCTGTGCTGTCCTCATACCCCTGGGTACAAAACCATCCCTGAAACGTGGTCAACTTATTGGGGCCCACACCACTGAGGAACACTGCCTCTCACCCCCGTAGAAGCCACCAGTGTCAGTGACTTGACTTCTCAGCGTGGGGAAGGGGCTCCTGAGCTCCATCCATCCTGAAAAGGAGGACACAGTGAAGTCCCTGAACTGGATGCCCCGTGGGTGGAAAGGAGCGTTTGTGTGTTTCTTTGTTTTGATTTTGGGTTTTTCCGAGACAGGGTTTGACTCTCGAGTGCTGGGATTACAGCCATGCACAGCCACCACCCTGTGAAAGAAAGGTTTATTTGGGGGACGGTGAAAGCTGCCGTGGCTATCTTAGAGGGTGGGGTGGGGGTGGGGTGAGCAAGAGAGAGCAGCAACAGGTAGGGGAAGTCGTGCCAATTTCTAAGAGACAGGTGTTGGGGCAGGAGGATGTATGTAAACTCAGGGAACAGCCTGGAAGTTATAGAGTGTTAGGGGGCGATGTGGGGGGGGGGGTTGTGATCTAAGAGCTTGGATTGGCCTGGTGTTTTGGACATGTATTCATAGGATAGGGAACTAGATCTCTCCAGTGCTTAAGGTAGTTAGCTCTAGATGTAGATAAAGATGGTGGTGGCTCTTCCCAAAAGACAGAAACCTGACGCAGAAGGTTCTGAAGAATGCAGATGTTTGGGTTTTGTTTATCTGCTTGCAACCCTTTTGACTCAGTCAGGGTCCAGCCTGACCCAAGTTCAGACGTCAGTAGGTCGCACTGCCATTTCGGAGGCCTAGTGTGGACCTAACACATCTCCACGCTAGCATGCCAACTGGCCCTGATCCTGTGTAGCTGCTGGGAGTTCGTAGGTCATCTGGGGCTCCGTAGATCAGGCTGGCCTCATCTTCCCAGACACCCCTTGCTCTGCCTCTCAAGGGTTGGGATTAAAGCCAGGCGCCTCACCTGTAGGTCTGTCTGGCTCTTTCTAATGTGGGATCCAGGAATCAAACTCAGGTCAGTAGGTTTGTGGGGCAAGTGTTAGGATTTAGTGGCAGAAGTACCTGGTCAGGTTGGGTCCAAGGAGTGTGGCAAAGAGATCACACCACGGAACTAATTCGAGAGGTTTAGTGGGGGGTGGGGAGTGAAAGGCCATCTCAGAATGGGGACATGAGAAAGAGATAGACTGAGAGACCAGAAGACACAGGGAGAACAACAGAGCCCTGAGGGACTGTTTAAAGGGCATGGGTGTTACCTAGGAAACTCTGCAACGAGTGACAACAGTGGGCACCAGGCACACAAGTGGTGTGCAGACATGCATGCAGTCAAAGGACCCCTCCTCACTGGAGCCCAAACCAGTTAGGAAAAACAGCAACAACAACTTTGCGAATGTATTGGCGTTTGCCTTAGTTCCTGTTGGCTTCATAACGACACTCATTGTGTCAGGGTGTTAGCGTGAGATGTGCCCGTCCTTTGTTTTCACAGGCCTCTGATCCCGCCACTCGCCAAATGCTGATCGGTACGATTCTCCACGAAGTCTTTCAGAAAGCCCTAAGCGAGAGCTTTGCCCCAGAAGGGCTACGAGACCTTGCTCTTCAAACCCTCCGTGAAATGAGGCATTTGAAGGAAATGTAAGTCTCTGAGAAGTGCAGATGTCACAGCCCCCTGTAACTTCCTGCCTGCAATGGAGGTCTCAGGAAGGAGACCCTTCGCCGCTGTGAGCCAGCACAGCTGGAGTTCAGCCGTCTTGGTCACAGTACCCTGTGGTGTCTCTTTTGGGTAACTGTTTGATAGCTTCCTCCGCTGTCCTCAGAGAATGGGTAACGAATGCTTTTGCATTAGTTCTAGAGACCAGCGTGCTGAGCACTGTATGTGTTTGGAATCAGGAACCAGGAGCATCCAGGCGCAGCTTAGCCAGTTTCATCGAGAAGACGTCTGTATTTTTGCAGGCTTTTGTGGCTCCCTACCCAAAGATTAGCCTGTTCTGTTATCTTTTTTTGAGTGTGTGTGTGTGTGTGTGTGTGTGTGTGTGTGTGTGTGTGTAGAGGAGGGGTGGGGTGAGGAGAGAGTGGGGCAGGGGAAGGAGACAGCTTGGGGAGTTGGCCTTTGCTACCCCCCCCCCCCCCATGCGGCAGAGTCAGTCTTGCTTCTGCTGCTTTGCTCTGTGATCCAGGCCAGCTGCCTGATCAGCTCCTGTCTCCTTCTGTCACATAGTAGGACCATTCTGATAACCTTTGGTACACAGGTTTGCTTGGTTTCGAACCTTTTTTTTTTTTTTCCCTTGAGACAGGGTTTCTCTGTATAGCTCTGGCTGTCCCGGAACTCACTTTGTAGACCAGGCTGGCCTCGAACTCAGAAATTTTCCTGCCTCCTGAGTGCTGGGATTAAAGGAACGCGCTACCACGCCCGCCTACGTCAGCTTTATACCTTAAGAGAGGAAGCTGGGACTCAACCCCAGAGACTTAAACATGCAGGGTGTATTCTGCACTCCTGAATATTTGAAGGCCCGGCTGTAGTCTGTTGTTTGGACCACATTTGGAAACATCTGTTCATTAGCCTGTTTCAATATTTTCTTCATTTATATTTCTAATATTTCTGCTTTCTTACTCAGTTTCCCCTTTTTGGCAGGTATCGCTTGAATCTGAGCCAAGATGAAGTAATCTGTGACGTTGAGGAGTATCTCCCTTCTTTCTCTAAGTGGGCGGAGGACTTCATGCCTAAGGGCCCTTCTGCTGACTTCCCTCAAATGCAGCTCTCTCTGTAAGAAGTGCATTCTGTTTATATGCTGCTGAGATGTCTAGACAGGATTCCCTTAGGCTTGCTGATTCAATTTCGTCTAAGACCATGTGCTGCTTAGTTTAGTTCTAGCTAGCCGGGCACTCCATATTAAAGCAGGCTGGCCTCAAACCGGTACAGATCAACCTGCCTCCGGACAGCCAATTCAAAGCTTTGTAAAGGAGGCTGGAGAGACCGCTCAGCGGAGAACAACACTTACTCTTCTTACCGCGAACTGGGTTCTATTCCTAGAACTCACGTGAGTTCTGTAATTCTAGTTGCAGAGGCTCTGATGTCTTATTGGTGCCTCCAAGGGCTCCTGCAGACACTGTTGCTTATAAACAGGCATGTATACAAACACGTATATGAAGGATGAATGCACAGCTCTCCCAAAGCTTTTTTTTTTTGGTTTTTCGAGACAGGGTTTCTCTGTATAGTCCTGGCTGTCCTGGAACTCACTTTGTAGACCAGGCTGGCCTCGAACTCAGAAATCCGCCTGCCTCTGCCTCCTGAGTGCTGGGACTAAAGGCCTGCGCCACCACGCCCGGCTCTCCCAAAGCTTTTTAAAGGTCAGGAGAGGGGTCAGCAGGGTGGCTCAGCTGGTTAAGGCGCTCACGTCCTCTCACACGGAGGAAGTAGAGGTAGCCCCCGGGTATGGTCATGTGGTTTTCACATGCATGCGGTAGCATTTGTGGTCTTCATACTGACATGTAAACACACACTAAGTAAACACAGAAACGTGATCCAAAGAATTACGGCAGAGTGTCTCTGTCTAGCTGCAGCTGGCCTGGACCTCACAGAGACTCATCGGCCTTTCTGTGTTATTAGTTTTTCACAAATTACTATCTATAGTATCTTTCTACGACCAAAGAAATCTCTTGAGTAGAGGATTTTGGTTTCATCCTAATGTTAATCGATGGCATTTCATGTAAGAATTTCCAATGTTAGAATAGTTCTGATTCGCCTCACCTTTTAAACTTTCTTTTCTTTATGTATATGAGTGCTCTATCTGCATGCCAGCAGAGTGCATCAGATCCCAGGAGAGAAGGTTTTAAGACTCCATGTCATTGCTGGGAATTGAACTCAGGACCTCTGAAAGAGCAGCCCGTGCTCTTAACCGCTGAGCCATGCCCAGCTCTGATTTGTCTCACCGTTCATGAACGAATTTTTCTTTTTTTTTTTTTTTCTTTTGCCACGTGGTCTCCCTATGCCGTCTTGGCTGGCCTGGAACTCACCATGTAGACCAGGCTGGCCTTGACCCAACAGATTTTGCTGCTTCTGCAACTAGATTGCTAGGATTAATGGCAGGCACCACTATGCTGGCCTTTTGAAAAGTTCCTCACTACACCACAGTGACTCTCGGACAGTTGTCACAGCCACCGTCTTTATAGCCACTGGCTGAGCAGTGGGATTTTCGGGTCAGTCAGTCACTTGCCAAACACAGGGCACCTTTTTTGGTCTTGTTCCCAGGTCATGCCAATATTGCAATTCAGAAAGCAGCAAGATCCCCCCACCCCACCCCCCACCCCAGCAAACAGAAAAGGTACTTGTGTGGTCGTCATCAGGTCAGGTGTGCAGTGAGTGTGTTCTGTGTCCCTGTTCAGGCCTAGTGATGGCAGTAACAGAAGTTCACCTTGTAACATTGAAGTAATCAAGTCCCTGGATATTGAAGAGAGCATCTGGTCCCCAAGGTTTGGACTGAAGGGCAAAATAGACGTCACAGTCGGGGTCAAAATACATCGAGATTGTACAACGAAATACAAGATCATGCCGCTGGAGCTGAAGACCGGCAAAGAGTCCAACTCCATCGAGCACCGGAGTCAGGCATGACTTTTTTTTAAACATCTTTTTTATTTAATTTATTTATTATATATGAATACATTGTAGCTGTCTTCAGACACACCAATGGTTGTTTTGGAGCTCTATATTTAGACCAGGCTATCCTGGAGCTCACTATGTAGACCAGGCTAGCCTACAACTCAGCCACACTCCAGGCAGGAAGGCTGTATTTGTATTGGATTCAGTGGCTTCCTTTGCTGGACACTTTTTTTTTTTTGGTTTTTCGAGACAGGGTTTCTCTGTATAGCCCTGGCTGTCCTGGAACTCACTTTGTAGACCAGGCTGACCTCGAACTCAGAAATCTGCCTGCCTCTGCCTCCTGAGTGCTGGGTTTAAAGGCGTGCGCCACTATGCCCGGCTCTGCTGGACACTTTTAACATTAGGTCTCCCAACAAGTAATGAAAGTTTCTGCTTTGGAAAAGTTACTGTTGGCTTTGGTGAATTGTCACAGTGACTCTGATGTAAGTCCTAAGCATTTTAGGGCTCATTTGTTTAAGTCAGGGAATAACATGTAGAGGTTGTTAAGTTGGAAATGCCAAATAGTTTATTTAATTTGTTAACGTTTTAAGGGGGGCGGGGAGTCCAGGATTTGACTATTGAGGTGAGAAAACCTCCCTGTCTTCCTGTTTTGGGGGCTGGCGCTGTGCTGCTGAGCCACACCCCCATTTCCCAGTTCACATTTCTTTCCAGTCGGTGTAAAACTGCAGAGCAGGAGCTGTTTAAGTTTTGTGCAGTGGAACTGTTTGACACTGAGTTTGGTTTGTCACCTTTACCAAGTACTTGTGCGACTTACACACTGGGAATTGCGCTGCCAACCTTCTTCGATGTGTGCTTCCAGATGACATAGGTAGAGAGCACACATCACTGTTTTGGCTCAACAATCTGTCTTACACAGGTGGTCCTGTACACGCTGCTAAGCCAGGAGAGACGGGAGGACCCCGAGGCTGGCTGGCTTCTCTACCTCAAGACCGGGCAGATGTACCCCGTGCCCGCCAACCATCTGGACAAAAGAGGTTGGACTGCTTTGCTTACTCCGGCCTTTCCTCTGGGGCCGGCTCTTCCTGCCGGCTCTCGGTGACACTTCCTCGTCTGTTTGCTTGTTTGTTTCCTGGACAGGCTTTCGCTGTGTAGCCCTGGAACTCGCTCTGTAGACCAGGCTGGCCTCAGAGCTC
Organism: Mus pahari; assembly: GCF_900095145.1. Lineage (NCBI taxonomy): Eukaryota > Metazoa > Chordata > Mammalia > Rodentia > Muridae > Mus > Mus pahari. The sequence continues at coordinate 28,351,898 of NC_034598.1, forward strand.
CCAGGGATCTTCTTGCTTTGGCATCCTGACTGCAGGGATGAATGTGTGAGCCACTACTGCCCTCTCTAGTGACACCTTTATGCTACTTGCTAGACCATGCGCAGATTGCGATTTATTGTTCTATATTTTATAGACTTATTCTTTGTCTTTATTATTGATGAGAGGAGTGCGGGTCTCTAGTATTCCATGGCCCCTCCCTTACCTGCTTAGCCGTCTCACTAGCTCGGTGGGGTACACACCTTTAACCCCCAGCGCTAGCACTTGGGGCAAGGGGGTCTGCATATTGAGTTCTGGGCTAGCCAAGTCTACACAATAAGGCCCCCCTCCCCCCCCTGTCTCCACACAAAAACAACTCAACAGTCTCACCGTACTTAACCTAGTATGAAAGAGGAGGTTGTTGGAAAAACTCACCGGGTGTCAAAAGCCTTGATGTATGCCAGCACATTACGATTGTGGTTTCTCTGATACAGAGGCAGATACCCACGTTGTCCTCTGCTTTGTCTTTACATATGAAGCTTTTACTGGTCTGCCTCATTCTAAACAGCCAACCTCGCCTGTCCCCAGAACTGCTGAAGCTCAGGAACCAGCTGGCCGCCTCGCTGCTGCACCGCGTGAGCAGAGCCGCTCCCGGGGAGGAGGTTCGGCTCTCCGCCTTGCCACAGATAATCGAGGAAGAGAAGACCTGTAAATACTGTTCACAGATGGGCAACTGCGCTCTTTATAGCAGGTAAGCATTCTCTGTGTGTGTGTGTGGGTGGGGGGCACTAAACTGGTCTTATGTAGCTCAGGCTGGTTTCAAGCTTGCTGTATAGCTGAAGGTGACCTTGAACTTGTGGGAGGCTGGGTCAGTTTGAGACAGGGCAGCACCAGACGCTCTGGAATTCAACCTTGAGCTTGCGATCTTCCTGCCTTTGCCTCTCCCGTGCTGGGGTTGTAGGTATGCATTGCTGTTTTGTTTGTAAGCATCTAAGTTTTATTCATCATGATTTGGTTTTTATTATTTGGGTGTATGTGTGGGCACCCGGGATCCCAGCCCCTGGAGGTAGAAGCAGGAGGATTGCTGAGCGTATGAGACCCGTGAGATCTATGTAGAGAGTTAAAGGTCACTAGGAGCCAGGTGTGGTGGCACACACCTTTTATCCCAGCACTTGGGAGGCAGAGGCAGGCGGATTTCTGAGTTGGAGGCCAGCCTGGTCTAACAAAGTGAGTTCCAGGACAGCCAGGGCTATACAGAGAAACCCTGTCTCGAAAAAAACCAAAAAAAAAAAAAAAAAAAAAAAAAAAAAGGTCATCCAGGGCCATGTACTGAGACCCTGTCTCAAAAACTCCCACCTCTGCCTATAAGTCAGATCCAGGGAATCCTCTGCCTTCTGATCTCCAGAAATTCCGGGCACATGCGACATGTGCACACACAGTAAAAAAAGCCCGGGGGGTGAGTGCCTTATCCCCACATTCAGGAGGCAGAGACAGGCCTGTCTGTGGGGTCCCCAGGGATATATAGCAAGGCCCTGTTTGCTTGTTTGTTGATTTAACGTGTGTGTGTGTGTGTGTGTGTGTGTGTGTGTGAGACCGTACTTCACTACCTACCAGGGAAATGTCTGCTTAGCTCTAATTGGAACTTTGTATTTAGAGCAGTTGAAGAACAGGGAGAGGACACATCCATCCCAGAAGCCATGCTGTCCAAAATCCAGGAAGAAACGCGGCACCTGCAGCCGGCGCACTTAAAGTATTTCAGCCTGTGGTGTCTCATGTTGACGCTGGAGTCGCAGTCTAAAGACAATGGGAGGAATCACCAGAGTATCTGGTTAACGCCTGCCTCTGAACTGTGAGTGTCCCCCCGAGCAGACTGTCAGTCCTGTTGTAGGTAATACCTGTAGCATTGGGAATCCGTGACGGCAGAGCTTTGTAGAGTATGTCAAAGACACGGCTTTATGGAGACTCGGTTGGCAAGGTGCTTGGCTTGCAGGCACGAGGACCCGAGTTTGAATCCCCTGAATCCATGTGAAGTGTCACCCCAGTGCTGGGGCGGCTGAGCCAGTTAGATGGCAGAGCTTCACAGCAGCACAGCTCAGGTGTCTAGCCCCGGGCCATTGAGAGGCCCTGTGAGAAAGGCAGGTGAACAGTTAGTTCCTGAGGGCCCACCCAGGGCTGCATCTGCACCGGTGAACACCAACTCTCATGTGCACAAGCACAGTTCTTTTTTTTTTTTTTTTTTTTTTTTTTTGGCTTTTCAAGACAGGGTTTCTCTGTATAGCCCTGGCTGTCCTGGAACTCACTTTGTAGACCAGGCTGGCCTGGAACTCAGAAATCCGCCTGCCTCTGCCTCCCGAGTGCTGGGATTAAAGGCGTGCGCCACCACGCCCGGCACAAGCACAGTTCTTAAAGTGTCTGTGGCTGGGTCACAGGGGTCACAAAGTTATGTTAAAAAAGAAGTAGAAGGCTGTTAACGTGGCATCCATATTTTATAGTGGATTGTAGAAAGTGTTTAAAAACAACAACAGCAACAAAAAGGCAAACGTAGCATTGATTGCCAGGAGCCGTAGGCCAGCATGACGGCTCAGGGAGTAAAGGGGCTTGCAGCCAAGCCTGATAGCCTGAGCTTAATCCCTGGTATTCACCTGGTGAAAGGGAAGAACTGCGTTTTGCGAGTTGTCCCCTGTTTCACAGGCCCATGTCTGTGTGCGCGCGCGAACACACAGACACACACAATACTACTATTACTACTAATACTAATACTGTTTTTTGTTTGTTTGTTTTTAAAGATTTATTTATTTATTATATGTAAGTACACTATAGCTGTCTTCAGACACCCCAGAAGAAGGCATCAGATCTTGTTACAGATGGTTGTGAGCCACCATGTGGTTGCTGGGATTTGTACTCCGGACCTTCGGAAGAGCACAGTTACCCACTAAGAAGCGCTCTTACCCACTAAGCCATCTCCCCAGCCCCACTAATACTGTTTTAAACATTCATGGGTTATATAAACAAATATGTCAGTGGACACATCTTTCCTTCCTCCCTCTTTCTTTCTTTCTTTCTTTCTTTCTTTCTTTCTTTCTTTCTTTCTTTCTTTCTTTCTTTCTTTCTTTCTTTCTTTCTTTCTTTCTTTCTCAGGGAGGAGAGTGGCAACTGCATTGGAAACCTGGTCAGGATGGAGCCTGTATCAAGAGTTTGTGATGGACAGTATTTACATAATTTTCAGCGGAAAAATGGCCCCATGCCAGCCACCAATCTGATGGCAGGTGACAGGATTATTTTAAGTGGAGAAGAGAGAAAACTATTCGCTTTGTCTAAAGGCTACGTGAAGAAGATTAACAAGGCAGCCGTAACCTGCTTGCTAGACAGGTAATAGGACGGATCTTTGGACACCAGCTCTGTGTGTATGGAACTGGGGTTATACACACTGCTAGATCTGCTTCCTGTCTCTGTAAATTTTCCTCTTAAACATTTCGAACAAGCTGACTCGATAGAAGGTCTTTGGTAACTGGGTTTTGCTGTAGCGTATTGTGTTCTTTTGCTACATTTTTCTACTTAAACGCATATAAGTTGGGCAGCACCGCACCCAGCAGCCCCCCAGCCTGCCTCACCACCCAGCCCCTTCCCTTTCATGCTGGAGTTTGAGCCCAGGAGCTCGCCGACAGTAGGTAAAGGCTATCGCTGAGTTCCATCCGCAGCTCTCCTCACCAGTTGCTAGTACATTGAGATCAGTGATGAAGACAGCGGCTGCCGGGCGTGGTGGCGCATGCCTTTAATCCCAGCACTCGGGAGGCAGAGGCAGGTGGATTTCTGAGTTCGAGGCCGGCCTGGTCTACAAAGTGAGTTC
>NC_034598.1:28355831-28357862 GCF_900095145.1 Mus pahari
AAAAAAAAAAAAAAAAAAAAAAAAAAAAAAAAAAAAAAAAACAGCGGCTGCTCTCAAGGTGGGTGAGAAGGTTCTTGCTGCACAAGTCTGACCTTATTCCAGGAGCCCACAGAAAAACAGAAAGGAGAAAACCACTCCACCATGTTATCTTCCAGTTCCACACACAGGCTGTGGCCTCTCCACCCCCACACTACACACACACATTAATAAGAATGTCCACAACGCCCATTCTCCACTTAGAAGGGTTTTTGGGAGAGCTAATTTCTCCATACACAGGTCAGTTGAGAGCGTGAGGCGCATCCAGGTGACTGACCGTGTTGTGGGAAGGTGTGTTGGTGGAGGGTAGTATGACTGAGGTATAGGCAGCTCTGAACTGAGGAGGGGGGCGATTAGAGGTGCCTCAACATACAGGTTATGGTAAAAAATTTTCACTTTTATTTGTTTATTTTAAGGGCACCCGTGTGTGTGTGAGATGAGGTTTGCGTGTTGTGTCCAGGGTGACCGGGAACACGCTGTGTGACTGACAGTGCCCTCCAGCTTCCTCCACCTCCTGTGTGCCAGGATTCCAGCACACATCCCACCCTCCCTTCTTACAGACTCTGCCCGCAGCAGCCTGTGCCTCACATAGCGGTTTTGTTCTTTTAGGAACTTGTCGACACTCCCAGAAACAACACTGTATCGATTAGACCGGGAAGAGAGACATGGCGATATAAGTACTCCATTAGGAAATCTGTCTAAATTGATGGAAAGCACAGACCTCAGGTGGGTAGTGACGGAGTCCGACTCCTCCCACTTCCCCTGAGATGCTAGTAAGAGCACTCTCGCTTTTTCCTTTGCAGCAAAAGACTTCGAGAATTAATCATCGATTTCAGGGAACCTCAGTTCATAGCCTACCTCAGCTCCGTCCTTCCACACGATGCAAAGGATACAGTGGCCAACATTCTAAAGGGTATGGCCAGCGTTTCAACGTGATTTTCTTGATTCTTTTTCTAATGTAAACTATACTAAGTGCGAAGTGGCTTAACAGTTGATTGATTAGGCATACAGTTATATATGGCTTACTTGGGAAAGGGACTTGCCATGCGAGCCTGATGAGCTGAGTTTGGTCCCTGAAACCCATTTAGAAAATAAGGATGTGGAGGCTTATACCTGCACATCTTCTACCGCGAGATGGGAGGGTGGAGGCTGGAGAGTCGTCATGAAGCTCCCGGGCCAGCCAGATAACTTCCAGTGTGCAGCATGGCAGAAGTAAGGGAGTCCCTGCCTCAAATGGTGGAGGGAAACCACCAACTCCTCCACACGTTATAGCACGCATGTTCCTGTGCACACATCATACACACAGTAAGTTTACAAAGGTAGAGACTTTGACAGCTCAGTGCCATCAAGTACTTGTCATGCGTGTGTGAGGCCTGGAGTTTAGATTCTCTCCGCCACCCGTAAATGCTGGGTGTGCGTGACAGCTAGGTGGGCCAGGGCGTCTCTGGAACAAGCTGGATAGCCAGCCTGGCCTGTAATGGTGAGCTTGGGTTTGATTTAGAAACACTGCCTTACCTGTTCTATGAATGACCGAGAAACACTCCTGGTATCTACCTGGGGTCTCTGCATGCATGCACACATGTGTGCACCTGCACACATTTGAATATGCATACCAAAGACAAAATCACCTTAACAAAGCAAGCCACCTTGGTTCCCTTCTATCATCTCAGTACTTTGTAGAGTTTCTGAGTTCCAGTCCAGCCATGACTACATGTTAGACCTTGCTGGCTGGTGCTGGTGCTGGTGCTGGTGCTGCCGGTGCCGCCGCCCGCCTTTGATGTCAGCACTAGAGAGACAGAGGCAGGCAGATCTCTGTGAGCCTGGCTGTACTGGGTAGTTTTGTGTCAACTTGACACAGCTGGAGTTATCACAGAGAAAGGAGCTTTAGTTGAGGAAATGCCTCCAGGAGATCCAGCTGTGGGGCATTTTCTCAATTAGCGATCAAGTGGGACCTTGTGGGTGGTGCCATCTCTGGGCTGGTAGTCTTGGGTTCTA
>NC_034598.1:28358075-28362429 GCF_900095145.1 Mus pahari
CAGGAATAGAAACCCTGACTGAGACACTGGTCTACTCTGTGAGTTCTAAGACAGCCAGGGCTACACAGAGAAATCCTGTGTGAAGAAAATAAACAAAAACTACAAATCACTCTAGCATTCTTTTGCTTTGAGAACATACTCAGAACTTGCTTTTTATTTTTCTTTTTTTTTTACCCCCAGATGGGAAAAAAGTATAGTCCTGAAAAGATCTTGTAACTCATTCCATACACCAGGCTGGCCTCAGAGATCCTACTGCCTCTGCCTTCCAAGTGCTGGGATTAGAGGGACGTGCCACTACCGCCTGGCTGCATTTTCTTATAAATTTATGGGCCAGACGTGGTGACATACAAGTAATCCCAGCGCGTGAGAAGCAGAGGAAAGCGCGTTTTAGGGCCAGCCTGCGCTACACAGTCTAGATAGCAAGAGCCTATATTTAAACAGTTCATTGAGCTGAAGCCTTGTTTTTGTTCTGATAAACAAATACAGGTTTGAATAAGCCCCAGAGACAAGCAATGAAGAGAGTTCTTCTTTCGAAAGACTACACACTCATTGTTGGCATGCCAGGGACAGGGAAGACGACCACGATCTGTGCCCTGGTAAGCTCAGAAACTAAACCTTGCATTGGCTCACTCCTTCCAGAGTTTGTGATGGTTGATCTCACAGCCGCTGTTAAACCTGAGGACCCCAAGGAGAAAGACCAGTCCCGCAGTTAGGCGATTAGCAGGCTGTATTCAGTACTGTATTCAGTACTGGCTAGGTAGATGGGCCCGGGCCAGGTTCACACCCAGGACTCCCAGAGAGGTGCTGAATTAGGTCAGTCCGGTGTCTATAAAGGTCAGACTCACATTCCTCCAGTTGGGGCCCAGCATATATCCTGACATACTTCCTGCCTACATGTCTCTCGCCTCCGTATTATTGAGTGCATCCTGTGTAGATGGGGCAACCAACCTTGTTTATTAAATTGAAAGTGTGTGACTTGTTTTCTTACAACAAGAGCAGCTCCCAGCACTCCAGGAAGTTATCTGTCCCTAGGCCTGTGGGGCTCACAAGTTATTTTAGCCCTCATACTGCTGGATGTTTGCCTAGTATGATGGCTCACCCACCTTTAGTCCCAGCGCTTGAAAGTGGAGACAGGAGAATGGATATGTAAGTTTGAGTCCAGCCTGGTCCACATAGCAAGTTCCAGAGCAGCCAAGGGTGTATGGACCCTGCCTCATCGAAACAAAACAAAAAAAGATGAATTAACTTGGCGTGGTGGTACACACCACTCTGGGGTCAGTATGATTAATAGCATAATAAAAATGCCTTAGACACATGAGATGGGTCAGCAAACTCCTTTCTTGGATTCCAGTCCTTTCTTTTTAAAATTAATTTATTTATTTTACACTTCATATTTTATTTCCCCCCTCCGCCCCCAACCCCCACCTACCCCTCCTCCACCCTTCTACTGCTCCACATCTCATGCCTCCTCCCCACCCCCCATCTCCACGTGGATGTCCCCACCCCCTACGCCACCTGACCTCTAAACTCCCTGGAGCGACCAGTCTCTTAAGGGTTAGGTGCATCACCTCTGAATGAACATAGACCCGGCAGTCCTCTGTTGTACGTGTGTTGGTGGTTGGATTCTAGTCTCTCCGAATGTTGTGGGTGTTTGAAAGCTGTAAGCCTGTTAACAGTTGTAGGTGCTTCCAAGTGATGTTTTCCTCGGCCTTCCATTTCTAGGTGAGGATCCTCTCTGCCTGTGGTTTCAGCGTTCTGCTGACCAGCTACACGCACTCCGCCGTTGACAACATTCTCCTAAAGTTAGCCAAGTTTAAAGTCGGATTTCTGCGCTTGGGTCAGTCTCATAAGGTCCATCCAGGAATCCAGATGTTTACAGAGGAGGAGATTTGCAGATCGAGATCCATTGCGTCCTTAGCCCATCTAGAAGAACTCTATAACAGTCACGTAAGTCAGTCTGATTCTTACTGTGTGTGTGTGTATGTGTGTGTGTGTGTGTGTGTGTGTGTGTGTGTGTGTGTATAGACATCAGAGGACAGTCTGGTATTTCTCAGGTTGAGACAAGATCTGTTTGTCCTGGAGTTTGCCAAGTAAGCTAGGCTGGCTGGCCAGCCATCAAGCCCCTGGGAATCCATCTGTCTCCACAAAAAGTTTTTGTCTGTCTGTCTCATACACCAGGCTAACCTTGAAGTTACTTTGTAGTTAATCTTGCCCTTTGTAGTTATCCTCGCTCAGGAGCTTGGGATTCCATGCCCCCATTCCCCCCTCCATGCCCCCATGTCCCCCCTCCATGCCTGGCTTCCTGTTGAGTTTGGGGGCACTATGCACGTTACGCTCTGGTCCTCTCTTTGCATACATGGCTTTCTGGTCTCTGTAAGTTGCCTTTGTCCTCTTCACAGCATCTCTTGCAGAGCAAGGGACTTAGTAATGTACCAGGTATGATGGTGTGGGTCTGACCTATCAGCTCCCCTGGGAGCTCAGGCTAGCGGTCCCCTCAGACCCAGCAGTTTCAGGCCAACCTGTAAGTTCAGGGCCATCCTGGACTAAGTACATAACAAGAGTTTCTCAAGAAACAAACTATACATGGTTCTGAATTAAATAGAACTGAGAAATCCTTGCTATTGGAGGGGGGCTGGTTTTTATCTTTTTTTTGTTTGTTTGTTTTTGTTTTTTTCGAGACAGACAGGGTTTCTCTGTGTAGTCTTGGCTGTCCTGGAACTCACTTTGTAGACCAGGATGGCCTCGAACTCAGAAATCTGCTTGCCTCTGGCCTCCCAAGTGCTGGGATTAAAGGTGTGCGCCACCACGCCCGGCTGGTTTTGATCTTTTAATTTCAGAAAGAGGCGGGGGCGGGAACCCAAGTACCACCTTTGACATTTGGTAACTGACTTGTTTTCTGTCCTTGTTTGTAGCCTATCGTTGCAACAACCTGCATGGGGATAAACCACCCAATATTTTCCCGAAAAACCTTTGATTTCTGTATTGTGGATGAAGCCTCTCAGATCAGCCAACCCGTCTGCCTGGGCCCACTGTTCTTTTCTCGGAGATTTGTGCTGGTAGGGGACCATCAGCAGCTGCCTCCCCTGGTTCTAAACCAGGAAGCAAGGTGGGTAGATGCTCCTGTCTGTGTCTCATTGCTGTGTCAGGCACTGATCCAAACCGTCCTGGGGGTATTTGGCCTAGAGATTACAGTTCACCACTGAACTGCAGCAGAGGCTGCCGACTGGCTCCCTCCCAGGCTCACAGGGAGCACTGCCGACTGGCTCCCTCCCAGGCTCACAGGGAGCACTGCCGACTGGCTCCCTGCCAGGCTCACAGGGAGCACTGCCGACTGGCTCCCTCCCAGGCTCACAGGGAGCACTGCTGACTGGCTCCCTCCCCGGCTCATGTTCAGCTACCTTTCTCATACAGCCCAGATCCCCCTGTCCGGCAGTGGTACCGTGGGCTTGGCCCTGTTCCTGCATCAGAGAACAATCACAAAACGCCCCACAGACATTCCTATGTGCCAGTTTGATTGAGAAAATTCTTCCTTTGATGTTTGTTCTCTCTTCCCAGTGTGTTTAGTTGGTAACAGTGGGTGGTAGACATTTCATTTTAGTATGTTTGTTTTGTTTCTGACACAGCCTCACTGTGTATCTCCAGCTAGTCTGGAACTTACTTTGTAGACCAGAGATATGCCTGCTTCTGCCTCCCAACCTGTGTGCCCTCACCCAGATTTCGGTTTTGTTTTGTTTTTAAAGATTTATTTTATTTATTATATGTATGCACACTGTTGCTGTCTTCAGACACTCCAGAAGAGGGCGTCAGATCTCATTACAGATGGTTGTGAGCCACTATGTGGTTGCTGGGATTTGAACTCAGGACCTTCGGAAGAGCAGTCTTAACCACGGAGCCATCTCCCCAGCCCTCAGTTTGGTTTTAATAGATGGATTCTGCCATATTATTCAGGCTTGAAGGATCTTTTCTGCCTCAACCCCCCCCCCCCCCAGCCTTAGGCGTCTAGAGAGCTGGGACGGCAGACCTGTGTCACCACCCAGTACTGAAGCTTTAACTGTAGGAACTGGGGATGCGGCTCAGCTCTTAATGTGCTTGCCTGTCGTGCACAGAGCCTTGGGTCCATGAACCAAGCCTAATGCACAGATTTCCAGCACTTGGGAGATAGATGCTGGAGGATCAGAAGTTCAAGGCCATCCACTGCTACCTTTCAAGTTTGTAGGTTGGACTTGACCGCTGTCTCAAAATTTAAAAAAAAAAAAAAAAAAGCCAGTTTTCATTTTAAGCTGTATTTTTGGGAACCAGTGAGAATGCCCAGTGGGAAAAGCCTTTCCCAAGCCCGCAGAGTAAGTTTGATTCC
>NC_034598.1:28362575-28374750 GCF_900095145.1 Mus pahari
GGATTTCTGAGTTCGAGGCCAGCCTGGTCTACCAAGTGAGTTCCAGGACAGCCAGGACTACACAGAGAAACCCTGTCTCGAAAAACCAAAAATAAATAAATAAATAAATAAAGGTAAAAGATGATTTGGATTCTTTTTAAGGGACGCTTCTGTGTGTTTATGATGTGGTTTGTTGGCAGAGCTCTGGGCATGAGCGAGAGCTTGTTCAAGAGGCTGGAGCGGAATGAAAGCGCTGTGGTACAGCTGACCGTGCAGTACCGAATGAACAGGTGTGTGCAGCCCGCCAGCCCCGGTGCCTGGCCGCTCCGTCTCCGTCCCCATCCAAACCCAGAGGGTGTTCTCTGACTCTTCCAGGAAGATTATGTCCCTGAGCAACAAGCTCACATACGCAGGGAAACTGGAGTGTGGGTCAGACCGAGTGGCCAACGCAGTGCTAGCCCTGCCCAACCTCAAGGACGTGAAGCTGAGCCTCGAGCTTTATGCCGACTACTCTGGCAGCCCCTGGCTGGCTGGAGTGTTAGAGCCAGACAATCCCGTGTGTTTCCTTAACACAGATAAGGTAAGGCCAGAGTGAAGAACATTTCCTGTTTTTTAAAAAAGTATTTGTCTTAGTATTTAAATTTCTCAGCTTGCTATACCTTTTTGAGCTGATTGCTTAGAACCAAGTTTAGTACATACTCATGTACATCCACACCTCAGCGCAGCACCACAGTCCTGTCTGTCTGTCCTTTTGGTTCTCCCCTGGCCAGACTCAGACTCTGGGATCTATGATCTTTGCCTGTGCCTCACAAGTGAGCGTTACGGCACCTGCTGGCTACAGTCTCCTGGGGTCTTTGTTCTCCAGGTTGACAACATGTCAGGGTTAACTTCTTGAGGTTGGGGTGCGGAGTTAGGATGATCAGAAGTTCAAGATCATCCTGGGCCACTGGCGTAGTGTCAGGTCATCTTGGGATTCCTGAGATACACATACACACACACACACACACACACACACACACACACACACACAAGATGAAGGCTGTGTGGGCAGATCACTCCTTCAAGCATTCATTCAGGCTTGGTGGGGCTTTTCTGCTGCATTATTTGAATAAAAGGTACCAAGATACACAGTGATGGGCTGGAGTGGTTCAGTGGTTAAGAGCACTGACTGTTTTTTCCAAAGGACCAGGTTCAATTCTCTGCACCCATGGGGCAGCTCACAGTTGATAAGTCTTTTTTGGAGCAGTGATGTGGAGCCAACGTCATTGTGAGGGCTCTTTCCAGGTTCTGTCTTTCCTGCCTATCGTTTCCATGAGACAGACAAAAGTGAGGCGTGTTAGAGCCAGCCAGAGCTGAAGTGTGATTATTATGAGTTGTCATGTGCTTTTCTGGAAATAAACTCTGCCTGTGCACCACGTGTCCGCGGTGGGTCCGTGTTGTGTCTGTGTATATGCACGTGGATGTCCCTGTATATTATTTCAGATTGCTTTCCATTTATCTCCAAGCCTAGTCGTCAGGTCTTTGTAGCCCCCTGCTACTTGAACCTGACAGATCGCATCACTGGCTCACCGTTCTCTGCTTAGGTCCCAGCTCCAGAACAAGTTGAAAATGGCGGTGTTAGCAATGTCACCGAAGCCAGACTCATCGTCTTCCTAACCTCAACTTTTATAAAGGTAATGCATGGGTTTCCAGGTCAGTTGCTCTGCACGCAGAGTAATTATTGACCATTTTGTTAAATATTGTCAGACTCTAAGGAACAGAAGATCTGGTGTTAAAATTTGTTCATTGAGATAAGGAGGGTCAGGATCTGGAGAGATGGCTCAGTGGTTAAGGTCTGGTATCTTAGAAAGAACTGGAATTCAGTTTTTGTCATCTGTGTTTAGACACTTCACAAACACCTCCAACACCAGCTCCCAGGATCCAAAACCCAAATCTTAAGACTCTAAAAGCAGGCTGGGCAGTGATGGCGCACGCCTTTCTTCCCAGGACCTGGGAGGCAGAGGCAGGCAGATTTCTGAGTTGGAGGCCAGCCTGGTCTACAGAGTGAGTTTCAGGACAGCCAGGGCTACACAGAGAAACCCTGTCTCAAAAAACAAACAACAACAAAAAGACCCTAAAAGCGGGCTAGAGAGATGGCTCAGCGGTTAGGAACACTGACTGCTCTTCCAGAGGTCCTGAGTTCACTTCCCAGCAACCACATGGTGGCTTACAATTATCTGTAATGGGATCCGATGCCCTCTTCAGGTGTGTCTGAAGACAGTGACAGTGTACTCATATAAATAAAAAATAAATAAGTCTTAAAAAAAAAAAAAAAGACTCTAAAAGCTACAATCAAAACCTAAGAATTTTTTGTTGTATGTTGTGACAGGGTCTCTCTCTCTCTCTCTCTCTCTCTCTCTCTCTCTCTCTCTCTCTCTCTCTCCATGGCTCTGGCTCTCCTGTAGTCCAGGCTGGCCTAGAACTCAGAGATCTACCTCCCTCTGCTTCCAGAGCGCTGGGAATAAAGGCATGTGCCACCAGGCCCGGTGACATACAATTCTTTTTTTGGTAGCAATTGAAGTTTCCCCTTAGTGTCACTGTGCAGCGTCCTGAGTGTGTAAGGTCATTAGAGCCTTTGTAGGGCGTGGTTCTGTTGCTCTAATTGGGAACAATGCTGAAGGTCCTGTTCCCCAACTGGTGATCAATCAATAAAGATGCTAGCAGCCGATGGCTGGGAGGAAGCAGCAGGATTTCCAGTTTCCTCCAGGCTAGCGGACACAGGAGGAAAAAGAGTCACTGTGCCTTGGAGGGAGAAAGCCATGAGTCATGTGAGATCTCGGGCCGGAGTGGCCTTTGGTTGCCTCCCTGACACAGCTAAGCTGAGGGCAGAGTCAGGGAGCTGAGCTAGGACTAAAGGTAACTGAGCTGAGGGTAGACTCAGAGATGCTGCTGGGTGCCAAGAGAGAGCAGGCTAGCCGAGAGGCTTAGAAGAGCCTGGCCATTTAGCTAAAGCAGATTGTGTGTATGTGTGTGTGTTTCACACATGGATCTGAAGTGAATCCTGGGCTGGTAGCACAGTTCGCCCAGAGCTTAAAGTGGGGAGGTAGAAACTACACACTACAAGCCTTGACTGAAAGCAACAGCAGAACATTGAAGGGCTGGGAGAACACAGTGGACATGCCTCTGCCTGTGTAAGGACCTGAGTTCAAATCTCCAGCACCCATGTAAATGCTAGGTGTATGTGATGGCCTGCCTGTAAGCTCAGAACTCTGGCCTCCATATCCATGGGCAACCCCACTCATGTACAGCCACCCGAACACACTTGAACACAGTACCAACCACATACACCTACAAAAGATGACAACTTATACCGTTTTAAAAGTTGGGGCAAAAAAATGTAATGTTGAGCTTAAAGAACTTAGATGTGGCACTTAAATCCTGTTCGTCTTTCGCGCAGGCAGGCTGCAGCCCGTCCGACATTGGCGTCATCGCCCCGTACCGACAGCAGCTGCGGATCATCAGTGACCTACTGGCCCAGTCTTCTGTTGGGATGGTCGAGGTTAACACAGTAGACAAATACCAAGGAAGGGACAAGAGTCTCATCCTGGTGTCCTTTGTTAGGAGTAATGAGGATGGCACCGTAAGTTGACTATCTGCTACTGACTGATCTCTTCCCTCCCTCCCTCCCTCCCTCCCGGCCTCCTCCCGGCCTCACGTCATCAACGCTAAAATCCAAGGCCTTGGGTTTCAATGTTAGCCAGGCAAGCACCTTACCACTATAGCTACACTCTAGCTCCTTCTCTCTTAAAAAGTTTTTAGCCGGAGGCAGACACAGAGGCAGGCGGATTTCTGATGTTTTTTTTTAAGATTTATTTATTATTATATGTAAGTACACTATAGCTGTCTTCAGACACACCAGAAGAGGGTGTCAGATTTCTTTAGGAATGGTTGTGAGCCACCGTGTGGTTGCTGGGATTTGAACTCGGGACCTTCAGAAGAACAGTCGGCGGGTACTCTTAACTGCCGAGTCATCTTGCTATAGCCTAGATTCTATAGACTAAACCTTTTTTTTTTTTTTTTTTTTTTTTTTGGTTTTTTGAGACAGGGTTTCTCTGTGTAGCCCTGGCTGTCCTGGAACTCACTCTGTAGACCAGGCTGATCTTGAACTCAGAAATTCGCCTGCCTCTGCCTCCCGAGTGCTGGGATTAAAGGCATGTGCCACCATGCCTGGCAGTCTAGATCTATCTCTTTTTTTTTTAAGATTTTTTTTTTTAATTTATTATATGTAAGTACACTATAGCTGTCTTCAGACACTCCAGAAGAGGGCATCAGATCTCATTACCGATGGTTGTGAGCCAACATGTGGTTGCTGGGATTTGAACTCAGGACCTCTGGAAGAACAGTCAGTGCTCTTAACCACTGAGCCATCTCTCCAGCCCACCTTTTCCTTTTTTTTTTTTTTTAAAATAGTATTTTTTGCATGAATATTTTACATATATGTTTGTGTACCATGTGCATGCCTGGAGCTGTGAGTGCTGAGAATCGAAGCCAGGTCCTCTGGATGAGCAGCCTCTGCTGCTCCCTTCTTAAGCTATAGCACACCCACAGGAGTTGTGAACGCACCCAGCAGAGCTGCCTCCTCAGCACTCCGTGCCTACGGCCCAGGTGATGGCGCTTCTTGTCTGTCTGACTTTCTGGATTACGTACACGCCATTCTGGACATGGATTTTACACAGAGTACACTGGGTCATGCCTATGATCGAGGCTGAAGCAGGAAAGGCTGGGGGTTGGAGGTTAGCCTGGGCTACGTAGCACACCGCCTCAGACAACAAAAGAACAAGGAACAAAGCCACTGGTGGCACAGGCCTGTAACCCTAGTACCTGGCATTTGGAGGCCAATCAGGAGTTCAAGGCCAGCCTCGACTGTATAGCAAGTCTAAGCCCTGTCTGGGAAAAAAAAACAAAAACAAAAACAAAACCCTAACAACAATAAAAGTCATTTAAGGCAAACAATACTATAACAAGTTTAGATACATAACACAACTGAAATAATTGGATAATAACTTCCTTTTGCCCCAGCTCGGCGAGCTCCTGAGAGATTGGCGGAGACTCAATGTGGCGATCACCAGAGCCAAGCATAAACTGGTCCTGCTGGGCAGCGTGTCCTCGCTGAAGCGCTTCCCGCCTCTGGAGAAGCTCTTTGACCATCTGAACGCAGAGCAGTTAATATCCTTGCTCATTCGTGTGGTCGCTGGGGCGCAGCTCCTGTGGGCGCCTCCCGTGCTTGAGTGGATGGAGACTAGTCTTTGTTTGCCCTGGGCATAGTTCAGAGACCGGTCTGACACTTCACAGGAAGTCTTGTCCAGCCGTCAGTGACGTCATGACGATGGACAGGGTAGTCTGTGGGGTGAGCCGGGGAGAGCTTTCCCTGCCATCTGGGGCCAGCGTATGCAGGGATGGGCAGCCTCTTCTAGCCCTCTAGCCCTAGATACTGCATCTCGTTTTCAGAGGCCAAGTATTCTGCTATAACTGGAAAAATCAGGCTGGGTATGGCATGGTGTGGTTGCCCACCTTTAGTTCCAGCTCTGGGGCAGCAGAGGCAGGCGGATCTCTTGAGTTTGAAGCCAGCGTGGTCTACAGAGAGTTCCAAGACAGGCGGGGCATACATAGACGCTCTCTCAAATAATGGAAGGTGGGGGGCAAGACTCAAAGCTCCTGTGTCAGCCTCCTGCTTGCTGGGTTAAAGGCTCCCTACACAAAGCCTGCTTTCCTTTGTTTGTTTGTTGTTTCTATGACACCCCACCATTTGTTTTTGTTGTTGTTTGTTTAGAGACGGTCTCTGGAACTATCACTGGCTGGGGACTGAGGTCCTGCCTCTGCCTCTCCCGGGTTGGGACTATAGCAGCAGTTGTGTGTCCCCATCTCATGTGTGTGGTTGAACAACCCTTTTACGGGGTCGCATATCAGACATTCACATTTTGACTCAGCGGAGGAAAAGATATAGACAGGAGGTAGCAACGGAAAGGTCTTATGACTGGGGATCACTACACCGTGAGCTGTGTTAAATACGGGGATGTGTTACAGGGTGGCCCCGTTAGGAAGGAGAACCACTGTACTTACTGACCTAAGGGTATGTAGCACACCCGTTTCAGTTCCATTAGTTTTCAAACAGATCATACTGTGAGGTGAAGTCTCCTGTATCCCAGGGTAGCCATGAATTGGCTATAATTGAAGGTGACCTTGAACTTCTGATCCTTCAGCAGCCCCAGATTCAGGCCTGGGTCCCCACTCCTGGCTTTCTGTCACTTTTCAAACAGATTATTCTCCCCTCTCTCCTCTTCCTCCTCCTCTACCTCCCCGTAGGGTCTCGAGTATCCCAGGTTATCCTACAACTTAGTATAGAGCAGTGGTCTTGAAGTCATCCCCCTGCCTCCGCCTCGTTAGGGCTGAGGTTATGGATGCACCATAGTGCACAAGCTGACTCTGTCTTCCTTAATCTGTCTTACATCCTGGACCTTCCTTCCAGAGAGCATGAGAGCCTCTGCCACGTCCTGGGCGATTGTCAGCGAGACTGAGACCCTGCGCAGCATAGACGCTCCAGTTTAGGTTTGCTGGGAATGCCACCCTTAAACTGACGGTGACTTAGGATGTGAATGTACTGTTTTCAAAGTTCCAGAGTTTTCTCTTCTGTTACCACGCAAAATTCTACCTTAAAAGTCCTGATGTACCCAAAATTGAGAAGTTAAATTTGGAAATACTGCAAGTATATCTGCATCTGATCAAGGGAAAAAAGATTTTCTACTTAAGTCGTGGATTGGCCTTGGGGTCTATACTGTAATGCCTAAGGTTCAGTTATAGCTCAAGGCTGAGAGTTCACAAAAGAAACTACAACTTCAGGTCTGGTTCCCAGTCGTACAAGTTACGTTTAAAGGATCCGACGACTGGCCCATCTCATTGCTTGAAGCCACTCTGGGCCAAGGAGATCAGGGGTCTATTACTCTGAATTTTGGGCTTTCCTGGTTGTTTTATATTTAATATTAGATGAGGATTTGATATAAATGTATTTTTGATCTATTTCTGAGGAGTTTGGGTTTCTGAATTGATGCTAGCTTACAAGGTACACCCTATTTCACCCTGGTTTGCCTTTTTTAGGTTACTACTCAGCTTTTTCACTTATGTACAGATGTTTTTAAAAATAAATTTATTGGCAAGTAATTAGCATCTCTATATTATATGTATGGTGACATTTCCACATCAGGTCTTCATCTCCTGGAGGGGAAAAACTTCTACCTCAGATTGGAAATTTAAATATGTTAAAATAGTTGGTGCTTCTGTCTGTTTTATTATTTAATGTACAGTTGAATAAATTTTTTTGTCCTGATAAACTTGACTGAGTCATTTTTCATTTTATGACTTATGTGTGTGTGACGTAGGCTCTCCTATATCTCGGGTGACCTTGAGCTTGTGACCCTCCTGCTTGTCTGCTTGCTGCCATGGTAGGGATTGAGCTTCCAGCTTTGTGCACCCTCTGCCCCCGGTAACGATTAAGCTCAGGTGCCTAGCTTCTTTTTCCCTCATGATGGGTGAAATGTTTATACTTACATCAGTTAACTTTTTTTTTTTTTTCTTCGAGACAGGGTTTCTCTGTGTAGTCCTGGCTATCCTGGAATTCACTTTGTAGACCAGGCTGGCCTTGAACTCAGAAATCCGCCTGCCTCTGCCTCCTGAGTTCTGGGATTAAAGGCGTGCGCCACCACTGTCCGGCTAACTTTTTTTTTTTTTGCTGAGATAAAGTGTCATGTCCGAAGACTACTTAAGGAAGAAAGAGTTGATTTCAGGTTTCAGATGCAGAGTCTGTAATGGCGCTGAGCACTGGAGCCGGGGACTGGAGCAGGAGAGTGAGCCGGTACATCTTCAATCACATGCAGGAGGAAGAATGCGGGCTGGCCCTGAGGTGAGCCTGTGAGCACTGAAAGCCTGCTCCAAGAGACCCACTTCCGACAGAGCTGAGCCAGCCCCAAACATCCCCACCAACTGGGAACCAGGTGTTCAAATACATCAGCCTCCTGGGGATAGTGTTCGTTAGACCACAGCAGGCTACAGCTGAAACCAAGAAATAACAGTATCCCAAAGAGATTTATAAATGATGTCTTGGGTGGGCTTAACCACTGAAAGAAAACAGTAGACAATGGGCTGGTGAGATGGCTCAGTGGTTAAGATCACTGACTGCTCTTCTGAAGGTCCTGAGTTCAAATCCCAGCAACCACATGATGGCTTACAACCATCCATAATGAGATCTGATGCCCTCTTGTGTGTCTGAAGACAGCTACAGTGTACTTACATATAATAAGTTAATAAATCTTTAAAGGAAGACAGTAGACAGCAGATCAGAAGTTACTGTCACTGCTTAAATAGTGCTTGTTATTATGAGAGTATGGAGCTGGAGGTGATCTATGGTCATTTCAGTCCCTGGGAGGAGCCAAACAAAAGATTTAAAATATTTTTTTAAAGTGTGTGTGTGCATGCGTGTGCCCGAGTGTGCGCACATGTGCATACCTATTCAAGCATGTTTGCGTGCAAGCAGTTGCACATGTGTGCCGTAAGAGGCTGTCAGGACCTTGGAGCAGGAGTTATAGTCGATTGGGAGCCTCTCAACAATGGGTGCTAGGAACCAAAATTGAGTTCTCTGCAAGAGCAACACATGCCTAACCACGGAGCTCCGGTCCCAACTCTAATCTCTCAGTTATTTGAAAAGGTTAAGATGGTTTTGTTTTGTTTAAAGATGAGTACACTGTCGCTGTCTTCAGACACACCAGAAGAGGGCACCAGACCCCATTACAGTTGGCTGTGAGCCACCATGTGGGTGCTGGGAATTGAACTCAGGACCTCTGAAAGAGCAGCCAGTGCTCTTAACCACTGAGCCATCTCTCCAGCCCCTAAGATGTTTTCTACATAGATGTTTCTGTGTAGGAAAGGATTCTCATGATAGTCAGGATAGTACTGACCTCAGCGTCAAATGTTCTTAGGCTTCCAGGGCCTGGGTAGGTCTCTGTTCCAATTTAAAGGATGGAACCCCAAAGCATGGGGCAGGCTATAGCATTGTCCAATCATATTTCAACACAAGGGGGTTGAGCAACGGAGTAAACGTTGGTGACTGGGCCTTATCAGGGCCACCTGGTTTCAGGGTCCTTGACTCAGATTTGCAGTCAGGTCTCTCCCTGGACTCTGGTCTGGAATTCAGAATGATAAGGGAACAAAGGAATGGGCGAGCTGCATGCAGTCAGGTAGTTCAGCCCCCGCAATGCTTGCATGCCTTATTTTAGGTGATCTTATTCTAGATCTTTACTGGATAACAGACAAACATGAAGCTCCTGAAGAAGCAGGATAGGAGTTAGTTCTGGGGCCTGGAAACATGAACTCAGTTTTGACTCTTCCAGCAGAACGTACGTTTGTCCTGAGACAGCTGGCTTCAGGCAACTGTCTCCTAACATTCTAAACTGGAGTGTTGATTTAACATTGTGATTTACATCTGTCTACCCACTTTTGGTGGTTTGCTTAAGTTTTTTTTTTTTTTTTTTTTGAGACAGCGTTTCTCTGTGTAGCCCTGGCTGGCCTGGAACTCACTTTGTAGACTAGGCTGTGCGTAAGTTTTTGAGATGGGTTTATTAGCTCCTGAATCAAGATCTGCTTGCTTTTGCCTCAAGGGTGAGTCCTGGGGTTATAGGTATATGACAGACAGCACACCCAGGTTGCCTGTTGCAAGCTTTAGCTACGGAAGGAGGAAGCATTCGTTTATGTGTGTGTGCATTTTTTTAAAAGACAGCTACTTATAACCAGGCTGGCCTTGAAATCTCTAATGTCTGGGAGAATGACCTTGAACTGTATTATACAGGACTAAGTCAAAACTACCACTGTTTTCAGCAAACTGGCCAAAGTCTGCTTGCAAAAGATCACAGCTGGGCAAGTTGACTTGAATTCCCTCATAGGAGGGCAGGGAGGGTCATGGGACCTTCACAGGAATAACCAGTCATTCCCTTGCAAGCTGTTGTATGCAATTCTACCCTAACTGCAAATGGCCTTAGGGAGGAACGAACACATAAGGAAGGGGCTAGTGGAGGGGTGACTATCTGCAGCCAGGAAGGAGTCATCATTCCTATAGCGATTTCCAGGTCCTCCCCACTGTTCCCCATAACTCACTGATTCTTCAGCGTGAACGGTGTTAATCATTTTTGGTGTCCTCGGGATTTTGGAAGCATTTGGTAGACGTTCACACCTCAGTCAGGAAAGGAATTTTTTTTTTTTTTTAGCAACAAACACTCCAGGTCTTTCCTCCAACTCCTAAAAGTTGGTATTTTATAGGTCCACCACACCCGCTTAGGAAGTATCACATTTTGTTATATGGAACCGGGGTTTTGTAGCTAGCCTTGGATGACCTGGCACTTTTTAAGGTAGCTCAGAGTAACCTCAGGGTCCTAGCAGTCCTGTTGAGTGCTGGGGTTTGCAGCGGGATTTCAGTGACTTCCTTTGAGACTAGGGGAGCTTCAAATCCATTATGTAAGTGAGCCTGGCCTTCAACTACGGATCCTTCTAACTCCCATCTCTCGAATGCTGGCATTACGCGCCGCCGGCTCTGCTAATTGCGTGAGGTTTTCTAAAACCTGTCGGCTCGCTCCGAGTCGGCCGGTGTGTTCCTTAAACCCATCCAGCCTGCGAGGACGAAACCTTGGCAGGTAGCTTGAGGAGGCCGGCATCTACATCCTCCCTCGGCGCTGTGCTGCGACGCCGGAGCCCCCAGATCCCCGTCACGCCTCTTTCTCTGACGCCGTCAGGATTGGTCGAATGGGGGGGATGGGGTGGTGATCGGCGGGGACCAGCTCCGCGCGGCAGTGGCGTCCTCCCGCCGCCAGGGGCGCTGTGGCCGAGCCGAGCCAGACGCGGTGGACGCCGCGCGCCTGCGGGGAGCTGCTGACCCGCTCCGCGAGCCCGTGTCCCTCACGCACCGCCGCCATGGGTAAGGGCAGCAGCCGGGGTCACCATCCTCCGCTTGGGTCACGCAGTCACCCGGGGACCGGGGGGCTCCCGGGGTCGCCATGGCAACGTTCGCCCGCCCGCCCGCATCCCTGCGCCCCGCCCGCCCTGGGGCCTGGCGGCTGGGGTCGGTGGACGGGCGGGGACCAGGGCGTCCAGGGACGGGGATGGCTTCCCAGTCACGCGGATGGCGGGCGGAAGGCTGGGGAGGGGAGCGGTGTGGTGCCGGGAGCGCGCCCCGCGGGGCCCCCTTTGCAGGCTGGGGGCGCGGAGGGAGGGAGCGGGGCCGCCTCTAGGGACTGACGGGGAGCCCCACCTGCGGTCGCGGCTGCACAGCCGCCGTCCTAGGCTCGTCGGGTGCAGGTTACAGGTTGTGATGAACACTCTTCAGAAGAGAATCCTGCGGATTAGGAAACGTCAGGTGGTTTCACTTCGGGAGCGGGGGTGGACGGAGGGAATCACACCTCGACGGAGAGTGGAGGAAAAGATGTGGGCAGATCCTTCATCACCCGGCCGGGCTGTTTCAGATTGCGGAGGAAGTCAGCCTAGAGAGCTGAAGTGCAAACCATAACCAAGGGCCAGAGCAAGGGGACTCTTGTTTTGTTATTCGAAACGGGTTCTCTGCATAGTCCTGGCTGTCCTTTGTAGATCAGGCTGGCCTCGAACTCAGAGATTCCTCCCTGCCTCTGCCTCCCAAGTGCTGGGATTAAAGTGTGTCGCACCATGCCCAGCTGTTTTTTGTTTTGAGACAGTGGGCCACTAAATCGTGAACGCCCTGACCACCTGGGCTTGTTGGTTGTTTTTGAGACAGGTCTCACACTATCTAGCATTGGCTGCTCCAGAACACTCTGTTTAGACCAGGCTAGCCTCAAGAATCACAGACGCTGGGACTACAGAAGCAACTACATGGCAGAGCTATGTTAAGAAATGTTAGGTTTGTTTTTCACATCTGTTTTGCCATCTTAGCAGGAAAATATTTGTGCCACTCGGCAGTGTTTGGAGTGTTGGGGGAACAGCTGATTTAAAAAAAAATTTTTTTTTTTTTTAAATTTTTAATGGGTGTGTACCGGAGTGTAGGGGCCTCCAGATCTCCCTGGAGTTGGAGTTAAGCCGTTACCACAGGTACTGGGAATTAACCTCTTTCCAGACCGTACTAGAATTTTTTCTCCTTTCTTTTTTTTTTTTTTTT
>NC_034598.1:28374781-28378849 GCF_900095145.1 Mus pahari
TTTTTTTTTTTTTTTTTTTTTTTTTTTTTTTTTTTTTTTTTTTTTTTTTTTTTTTGACTTGGGAGTTGTGTTTTTCGAGACAGGGTCTTATTATGTAACCCTGGCCGGCCTGGAACCAACCTCCCAGTTGCTTAAGTCAAAGGCACACAAGACTACCTTGGATTGAGCTGTTTCTTCTCTATGCCTATATTTGTCAGAATATTTTGATTTTTTTCTGTTGTTGTTTTTCTGGGAGATTCTGGAATCTGATAACTTTATCTTTTATTTTGTTGCTAGTGTATTTTTATTTATTATTATTATTTTTTTTTTTTTGAGACAGTTTTAATATGTGGGCCTGGCTGTCCTGGAACTCACTCTGTAGACTAGACTGGCCTCTAACTCAAGTGCTAGGATTAAAGATTTGAGCCACCACTGCCTATTTTTGAAATAAAGATGTGTGTGTGTGTGTGTGTGTGTACCTCAGAGGTCAGAAGAGGGCATTTGGTTAACTGGTGCTAGAGTTACAGGTAGGTATGAACCATCTTAATGGATGCTGGGAACTGAATTTTGGTTCTTTGGAAGAACAACAGATGCTCTTAACGACTGAGCCATCCCTTTAGCCTCTTATTCTTGCTCCGGAAATCATTAGACCATACCCGCTATCCACCATTTGCAAAATCCTCAAACATGTGGCTTGTGCTTGCAAGCTTATCTTCACTGAAAGCCATTTTACCTGAAGATGTGTGTAGTAGGTAGGCACAGTGGGCCATGGCTAGTGATTGTGTGTGCGTGTGTGTGTGTGCATGCTTGAGCGCGCAGTAGGTAGACACAAATGTTCTGTGCCCAGTAAATGACAGAGGTCAGAGACGTTCTTTCTGCCTTGTGGCTTCTGGATGGAGCTCAGGTAGTCAGGCCTGCGCATCCTCTCTGAGCAATCTCGCCAGCCAGAAAATAAAGCTCTTTATTCTCTGTGTGGAGTCTTGAGGGTAGTTTGTAAGCATGGCCGCAGTGGGCATGGATGGCGCTTTGCTTGTGAGAGAGAAGGAAGAGGTTGTGTTGTGGTGCCCTGGCCTGAGGAGCTATCAGGCTGCCCAGCACAGGAGAGCCGACTTCCACGGAGAAGGACAGATCTATGGACTTGCCTCTGTTGTCTTGTCCTGGGGAGGACGTTGGTTGGACTTTCCTGCATTTTTTTCAGCTTCGAAGGACCCCACGGCCGTGGAGAGAGCCAATCTGTTAAACATGGCTAAACTGAGTATCAAAGGGCTCATTGAGTCTGCCCTGAGCTTCGGCCGCACCCTGGACTCCGACTACCCCCCTCTGCAGCAGTTCTTCGTGGTCATGGAACATTGTCTGAAACACGGCCTGAAAGGTATGACGACACTCCCCCAATCGGTCAGCCTTCTGGCCCCTCGCTTCTCACCCTCGGGGTCCTGGAGAAATAGTTTTGAGGCCGTAGCTGCCGTTTGTTATTTTGCATTTTATTTTGTTTTCTTTATTTTTTTTTTAATTTATTTATGAGTACACCGTTGCTGTCTTCAGACACACCAGAAGAGGGCATCGGATCCCATTACAGATGGTTGTGAGCCACCATGTGGTTGCTGGGAATTGAACTCAGGACCTCTGGAAGAGCAGTCAGTGTTCTTAACCATTGATCCATCTCAACAGCCCTATTTTGCATTTTAAATCAAGTTGGGCCAATGTAATGGCTTGCCACTCGAGCTGGAAGACTCCAGTTTGATCTTTGGAATCTAGGTTAAGGTGTGTTGATTTCAGGAGAAAGTGTTAATTACTCTTGTGATTCCTAGTACATGATCTTCAGAAAAATTTTTTGTTTGTTTGTTTTTTGAGAGAGGATTTCTCTGTGTAGTAAACAGCCTTGGCTTTCTCAGAATTCACTCTGTAGACAAGGCTGGACTGGAACTCACAGATCTGCCTGCCTCTGCCCAGGACTAGTGCGCCATCATGCACTACAAAAAGAAATGTTTTTTTTCTAATAATTGGTGGAAAACATAGTTGATTACTCTTTTTTTTTTGAGATGGTCTTATATAGCTGGCCTTGAATTCACTCTATAGACCAGGCTGGCCTTGAACTCACAGAGACCTGTCTTCCTCTTCCCCCCAGGTGCTGAGATCAAAGGTGGCCTGCCAACATGCTTGACCTGATTACATGGTTTTTACATATTTAGCCTTCAAGGGGTTTTCATTTTCTTGGGTAATTTTTTTAAAAATTACATTTATTTACACACACACACTTTTTAAAAAATTACATTTACTTACGTGCACACATGCGTGCGTGCGCTCATACACTCACACACACACATGTGTACACGCACACACACACAACACATGAACATAAAGGTTAGAGGGCATCTTGCAGGAGGCCAGTGCCTTTCCCCACTGAGCCATCTCAGCCGCCTTAGATTGCTTTTGAAACTGAAACTGAGTGGAGATGCTGGGATGAGCTCACTGATAGTTTGAACTCAGTTGTAGAAGTTATGTCAGCATAGATCGCTGAGATAGGAATGTCTCCATGCATGGGGACCTGCACGGGAAAGTGTCCTCTGAACCAGGTTCCTGTAGAAACCGAAGTGATCCCGGAAAGGACGGTCCTCTGCTATGCAGGTCCCACCAGAGGTTGATACGTGGAAAATGTGTGGTGGGTTTTGAGGCTCTCTATGTAGCCCTGGCTATCCTGGAGCTCACTGTATAGACCAAGCTGGCTTCCACCTTGCACAAGTCCGCTTGCCTCTGTCTCCTGAGGTTAACCAGGCCCCATCATGCGCAGGTGGTAGTTATGTTTTGAGAAAAGGATCCGGCAAACAGCCCCGACCGGCCTGGTATGTGCTGTGTAGTCCCAAGGACAGAGGTAGTAGGTGCCAGGTACCTTCTCTGTGCAGAGGTGAGAGGGCTTTTCTCAAGGACTCATGCAGCTCAGAAGTATGTTGGGGATGAAACACAGGATAGCAGGCCAGGGAGATGACCCGGTGTGAGGACTGAGTTCAATCCTTAGTGCCCACACAGAAAGCTAGACGTGGTGGCAAGCTTGTAATCCCTAAACCAGGGTGGGGGTGGGGCTGGGGGGTGTGGAGACAGGAGGATTCCTGGAGCTCAGCTAGTTTAGATACCATCCATTGGTCCTATGGGGAGACCCTGCCTCAGAACACAGGGTGGACGGCTCTTGAGCATGCCTCTCAAAGCTAATGTCTGACCTTCCTCACACACACAGACCCCAAGTGAAGATGACACACCTGGCTGTGTAGTTTTCAATGCTTAAATATATACTGGATAATAATAATTCTTTTACTTAAGATAACAATTAAGCCAGGCGTGGTAATGCATGCCTATAATCCCAGCACCCGTGAGGGCGGAGACAGGAAGTCCAGATGTTTAAGGCCGTCTTCAGCTGCAGAGCATGTCTGAGGCCAGCCTGTGTTGGCTGGAGTGTCTGTGGTGGTACAACTTTGACCCCAGTACTAGGAAGGCATGGGCAGGCAACTCTCTGAGTTTGAGGATAGCCTGGTCTATATATGGAGTTCCTTGCTAGCCAGGATGACATAGTAAGAACTTGTTTTTTTGTTTTTTTTTTTAAAAATCATCCATCCATCCATCCATATGTACATAAATATACACTCGGATTTGGCAGCAGCTTTGATCGCATTCTCGTATGATCAGTGTCTGTGTAGCAGGGTAGGAAAGAGTTGTACACCCAACCTGGGGGTGTGCTCAGTTGATGGGAGTGTGTGCTTAGCATTCGGGCTTTGACCTCCAGCACCTCATAAACACCACGGTGGCTTGTGGTTTTAATGCCAGCACTTGGGAGGTGGAGGCAGGAGCATTAGAAGTAGTGAGCCATCTTCAGCCACCTCCGAGCAGAACCTACTCTTCCTGTGTGAGCTCAGGATGTTCCCAACATTTTCCAGATTACAGAGTGCTGGAAGAACATTTTGGGAATATATATCAGGGCACGTGTCCTAAGATTGCTTCCTGTGCACCCTCCTCCCCCAAAGATAGATAGGGTCTCTCTGTGTAGCCCTGGCTGTACTGCAACTCACTATGTAGACCAGGATGGCCTCTAACTCACAGAGA
>NC_034598.1:28380896-28394119 GCF_900095145.1 Mus pahari
GGTTATGAGCCACCATGTGGTTGCTGGGATTTGAACTCCGGACCTTCAGAAGAGCAGTCGGGTGCTCTTACCCACTGAGCCATCTCACCAGCCCTTAAAAAGGATTTTTAAATTTATTTTTAAATGATGTGTGTGGGAGTGCGGGCCATCGCAGGCCTTTGGTCCCTGGAGCTGGTGTTACAGGTGGGCTGTGTGAGGGCCTCTGGGAGAAGTATATATATATATATTCTCTTAACCCCTGAGCCATGTCACCAGCCCAGCTCACAGCTACTTTTATTGCAACAGGAAATTACCAACTATGTGCCAGGGTGTGAGTGGGTGTGATTTGGGGGAGGGTGTGTGTGAGAGAGAGAACACCTTGCAGGTATCCGGCCTTGGCTTCCGTTGTGTGTCCTGGCGAGCACATACTGGTGTTGGGCTTGCATGGGGGAATTTTTACCCAAAAGTCATCTCTCCAGCCCGCTCTGTTTATTTATTTTTTGAAATGGTAGTGATAAAAATCTTTCTTCTCCCCTATGTTGCTGAATTGGAATTTGATGACCATGGCCCAAACAACTGAACTTCAAATTGTTTTCAGGATACATTATCTTTTATTTCATAACCACAGTAAATTAGGTATTGCAGTCATAGGCTTATCTTAACGCATCACTGTAAAGCTGTTTAGCCTCTGAGATTTTCCCCTCACCGTAAGGTTGCTCTTGGTGGCTGCCCTTGCTTAGGCAGTGTCTATGACAGCCACATTATATCTGCAGAAGGCCTGATTAGTAAGAAAACAAAAAGGTGTGTTTTTCTCTTATTTTAATGACTGCTTGTATGGCTATGTGCTGCCTGCATGCAGCACGCAAGGTTACCAGAAGAGGGCGTCAGATCCCCAGGAGCTCTGTTGAGAAGCAAGCCCTCGTTCTCCGAAGAGCAGCCTGAGACAGGGTCTCTCATGTAGCAAGCTTGCTGATAACTGGACATGACTGGGAACTGAATTTTTTTCCCCTGGCTTTTTGAGGGACTCTGTGTAGCCCTGGCTGTCCTGGAACTGTCTGTGTAGACCAGGCTGGCCTCACCGAATGGGTTCAGGGATGCTGGGGTTAAAGGCATGTGACGTTTCACCCAGCAACCTTGAACTCGGGACCTTGCTGCTTCCACTTCCTCACCTCTCTGATGACAGACATGGGCTATAGTGCCCGGTTGTTCCTGTGATGCTAGGCTCAAACCCAGGGCTCCCTGTAGACAAGCAGTCAGTCAAGGGAACTATATCCCCCGCCCAAATGTTTCTCAGTCACCTAATGTCAAAATAAAAGTCACACTTGTTTATATTTACAAAGGAAGTACTTTCATTGTGATTTTTAAAAATCTCAATACAAGGGCCTTGTGCCTTTGAACCGTGTCTCTCACGCCTTCAGAGCTCTTGTCATTGCTTCTAAGTTAGGAGACAAGATAGAGCAGTTTGTCAGCTGATCTTACACTTTCTCTGGAGTCCGTGGAGGCATCAACCTGTGAGTCTTCTGCTTCAGCCTCCCAGGCGTGCCCCTATACCTGGCTCTGTGCTGGGTTTACTTAATAGACTTTGGAGATGTTTTCACTTTGGTATTGGTGTAGTTACGTACCCGGATGTTCCTGATACCAAGGAACAGCCAAGATGTGTGTGTACGTATAATTAACTCATGTATGCGTTTACTTATTTTGGGTGGTACTAGGGCTTAAACCTGGTGCATGCTAGGCAGATGCTCTTTTTGTTTTTTTTAAGATTAATTAGAGATTTAATTTTAGTGATTTTTAAAAAAAGATTTATTTATTATATATACCATATTCTGCCTGAATGTATGCCTGCATGCCAGAAGAGGGGACCAGATTTCATCCTGTGGTTGCTGGGAATTGAACTCAGGACCTCTAGAAGGGCAGTCAGTGCTCTGAGCCATCTCTCCAGCCCCACCTTCTTTCCTTTCTATTGAGACAGGAAGTCTCTAAGTTACCTAGGCAGACCTTAAACTTCTAATCCTCTTGCTCCAGCCTCTCATAAAGCTGAGATTGTGTGCGTGTGTGTGTGTGTGTGTGTGTGTGTCTGTGTGTGTCTGTGTCTGTCTGTCTTTCTGTTGCTCTCTGTCCTCCTGTCTTGAGCCAGGCTCTCTCACTGAACTGGAAGCTCACAGTTTCACTTGAGCAGGTTAGGCAGTGAGCCCTCAGGGCTGCCCTTCTCCACCATCTGATGCTGGGGTTCCAGGCACACACCATGCCCAGCTTGCGGTGTGGATAGTGGGACTGACTCAGACCTTCTGCTTGGCGAGGAAGCACTGTTAGTTAGCCACTGGACCGACTCTCCACATCTGTATGTAGCTAGGTATTTAAAGATGATGTTACTCCCATTTCGTGAGTTGAAATGACAAGTTATATATATTTTTTTCCAGTGAGAAAATCATTTTTGAGTTATAACAAAACTATCTGGGGCCCTCTGGAACTGGTGGAGAAGCTGTACCCAGAAGCAGAGGAGATCGGAGCGAGTGTCCGGGACTTGCCTGGGCTTAAGTAAGTATGGTGGATTGTTCCCTGAAGTACATCTGCCCATCTCTTGACGCTCACGGGCTGCTTTGCCACCCTCCTGGCCTGAGCCTTGATCCTGCTGTTCACTGTTCACTGTTCCAGCTCACCTCACAGTTTCCCTCAGAGGAACTCTGTCTGAGTGACAGCAACAACAACTGGATACCCCGCAAGCCGGGCCGTCAGAAATCATGAACGTGGAAAACTGGTTTTCAAGTTAGGAAACTGTTTTTCTTTTTCTTTTTCTTTTCTTTTCTTTTTTTTTTTTTTTGAGACAGAGTTTTGCTATACATGTCTGTCTTGGAATTCACTCTGTAGACCAGGCTGGCCTCAAATCCACAGAGATCCCTCTGCCTCTGCCTCCTGAGTGCTGGGATTAAAGGTGTGTGTCACCACACTTGGAGCCTCCATTTTTTAAATTTCTATTTTTGTTGTGTGTGTGTGTGTGTGTGTGTGTACGCGCACACATGAACACATGTGTATGATATGTATGTGTTGGCGAGAGGGCACATGGATGTCATATTGTGCATATGGAAGTCAGAGAAGGACTTTCAGGGTCAGCCTTCTCCTTACATGGTGGGATGGGAGGCTGGAACTTGGGGCAGGCACCAGGCTTGTCTCAGCAGCCTTTAATCCTTAGGAATAAGATGGTGTAGCTGTTTTTATTTTTACCCCAAACATTTATTTGTGTGTGTGTGTATGTTCAAGAGTATGTGTGTAGCCGGGCAGTGGTGGCACATGCCTTTAATCTCAGCACTTGGGAGGCAGAGGCAGGCGAATTTCTGAGTTCGAAGCCAGCCTGGTCTACAGAGTGAGTTCCAGGACAGCCAGGGCTACACAGAGAAACCCTGCCTCGAAAAAAAAAAAAAAAAGAAAAAGAAAAGCAAACAGAGAGTGTGTGTGTTTCCTTGAAGATATATCTGCATGGTATAGGTGTGAAGGCCCAGCCCACTATGATATAATACCTCTAATAGAAGAAATATTCTAGAGCATTCTTTCTTCCAAAGCTTACAGCCGTACTTAATAACTTGGGTCTGGAGCGACGGCTCAGTGGTTAAGAGCACTGGCTGCTCCTCCAGAGAACCTGGATTTGATTCCCAGCACCCACATGGTGGCTCACAACCATTTGTATCTCTAGTCCTCTTCTCACCTCGGTGGGCAGGTGCTGCACCTATGTGATACACAAAGATACATTTAAGCAGACACTAATATCCAAAAACAAAAAAAAAAAACAAAACCCAAAAACAAACAACAAACCATCCAGGGGGAGAATTACTTGCTCAAAAACCTAGCATAAGGGGCTGGAAAGATGGCTCAGCTCTTCGAGAGGACAGGAGTTTGATTTCCTAGCCCACATCTGGCAGCCCACAAACTCTTTATATCCTCATCCAGCTCTAAGGGATCCGGTGCCCTTTTTTGGCCTCTGCAGGCATATAGATGCACATAAAACACCCATACACATAAAATAAAATGTAAACACCTCCATAAGGACCACGAAGATCGCTCGGTGGGTAAAGTGTTAAGTGCACAGGCACGAAGTCCTGAGTCTGTACCCTCAGAACCCCAGTAAAAATTAGGTGCCCCAGGTGAGAAGGCAGGCAGACAGGCAGGACAGTTTAGGTTCAGTGAGAAGAGACCATGTCCAAAAATAAAGTGGAGAAGCGGGAGAGGAAAGACATCCCATCCGCAATCTTTGGTTTCTTTGTATGTCCGATTGGTCAAAAGGAGTACAGGTGCGCATGTGCACCCCCACCCCTTGTCATCGCGCTCTAAAGGTGAACAGCGTTTATCAACAGATAGGGGGGCGTGGCCAGTGAATTTAGCACTAAGGCTGTCTTGTAACCCAATGCTCCTCTTTCTAGGACTCCCCTTGGCCGTGCTAGAGCGTGGCTCCGATTAGCCCTCATGCAGAAAAAAATGGCCGATTACCTGCGTTGCTTAATTATCCAGAGGGAGCTCCTAAGGTCAGTATCGTTGGGCCATGTTCACTTTTCATTACATCTATATGTTGCCATCCAAAAAAGAAGTGAGGAAAGATGTATGAAATCCGGGAAGAGAGAAGGAACGGCAACATGAGAAAGCAAAGGACAGGAGAGGGACAAGCCCCCAACGAGCCCCCAGCCTGCGAAAAATCCCATCAGCGCTTTATGGCTGAACAGGGGTTAACCTCAGCAGGATTATTCCAAGTTGCGTCCCTTCCTCCGAGCTATAATATTGTGGATACAAGTTTGCAGTGGGACTTCTGGGTTTGAAGATTTCTTTTTAAGATCTTTAATGAGCACTTCAGCTGTATCATGAGCAATGTTTAACTGAAGGACACATTGAGGACAGCTTTCCGAGAGCAGCGCAGTGAGTCTTCAAAGGGAGCTGGCCCCTGGCGACCCCTGGCCTGGGTTCTCTCGGACCTCGCCTCTGCTATTTCAGGACTAGTGTTCTGTGTTTGGTTTTATTTATGAGTCTTGTTTCACATCTCAGCCTTTTGCATCCGTGAAATGAAAATGGGCATAGCTGAAGCACAGAGAGCCCTCAACAGTGTTCTGAGGACCAAATAAAGCCGAAGGTGAAACACATAACGCTTAATGGCACCCGAGCTCTTCCTGATTATAAAGAAACTGGGAGCCGGGTGTGGTGGCGAAAGCCTTTAATCCCAGCACTAGGGAGGCAGAGGCAGGCGGATTTCTGAGTTCGAGGCCAGCCTGGTCTACAGAGTGAGTTCTAGGACAGCCAGGGCTACACAGAGAAACCCTGTCTCGAAAAACCAAAAAAAAAAAAGAAATTGGGAATGTCAGTTTTAGGTTGTTCTCTTTGCAAGTCTCTCTGTCTCTCTCCCTCCCTCTCAGCAGGGTCCCATATAGCTCAGACTGGTCTTGAACTTACTTCATAACCAGGGATGACTCTGAGGTCTCGGTCCTCCTGCCTACCTTTCAAGTACTAGGACTTCCGGCGTGCGCCAGTACGCCTGGGGACCAGGTGTCTTGCGTGGACACTTTTAGAGTGTACTTAACCATGTGTCCTCAGTTGATGATTACCTACCCATTACGAATACTTAGGGGCCTAGAGAGATGGCTACGTAGCTAAGAGCACTTGATGTTCTTGCAGAGAACCAGGGTTCAGTTTCCAGTCCATACGTGGCAGCTCACCACCATCGAATTCTGGGAGAATCCTATGCTTTCTCCTGGCCTTTGAGGGCACCAGGCTGGTGCACATACATGTGAGCGAGCAAAATGTTCAAACCTATAAGATCTGTCTGTGACAGGGCATCACTAGTAGCCATGGCTGGCTTGGAATTTGCTATGTAGATCAGGCTTAGCCTCCAACTCGAGATCTGCCTACTTCTGCCTCCTGAGTGCTGAGATTAAAGGTGTGTGCTACCATAGCCAGCTATTCCAAAGGTCTTAGTGAATGTGGGAACTGAAATGTCAGCTGTAATTATGAGTGTTATAATCAGATTAGCAGCAGTTACTGAGTCCAGAGAGTCCAGCCTCCCAGGCCTCCTGGTCACCTCCTTTCTGACTCTAGGACAAGGTCCACAAGCTGGAGAGATGGCTCAGCAGCTGAGAGCACTGGAGACTCACCCAGAAAACCCGGAGTCAGTTCCCAGCACCCACAGTGGCAGCTCAGGAACCACGCCTTCTTACGGCCTCTGTGGGCACCGTGCGCACGTGGTATTATAGAGATACACGCTGGCTAACCTTGAACTCATAGGAATCCTCCTGTCTCAGCCTCCTGGGGATTCAAAGCACAAGCTTTCATGCACAGCATTACCCCTTTTTCTTTTTGGTTTTTTTGAGACAGGGTTTCTCTGTGTAGCCCTGGCTGTCCTGGAACACACTCTGTAGACCAGGCTGCCTCTGCCTCCTGAGTGCTGGGATTAAAGGCGTGTGCCACCACGCCCGGCCTCCCTTTTTCTTTTGCTTTCTGTTTTTCCCTCAAAATGTCTCTCTCTCCTGCCTCCATGAGTCCTTTTGCTTTTTATGGGACATCAAGCCTTTTCACAGGTTAAGTGTTGAGAATGTCGTTTAAAGGAACTTAGGTAGATTCATGTCTACAAGGTGGGAGATGAGGTTGGTAAGGTGGTAAGGTTTCAAAGCTGAGTGGTACGAGTCAGGTTTGTGGTGACGGTCTCGGATTTCATGTTCCCAGCGAGTTCTATGAGTACCACGCACTGATGATGGAGGAGGAGGGAGCCGTGATTGTCGGGCTGCTGGTCGGCCTGAATGTGATTGATGCCAATCTGTGTGTGAAGGGAGAGGACCTAGACTCCCAGGTGAGTGAGCGTGGGTAATGCAGACCTGGGTCTTCCTTGTGCACAGCTCTTCCTGGGTCCTTGTTAGCTCTAAGTTGTACACAGTGCAGTTAGTCACTTGAGCAAAATTCAGTTGCATGTTGTGTTAGATGGACACCTGGTAGAAACAGCATAAGTATTGCTTTTCTGTTGTTTGGATGAAATATCATTCCCCAAAGCGACTTAGAGAGCTTGTTCTGGTTCACAGTTGCAGAGGGCTAGAGTCCTTAATGGTGGGGGAGGTGTGCCATGCCCACAGGAACAGGAAATGGAGTGTGGCTATAAACCCTCTCCAAAGAGTGACACCAGCTGGGGACCAAGTGGTAAAGTACACAAATCTATGGGGACTACTTGTCATTCAAGCCACCACACAGGAGGGAGAGTGTTATTTGGGCTCCTGCTTTTCGAGGTTTCTGGCAGACTGGATTGATGGGCCTGTGGTGTCGAGGGAGCAATATGGCAGAAAGGGTGGCGAGAAAGCGTAGCAGGCAAGGCCCAGGGCCAGGCTGTATCCTTTAGAGCTCTGTCCTCAGCAGTGGCTTTCTCCAGCCAGGTACCAGCTGCCACCGTTCACCTGGTTCCTTGTAGTCTGTTCAGGCTTTAAATAAAGAAGGGACAAACCTTCCCTTAGCTCAGAGCTATCAGGACCTAAACATCCCCGGGAGCAGGGCGGGCTTCCCAGACCTCTCATCCCTCAGGCCAGTGCAAACTGGCAGGACTACCCGTCACGCTAGCCCTGCGGACCAGTACTTGTCGATAAATAAAAATGCGTTTATTAACTTCAGGTTGGAGTGATTGATTTCTCCATGTATTTAAAGAATGAAGAAGAGATCGGAAATAAGGAAAGGTACGTCGTCGTCGTCGTCGTCGTCGTCGTCGTCGTCGTCGTCGTCCTCCTCCTCCTCCTCCTCCTTCTCCTCCTCCTCTCCTCCCTCCTTCTCTTCCTCTCCCTCTCCCTCCTCCTTCTCCTCCTCTCGGGGTTGTACTTTCCTGTCGCTGTTCACAGTGTGGTATCAGCTCCTCCCTCCCTGGAGCCCTGACTTGTGCTTTTCCTTCCTGTAAAAGCTTCTCCTGGAGAGAGAAGGAGAAGTCCCTTAGAGGTTGGCTTTGGTCCACAGTCTTGGTCTTGGTCTTGGTCTTATCTGCCCTTGCTGAGAGACACCTGAGTAAGGGTTTTGTGCCAGTGGTGGCAATTATCCGATTGGCTCTAAGTTTAAAATGTTTAAGGGCCCACTAGCAAGCAGGTTGCTCAGCATGGTTCCCAGTGCTCAGTTCACTGATGTATGGAAGCCTGTTTTTAAAGGCAAAGCCGTATTTTATCACTGTGGTGATTTTTGCACGTTTCCAGATGAATTTCCAGTTTATATCTTAAGCTCCTCTTTTCTCCTATCATAGGAATGTTCAAATCGCCGCCATCTTAGACCAAAAGAATTATGTTGAAGAGCTAAACAGACAACTCAAGTGAGTATTCTCAGGACCTTACTGACAAATCTCACCGGAGGGTCCGCGTTGTTTCCAGCTGAATCTTTATTCCTTTCTCCTTAGCATCTTTGATTGCTAAGTGCTGAGAGGCGCTTGAGGAGCTGGCTAGATGCAGAGCAGAAATTAACAATACGCAGGGGAGCTGCGTCCCATGCGAGTAATAATGCCAGTACTGGGAGGTAGACAGAGGTAGGGTCAGATGTTCAAGGTTTTGCTAGTCAGTTTGAGACCAGCCTGGCCCCTTCTTAAAAAAATAAAAAAAAGCCGGGTGTGGTGGCACATGCCTTTAATCCCAGCACTCGGGAGGCAGAGGCAGGCGGATTTCTGAGTTGGAGGCCAGCCTGGTCTACAAAGTGAGTTCCAGGAAAGCCAGGGCTATACAGAGAAACCCTGTCTCGAAAAACCAATAAATAAATAAATAAATAAAATAAAAAAACCCCAAAGCTAAAGCCCACCTTACCTGCTTCAGGCTGAGTCAATCCGAGAGAAATCGGAATAGAGATGTTGATTGTTTTGCTGTCTTCTTTGTTGTTGTCTTAGTTCAGCTCCAGTTAACCAGGTTAATGAAATTGTTCCCCTCTAAGAATTTGTCGTGGGTCATTGGTACATGTCGGTCACTGTGAGTCGGGCAGGGGAAGGTGCACTGTCCTGTCCTAGCCTTTTCAAACTTGTGTGATTTTGAATGAGTTTTTTTTTCATTGCCAATTCCAGCAGCACAGTCAGCAGCCTCCATTCAAGAGTGGACTCATTAGAGAAGTCAAACACTAAGCTGATCGAAGAGGTACAGTCCCCAGCCACGGATGCTTGTTTTCTAAGTGTTTGCGATCCTTCCTGTTTCAAGCATGAATTTGCTGTTAGCATCTGCCATCCCATAACATTCACACAGACAATCACATACTCCCCTCCCCCCGACACACACACAAACACACACACACACACACACACACACAGTGGGGGCATTGCAGTCCAAAACTGTGAGTTCCAGAGAACCCACGCAGACCTTAAGTTCCCAGTTGCATACTCTGGGTTACTGTTATTTGTGATTGTACCCAAAGATGCTCAGAGTGGCTGTTTGTTTGTGTTTTACAATTTGCAGTTAGCAATAGCTAAGAATAATATCATAAAGCTCCAAGAAGAGAACCATCAATTGCGTAGTGAAAATGAGCTGATCTTAATGAGAACTCGGCAGCACCTGGAGGTGAGTCACAGCTGCGCAGGGCTGGGGTCCTGGGTCATGGAGGTTAGGTATGTGGGATGACAGAGCCCAGTGCGAGGTATGACCTTTTCTCCCTAGGTTACCAAAGTGGATGTAGAAACGGAGCTTCAAACATACAAGCATTCCCGGCAAGGTCTAGACGAGATGTATAACGATGCCAGAAGGCAGCTTCGAGATGAGTCACAGCTCCGACAGGTAATTTAACCCTCTCATTTACATTAGGAGAATTCTGGGGATAGTGTACACAGGCAATACCATTCAGGTGTCTCAGCCTTAGCTTCTTGGAGGTGGAGTAGAACCTGACACCTATCATGCATTTTGACACTTTGTTTCTGCCTTTATTCTATATGTCTGCACACATGCCAGGACACATGTATGGAGGTCAGAGACTTAGCTTGTCACGGTCAGTTCTTCCTTCTATCATGTGGGTCTTCTGCCACAGGGGAAGAACTTGGCTCCCTACTGTTCTAGTCCTCTCTGTGATGAAACACTGACTACTGAAGTCTCCATAGAGGAGGAAAGGGCTGGCTGGTCACAGTCCTTTTCTGGGAAAAGGCAAGGTGGGAACGCAAGGCTGGAGCCTGGAGCTTAATTCTCACCCAGAGGCGCTCAGCTAACTTTATATAGCTTAGGCCCACATGACTAGGGAAGTGCATTATACACAGTGGGCTGGGCCCTCCTCGACACCCCCCACCCCGCCCACAGACACACCACAGGTGATTCTAGGCTGCACCATCAACTAAATGATGCCTATAGAGCCATTTTACTTTAAAAATGCATCTCAATGTTTTTACTTTTTTTTTTTTTTTTTTTTTTAAATGGGGGAGGTTGCAAGGGAAGAGGGGGTACATACTAGGGGATGGGAAGATGAGAAAGACTAGTGTGCATGATGTGAAACAATGACTCAAAAAGTTGGGGGAAAAAAAACCTGGTCTTGGTGACACACAGCTCTCATCTCCAGCACTCGGGAGGCAGAGGCAGGGGGATTTCTGTACGTTTGAGGCCAGCCTGGTCTACAAAGCAAGTTCTAGGACAGCCAGGACTCTTACACAGAGAAACCCTGTCATGAAAATCAAAACAAAACACCCACACCTCTCAGTATTTTTAAAAACTTAATTACCATCTGTGGTTGTTAGTGTGAATGCAGACCACCATCACAGAAACAATACGTAAGAGAATAGAGTAGAATATGTATGTTAGCAACATATTTAAAACTTCAGATTTCAGATTGTGGGACATACACAAGAATGCACACATGAATTTAATGAGACAAAATGCAGATACTCATTGCCTAGGCAAAGAGGGGGCTATGCAAGCCTTTCAGTGTGCTTTTCCTGTCTGTCTAGCCTTAGGAAACGTCTTCATCTGACTGTTTTGTTTGACAGTGTGCTGGTTAGTTTTTGTTAACTTGACAGGAACTGGAGTCACCAAGGAAAGACCCCCATTGGATTGGCCTGTAAACAAGTCTGTGAGACATTTCTGTTTCTCTAATGAATGGTCAGTGTGGGCAGTAGTGCTCCAGACGGGCGGTCCTGAGGATGTTAGAAACACAGCAGTCTGAGCGGGCCATGGGGAGCAAGCCAGCATCCTCTCTGGGCCCTGCTCCAGTTCCTGCCTGTGACTGTAACTGTAAGCCAAATCAAGTCTTTGTCTCCCAGCAACAGAATGCAGACTAGGCCAGATGAGATCTCGCTCTATAGCTCTGGCTGGCCTGGGCCTTCTGTGTAGACCAGGCCAGCTTCAGCCCCAGAGAACCTCCCGAGGAGGGCTAGATTGAAGGTGTCCAGCAGTAGGCCCAGACCTGGTGTTTGAAACAGACCTCACTGTGTAGCCCAGGCTGCCCTTGAACTCGAAGCAGTCCTCCTGCCCCATTCTCTTCAGTGCTGGGACTACGTGTGGGAACCACCACACCAGGCAGGCTGATGTTGAATAGACTTAAACACAACAGAGGAGTGGACCAGTGCTCCCAGCCTTGTTAACGGTTGCACATCTGATTTTGATAACCTGAAATTGAAGACATTGTGAAATTGCAGGATGTGGAGAATGAGCTATCAGTACAAGTTGGCATGAAGCATGAGATGGAGCTGGCCATGAAGTTGTTGGAGAAAGACATTCACGAGAAACAAGACACTCTCATCGGCCTTCGGCAACAGCTGGAAGAAGTCAAAGCAATCAACATTGAGATGTATCAAAAGCTGCAGGTACTCAATGGTCTTTGACACTTGACATTGCTAGGAATTAAACTCATGGCTTCGTGCATGATGGACAAACACTGTACCACTCACTGAGCCACCTCCACCTTGATTTCTGTTTCATGAGACAGGGTTTCTTTATATAGCCCTGGCTGTCCTGGAGCTCACTGTGTGGGTAAGGCTGGCCTCCTAAACTGCCCCTGCCTCCTTCCTAAGTGTTGGAATTAAGTGCGTGCCACCACGCCTGGATCCTTCCTCCTTTGAGATGGTACGTTCCTTTTCTCATTGTTGGAAGTTTGAGGGACTGTCAGTCATGCCGGCGGAGGCAGTCGGGGCTTTGGCAGCCCTAGCTCCCGAAGCTGCTTGCTCCCAATAGACAGGAAGACAGGGAGGGTGGCCCGCCTATCTCCCTCCGCTGACTCTTCTTTCAGCGCTGAGACTGCAAGCACACGCTTGCTAAGATGCAAGTGTGTCGGTCAGAGGATGTTGTGGGAGTCAGCCCTTTCCTTCCACCACATGGTTTTGGACATGAAACCCATTAGGCGTGTTGGCAAGTGCTTTACCTCCTGAGCCATCTTGCCCTCCTATTTTTCCCCCCAATACAAGACTTAGTTGACTTGCAATTGTTATTGCAGGCAATAACTAACTTATACATTTCAGCTACAAATTCACAAAAAATACCTCCCTCCCCTTTGTGCTGAGATCCAACCCTAGGCCTCATCAGATTAGGGACATCCCACCCACCCAATCCCAAATCTATTTTCCCTTCTTCCTCTCTCCTCCCAATTTATAAATTTCACTATTTTTTTTTAAAAAAATTTAGATTGTATGAATGTGCACCACATGCATGCCTTGTGCCCTTAGAGGTCCAAAGAGGGCATGGAACCCTCTGGAACAGGAGTTGAAGATGGTTGTCAGCCACCATGTGAAAGCTGGGGACCAAGCTGAGGCCCTCTGCCAAAACAAGTTATCCTAAACACTGAGCCATCTCTCTAGCCTCTCACTGAATAGCCTTGACTAGCCTAGAACTTACTACTTAGACCAGGCTGGCCTTGAACTCCCGAGTGCTCTGCCTGTTTTAAAGGCCCGTGCTCCACTTCTGGCACTCAGGAATGAATGACACTTATTTTTCTGGTGTGTGTGTACCACAGTGCACACACA
Source organism: Mus pahari (assembly GCF_900095145.1). Lineage (NCBI taxonomy): Eukaryota > Metazoa > Chordata > Mammalia > Rodentia > Muridae > Mus > Mus pahari. The sequence goes on from NC_034598.1 coordinate 28,393,762, forward strand.
TAGAAGTGAGAGGATACCTCGTGGAGCGGGCAGTCTGCTTTCATCCTATAGATCCTGAGGAGCCAACTTGGATTTTCAGATTGGCGGCCAACACCTTTACCCACTGAACAATCTCACCCTCCTGGTAGCCCTGGCCTTGAATTTACGTTGCCTGCCTCTATCTCATTCGAAATGTTTTAAAATGCAACTCCCCCCACCCCCACCCCCAGACAGGATAGGATTTCTCTGTGTAGCTCTGGCTGTCCTAGAACTCACCTTATAGACCAGGCTGGCCTCAAACTCACAGAGATCCACCTTTCTCTGCCTCCTGAGTGCTAGGATAAAGGCATAAGCCACCATGCTCTGCCTTTTTTTTTTT
>NC_034598.1:28394124-28413843 GCF_900095145.1 Mus pahari
CTGTCCTGGAACTCACTCTGTAGACCAGGCTGGCCTCGAACTCAGAAATCCGCCTGCCTCTGCCTCCCGAGTGCTGGGATCAAAGGCATGCGCCACCACGCCCAGCTGCCTGGGGTGTGTGTGGAAGTCAGAGGATAGTTCTAAGAAGGACCCCTCCTTCCATCAAATGGGCTCCATAGGTCTACTCCACAGGTCAGCTATGTGGATCTTCTGAGCCCCTGTTTGGTGCATCCAGTATTGTGGTTATTTTTGAGAGGGACCAATGCCTAAGCTGGCCTCAGTGCCCCTGTGTAGTGAGTCTGGTACTGAACCCATAACCCTCCTACCTCTGCCTCCTGAGTGCTAGGATTCCAAGGCCAATGAAACTATACTTGGCCTGATGTTTAGGTTTCAAAATCAAAATCACCATAGCTGTTTTGTTTTTATAAATAGGGCTCTGAAGATGGCTTGAAAGAAAAAAATGAAATAATTGCCCGACTAGAAGAAAAGACCAATAAGATCACTACAGCCATGAGGCAGCTGGAACAAAGGTAGGGCTTCTCATGAGTCTCTTCCTTCTCGTTTCTCTCTCCCTCTGCCACCCGCCACCTCACCCAGGGCCTGTGCCTGCCAAGGCCAAGCCAGGCCTTGTCTTTGGTTTTGGTTGCTGCATGGAACCAAGTTGCTTCACTTAGGGCGATTCATTTGAAGTTGCCTTTTTGGAGATAATTTAAAGGCACAACATCTGTAGCTTCTTGTCATTTCGTCTGTGACATAAAACAAAGACTTGAAAAACTGAACTGGGGCTGTCTCAGAGGGACTGCCCCGAGGAGCTGTCCCATCCCTTGACCCTGGCTGTCCCCTCTCTGAAAGCAGCGTGCGCTAACAGGAAGCTGCTTCCCTAAGGCAGGATCTCATGTCAGTGGAACACTCTATCCTGGCCTTTCATTTTACTGTTGGAAAACCTTCTGTACCCATTGCCCTGTCATGTTGAGTCAACATGTGTCACCATTGCTTTCTTTGAACCTACTTAGGAAAAACATAACTACTGATGCTTTATGACACAAATATTCTTTTATTGACATCCTCTTTCTTCTTTTTTCTTCTTTCTTTTCGTTGTTTTCTTTATCCCCGCTTTTACATTTTGGACATCTTTATTACCGTTTCTTGTCTTTGATTTCTGTCCATTCCATTATGAAGTGACAACGACTTGTTAACTCAAACTAGGACAATTGCAGTGTCATTGGTGAAAAGTGCTAGCAGTGACCCTCAGGACCAGTACAAGCTGGTCAAAGACATCTCCTTCTGAAGCCCACTCCAAGAGCAGATCCCATACTCACATGTTAGAGGGAGAAGCATTTATGCTCTCTCATATGTCCAGGCTGCAGGGACCCTCCATGGCTGCCAGGGACCCTCCATGGCTGCTGTGAGACATGGCAGGTGCCCTGGCGGGCTCCTCACACGCACTCCTCAGCCTTGTGCACAAGGGCAGGTCTGAGTCCCACCTTCGAGGATGGCAAGACTTTTAGTTTTATCTTTTTAGCTACCTTTCGATGGAAGCTAGAAACCTTTGGTTTCAAGCTGTGTTGGCACAGATAAAAGATATACCCACACCCACTGGCATACTCTGCCTAATGGCCCCTGATTTTTAAGTTTTTAAAGCAGTTCTCAAGCCAGGCTGGCCATCGCCCTGGGCCTTAGCACCTCCGTTTTCTAATGCTCCCGCCCTCTTGTGATAGCACAACTGCAGGCCTACCTCACTTACTTTACTTCCTGTAACCTTAGAAGAGAGCCGAGTCCAGCCCTACCGCCTTAATCCTCTCGTTTCAATGTAGACCTAGAGTTAACTGACTCTCTCTCCTTTGTCGGAGGCTTTTATACTCGCAGTGTGTGTGGCCTTACTTAGGGTGTTGGAGGCAGATATGAAGATGCAAGAGTTCTCTTGTGACTTCCTGTGAAGAGTTAATGTCCCTTGAGTTCTGGGAAATATTTTCTTATAAAATATTGATGATAAACCTCAAATCTTGATGGCCAAGGGAGGCAAGGACTGTAGCTGGGCCTGGGGACAAACAGTGACTTAAATACGAACAGGGAAATGTGACATCATAAGCTATTCTTTAAGATTCAAGCAAAGAATAAAAATTGTATTGCTGGAGATGATGTGACAGTTAAGAGCACATGTTCTTACAGAGGACAGGACCTGGGTTCACTTCCCAGCACCCACGTGGTGTGGCTTCCAGTTCCAGTCCCATGAGATCTGACACCTGCTTCTGACCTCCGTGGGCACCAAGCATAGATGTGGTGCATAGACATACATGCAAGCAAAACATTCATAAATGTAAAATAAATATCTTAAAAAATTCTCTCTAGGGAATGCCAAGCACTAAATATTTTTGAATCTTAAAAATATACATAGATATACATACATATATATAGCTTTGCATAATTAAGCAACTGCACAGAGCTCTGATGGAAGACTCCATCCCTGAGAACTATAACTGTTGCTCTTGGCCTTGTAGTGCACTTGATTCCTGGCACACACATCTTAGCATCACATACGACAGGTGTGTTCTGCACTTACTCAAGCTCATGGCTTTGTAAAAGGCAGTATCCTACCTAGCCATTTTTGAGATGGAAATCACCCTCCAACAGTAAAAAAACTGTATTGCTTTGCATTAATTATGAACAAGAAATAAAGCAAATTTAAAGATAGTTTTCTGGGCATATTATATCTTATGTTGAAAAAAAAAAAAGCACAAAACAATTTCTAGACATTGTGTGGCTCTTTCACGTTTGAGTTTGTGAGTTCTTCCCCAAACTTTGTTTTCATTTAGAAATGTTTCTATTTCCCCGTTTTTCTTTTGTCTTCTTCACCCTTTTACACCCTAGTTCTAGCCTCAGTTTTACCCAAAGTTGATTTGAATTACACCAGATTGCAGCAAGCAGAGAAGGCGCGAAAGGAAGCAGAAGCTGAGGATGAGAAATATGCCCAGGAGTGTCTGAACCAATCCGACAGTCTGCAGAGACAGATCTCGCAGAAGGAGCAACAGCTGTGAGTGCTTGGCCGTGGGATCAAACTCTTGTACTAACACGGCCTCTGCTGGCCAGTACCAGTGCCTAAAGAAGGTGTGGGATGCTTGTGATGGCTCAGTATGAAAACGCAGATACCAGCAAGCCTGAGTGCAGTCTCCAGGCCCTATGCGGTGGATGGAGAGAAAATGACTCCTTAGGGTGTCCTCTGACTTACAAACTCCTGCGCACGTCTCAGTTCCTCACTCAGTGAGGCCCTGGGTTCAAACTCCAAACACACATACACACAAAGGGAGAGGAGGAGAGAGAGAGGTGGGTGAAGAGAGAGAGAAAATATAGTTGTAAGAATACTCTTTTGGAGATAATGTCTCATATACCCTAGGCGGGTCTACATAATTCCCTTCATAAGGGAGGGTGACTTTGAACCTTTGCTCTCCCTGCTTCCACCTCTGAATGCTGGGATTTCAGGTAAGTACCATCATGCCTGGCTTATGTAATGCTGGGAGTCAAACCCCAGAGTGTGTTTACACTACATAAGTACTCTATCCACTGAGCTGCATCCATTTTTAGTTACATGTAGTTGTGTATCGTAACTGCTGAGCCATCCCCTCCAGCCCTTCTTCTTTGAATAGCAGAGGCAGTGAGTGCATGGTCCCTGGGGAGGAGCACTGGTGACCCTTGTAGAGCAAGGACTGAAACCCTTTCAACTGTTCTGGGCTACAGTGTAACTCACTGGTAGATTATGTGCATCTTAGTACATGCAAAGCCCCAAGTTCAAAAAAATAAGGACAAAATAAGACTTTTCTTTGTATATGCACACATAGGCAATGCATGGTTTTACTCTGTACTTATTTAGTCGGTTAGCATGCATGTGGTGGCGTATGCATGTGGGTGTTACAGGCCTACTGGGGAGAGTCGGCTGTCTCCTTGCCATGCGGGACTGTGGGTCAAATTCAGGTTGTCAGATTTTTGGCAGAAGAGAGGTTTTGTACCCACGAAGTCAGGGTCTCAAAACAAAACGAACAAAAAGAGATCTGCCTGCCTCTGCCTTCCAAGAACTAGGATTAAAGGCGTGTGGCCTAAATTTGGGTCTTGGTTAATATAGGCAGAGTCAAAAGGACCAGAAATTAAAGGTCATTTTTGGCTAGATAGCAAGTTTCTGGCCAGTCTGAGATATAAGAGGTCCTGTCTCAAAAAATAAAAATAGTGATTGGAGAGCTGGCTCAGTGGCACAGTACTCCTCCTACAGAAGAAGATCAGTAGTGTCAGTCCATAGCACCGGATCAGGTGTCTCACCACCACTAGTCATTAAAACATAAGCTTTTAACCTGGGTACTGGTGGCGCATGCCTTTAATCCCAACACTTGGGAAGCAGAGGCAAGCAGATCTCTTCAATTAGAGGCCAGCCAGGACTACACAGAGAAACCCTGTCTTGAAAAAAACAAAAAAGGGGGGGGGCTAGAGAGATGGCTCAGAGGTTAAGAGCACTGACTGCTCTTCCCAACGGTCCTGAGTTCAATTCCCAGCAACCACATGGTGGCTCACAACCATCAGTATTGAAATCTGGCTCCCTCTTCTGGAGTGCCTGACGACAGCTATAATGTACTTATATATAATAAATAAATAAATCTTTAAAAAGAAAGGAAGGCAGGCAGGCAGATCTTTACAGAAATAATAAAAGAGCCAGGAATGGAAGCACACAGTTGTTCTGTTTTCCTTGAGTTTTTCCATGTTGCTGTGGCTGTCAGGGAACTAACTCTGTAGATCAGGCTGGCCTTGACTCAGAGATCCAGCTGTCTCTGCCTCCTGAGTGCTGAGGTTAAAGGCGTGCACCACCAGCATGGCCCTGCACACTTGAAACCCAGTGCTTAGGAGGTGGACACAGGAGAGCTAGGATTTGAAGGCTACACTTAATATACAGGGGATGCTATCACACACTGAGGTTCTATGTTTGCCATTCAAGGGTGCAGCTGGAAACGGACTTGAAGATTGAGAAGGAATGGAGGCAGACTTTGCAAGAAGATCTTCAAAAGGAAAAAGATGTCCTATCTCATCTTAGACACGAAAGCCAAAAAGTCATAAGTCTTAAAAAAGTAAATAGTGGTAAAACTTTAAATTTTGCATCTTGACAAGTTGCTGGAAGCAGGATTTCATACTATAGTCCAGACTATCTTTGAACTCACAGCAGGTCTGACTCTGTCTTAGGAGTGCTGGGACTAAGGCGTGAGCCAGTGCCCCACTTCTCTGTTTGCTTTTATAAATGATTTGGGGATGGAGGAGATGGCTGTCAATAAAGTGCATGTAGGACCTGTAGTCAGCTCTGGGGAAGGCATCCCTGGCACTGACCAGCCAGTCTAGCCTAATTTGTGAGCTCCTGGCCAGTGAAAGGCTGTGTCTCAAAGGAAGTGGTAGACAGTCTTAAGTACAACAACCAGAGTTATCTTCCAACCTCCACACAAAGACACATACATCTTTTAAAACAAGATACTTTATACAATTTACATGTACACGAATAAACAGGCTATAGTGATCCTCTTAGGAATATGAATAAGGAGGTTGTACTGAGTGGGCTGAGGCAGGAGAATCAGGAAGTTGAGGCTAGCCTAGTTAGAGTGACATCTAGGATTCCAGCTCATACACGGTGGTTCACAACCATCTCTAGCTCCAGCCGCAGGGTCTGATGCCCTCTTCTAGCTTCTGGGTGTCAAGCATGTATATGGAGACACACGCATGCGTTCAGGCAAGAACACTCACACATACACATCTTTTTTACAAAAGAGAAATGGAGGGAGGTGGAAAGTGTCTGAAAATTCCTTATCCGAGCTTGACAGAATACTTCTGTCATGCCACCACTTGGGACTTAGAAGAACAGTCAGAACAAAGCTCAAAGATATTTAGACTTTCCTAATTAATGATACATATGTCACTTGGAGGGTTTTTTCTTTTTTAAGTTCTGTTTTCTGTTTTCTATTGAAGGAGTTTCTTAACCTTCAAGATGAAAATGAGCAGTTGAAAAGAATTTATCAGGAACAAGAACAGGCTCTGCAAGAACTTGGCAGCAAACTCTGCGAGTAAATCCTCTCTTCCTTCAGCTAAGTGCTCACAAACGTGTGAAAGGCACACACATACCACAACAGCTGTGCAGAGGGCCACTGGAGTGTGGGGATAAAAACCAAGGCTAGATACTTTGAAGGGATTTCAGTAGTTCTGTGCATTCCAGTAGACACTGGCTCTGAAGGGTTCTAGAAAGTAAGAGCAAAAACTATTGCTTGAGTTCTTCATTGATAAAGACTCCAGAAACTTTGTCAGGACAACAAAAGCTGAATTTTGAAAATGTCCAGGCTATCAGACTATTATTGACAGAGCAGGTTTGTTGGGAAGTAAAAGTAGTTTTTATCCTGCAGGTCAGTGTGATTCTGTAGTAGAATGCTATTCGGATCCATAGTGAAAAGGAAGCCAGGAAAGGTTGTTATCTCAGCACCTGGAAGGGAAATAGGAAGGTCCGGAATTCAAGCCATCCTCAGTTACACAAAGAATCAGGGCCAACCTTGAGAGCATGCCTTTTAAAAAAAAAAAAAAAAATGAGGCTGGAGAGATGGCTCAGCAGTTATGAGCAGTGGCTGACTGCTCTTCCAAAGATCCTGAGTTCAATTCCCAGCAACCACATGGTGACTCACAACTATGTATGAGATCTGGTGCCCTCTTTTGGCATGCCAGTGTTATGTCAGGTAGATCACTCATATACATAAAAGAAACAAACAAGAATGGACTTGCTGCTCTTGCCAGGACCCAGGTTAAATCTCTAGCACCTACATGGTAGCTCACAACCACCTACGACTCCAGGTGTAGGCAATCTAGTGGCTTCTTTTTGACCTTTAGACATAATGCATGCATATGGTACACATGCATACATGCAGGCAAAACATTCACACACATAAATACATCTTTTAATAAAATGAGTAGAGGTGGGAAATATCTAAGAAACCATTTCAATTTTTTTTTTTTTTTTTTTTTTTAGTTTTTCGAGACAGGGTTTCTCTGTATAGCCCTGGCTGTCCTGGAACTCACTTGGTAGACCAGGCTGGCCTCGAACTCAGAAATACGCCTGCCTCTGCCTCCCAAGTGCTGGGATTAAAGGCCTGCGCCACCAGGCCCGGCTCTCAATTTTGTTTTTTTGAGACAGGGTTTCTCTGTGTAGCCCTGGCTGTCCTGGAACTCACTTTGTAGAACAGGCTGACCTCGAACTTAGAAATTCACCTGCCTCTGCCTCCCAAGTGCTAGGATTAAAGGCATGCATCACTACGCCTGGCCCATTTCAATTTTTTATTTTGGGATTGTGTTCCCCCTGTCTTTACACCTCCTCCTTCTGAGGAATGATACTGTATATTGTCTATAGGTATATTGTAACCATTTAGTATTGTGTGACAAATGTTCAGTAACAGCTAGTAGCCTCAAGCCTTCAGGATCCACTGCTGAGCCAGAACCCTTGCAGATGAGAGCCACTGGAAATGCAAGCTGGTTGGGTGTCACAGGCCTTATCTGGAGCCTCACTTGAGGCCAGCCTGGGCTATGGAATTTCAGTGGTGTTTCAAAAACAAAAAAAATTAACATTTATACAAGTAGCCAAGAATGACCTTGAACTTCTTTTGATCTTCTTTCTGTATACTTTCCCAAGAACTAGGATTACAGATGTAGACTACCACACCTGGGTTTATATGGGAATCTAATAGAGGGATTTGTACAGCACTTACATACACAGAAGTTACTGAAACAATCAGTTGTAGATAGTGAGACTATTTCAACAAAAACCAAAATTAAGTTATAGAAATCTCAAACACTGATTTTTGTTTTAGAACATTTAGAAAACAAAATATCCCCTTAGAGAGTATTAGGATCTAAAATTAAATGCAATGAAAACGTGATCTGTAAAATATTAGGTGTTCTGTATTTACAAGCATACTAACATTTGGACCCATTTGTAATGTTTTTAGATCGAAACTTAAAATAGACGATATAAAAGAAGCCAACAAAGCGCTCCAGGTGAGTAATCAGGTTTGTGAGTACAACTGCAAGCTTTTTAAAGTTGGCAACCCTGGACTGTTTGGAAACGGGGATGTCGGAGGGGGGTGGGGGGTGGGGGTGGGGGTGGTTTGGTCTTAGCATCAGACATTTAAAGGCTGGCAGCTCTGTAGGGGAGTGGGTGGGGCAGTCACTCTTCTATCCCATTACTGTCTCCATCCTTACTAAAGGAAATGTTAGTACCTGTTAGAGGATGTATAATGATCCTGGTGAAACATGACACTATAATGCTACTTGAGTAGTAACATGTCCTTCTAGAAAAGGCTTCTGATGCATACAATGCTGCTTTAACAATGTGTTACTCTGTGTGCCTGAGAGAATCCTATGACCTGTGAATCGGTGATGGCTTTCTACTTCTAATCACCTCTCCAGCACCAACCCCCACTCCGTTTCTCTGTGTAGTCCTGGCTATCTCGGAACTGTGTGTAGAACAGGCTGGCCTTGAACTTACACAGATCTGTCTGCCTCTGTCTCCCAAAGGTGTGCACTACCATGCCCAACTCCATTTAACTTTTTAATCAAAATGTTACGTGGAGCTGTGGTGCACTAGAGAGAGGCAGGTGGATCTCTGTGAATTTGAAGCTAACCTGGTCTGGTCTACAGAGCAAATTCCAGGCTACACAGAGAAACCCTGTTTTGAAAAACAAAAGGAACAAAAAAAGTCATCCAAAAAGTCCTGGAACCTAGGTTATGTTATTGCTGTAATACCAGTACTCCGAACTAGGTAAAAAAAAAAAAATAGTCTATAGAGACCAGAAGAAGGGGTTAGATTTGGAACTGGGGTTACAGATTATGGCCATGTAGATGCTGGGAATTGAACTTGGGTCCTCTGGAAGAACAGAAGCACTCTTAATGGCTGAGCCACTGCCCTAGACCCCTCCATTCTGAAAAGATTCCAAACAAAGAGTGTTTGCTGCCCTTGCCTTTAGCCTGCTGTATAAAAGCAGAGTTGCTCCCAGTTCTTATAGCTGTTTCCTCTGGCATCTAGCTCTGTACCCAAAGCAACATGTGATTTATACCACTTTCCCCTTTTGTAGTGCAGGGAATGGAACTGAACAGGTCTGGCACATGCTAGGTAAACACTGTACTACTGAGCCACACTGTAACATGTTTTCTCACCTTCCATGGATGTGGTGGGACCTGTTTACTCACCCCAACTCATCTCTTCCTTACATGCCCTCAATAAACTCTTGTCTAGTCAGGGTCTCACTGTAACTCTGGCTGATCCTCCTGCCTCTTGAGCCGTGGAATTAAAGATATATGCCATCACACACCTGGCCTGAACTTTTCTCTTTTCTTTTCCTTTTTTCCTTCCCTCCTTCCTTTCTTTCATGTGGGTACACTGTAGCTGTCTTCAGACACTCCAGAAGAGGGACTCAGATTTCAATACAGATGGCTGTGAGCCACCATGTGGTTGCTGGGATTTGAACTCAGGACCTTCAAAAGAACAGTCAGTGCTCTTACCAGCTCTTACCAGTTACCAGTGCTCTCCAGCCCCTATTATTTTCTGAGGCAGGGTTTCACTGCAGAGCCCTGCACCCAGAGACCAAGAGGTGCCACAGCCTTCCAGGCACACCCATCCTCATCATTTCTCCAGAAGCCAACTGCCTGTCAGCTATTTCCCGGTGTTTTACTCAGGACCAGAATGTTATCATTCGCTGACAATACAGTACATTATCAACTGTCCCCTGAAGAAGCTCGGTCGTTCATTATTTTGTCTTCAACTCAGGCCCCCTGCCCCCCTGCCCACATCTGGACACGCTTCTGTCCAGGCATGTCCTGAGTTTCTGACCTAACTCTTGAGAGCTACTGCCTGAGCCTTGTGCCTTCTTTCCTGTTACTCCTTCATTTTGAACATAAGGGATCCCCTAAGAAATGGTGACAATGAGTCACAGGAACTGTGCACAGAGAATGCCTTTCTGTTTCCATACTTCTGAAGTAAGAGCAGGTGTTACTGATTTGAACATTAACATTCATCTTTCCATATTAGGGACTGGTCTGGCTAAAAGACAAAGATGCAACCCACTGTAAGCTTTGTGAGAAGGAATTTTCACTCTCCAAAAGAAAGGTAAGAGAAGTGAAAATGACTCCAAATGTTGTGGCAACAAAAATGGCTTCTAATTTGGTTTTATTTTCCCCTGATTTTTCCATTTAATAGCACCACTGTAGAAACTGCGGGGAAATTTTCTGTAATGCCTGCTCTGACAATGAGCTGCCTTTGCCTTCTTCACCAAAGCCAGTGCGAGTCTGTGATTCCTGCCATGCAGTGCTCATTCAGAGATGTTCCTCTAACATGCCATGACTTGGGACTCCATTATGCACAGATGCACCTACAGCGAGGAGGGCTGTGTGTACTGCGGTGCCCAGTCAGTACTGTACCTCGCCTCCAGCTCACACACAGGTTTCTAAGTTATATGGTTAGCATTCTGTCCCTGTACTTAATCAGATTTTAAGATAGCATGTTTTTATCACTACTTCAACAATCAAGTAACCTTTAACAAAAGGTCAGATAGCAGAGCTAATGCACATTTGCCTTACCTTATAGAGGCCTTCTTGAGGAAAAGGCCACAGCTTATTTGCTTCTGAACTGTCAAGTTGGCACTTGAAGGTGCCTGTATATCTCTTAATGCACTTTAAAAGGCGTCACAATTCTCAGAGAAAAACTGGAAATGCATTCAACTTTATGTTACATGCCAATTTAACGGTTTTTAAAATGGTGGCCCATGCCTTTAATCCCAGCACTTAGGATGCAGAGGCAGGTGGATCTCTGAGTTCAGTAAGGCCAACCTGGTACAAAGAGTAAGTTCCAGCCAGGACAGCCAGAGTGTCCAGGAAGACAGACTCAAACAAAGTTGTTTACTTTTTCCCATGAACCTTCTTGCCTAAGCTCTGAAGTGCTGGGATATAGGTGTGTGCTTCTATCCCAGGGCTGTGTATTCTTCATTGTCTGCTAAGATGCTGATTCAGTTGTATTTATTTGCTTGTTCTTCTCTCTTCTCTCCAATGGAAAAGACCAATGATTTAATCCCACCCATCCTTTCCTTTTTACTTGCCCACATTTTTCATATAGTAGATTAAAGGACCAGTGATCTGGCCTCTAGCTTTTCCTTCACTTATAACCATCATCCCTATCACAAATGCTAATTTTTGTAAAGGGTTAGATTCCAAAGGAGAAAACATTCCTACCCAGGGAACAAGGGGACCGAAAGAGACCACAGGCCTTTAAAGATTGGTTCTAAGTATTAAAATTAAGAGCACTGCTATGAAAGAATTAAGTTTCTTCACCCTCAGTTCTCTTAAGAATAACTTCTAGGAAGCATTACACTGGCATATTTATGCTTTCCCACAATAGAATTTCACCCTATATGTGTATCAAGTACTGTAGATAGTAGCTCCTTATTTTTTCAAGCGGGGAGTGGGGGGTGGGTGGGCACAGAACATGACCATTTAGGATCTTTAATATATTAATTTCCAGCCTTGTACTTTTGTCTATAAAGCCTTTCAAAACTCTAGTGATTTTACATTCCCAAGAACACTGCTCAGTGACTGAGTATTTTTCTGATCCCCTTTTCTGCAGTATCTTTTCGTTTGCTACATCTCAGTACGTTTTTATAAATTGCCAAAATTACAAAACCAGTATTTACCAGCTTCTGTGGTCAACTTAAATTCATTCTGACAGATTTCTAGATGTTTCTTCTTTTGGAGACAGGGAAACCCCAAGTCGGCCTCTAACCTGGTGTGCAGCAGGGGAAGACCTTGACCGGCCTCTCTGACTTCACACCTCCCTTACAGCTGTCTAGTGTTTGTATGTGGTGCTGGGGATGGAACCCCTGACATTTGGTATATATTGGCCAGGTACTCTACCAGCTCATTACTCCCCCAACCCCAGATGCCATTCGTTAAACATGGACAGAAGTGGCCTCGTGACAGAATTAAGATGGCAAGGCAGGACAGGAGGGCTGCCACAAGCTTCAAGAGCAGCTTGCTTGGTCCATCCCTATATATCACCATATATATATATATATATAGAGAGAGAGAGAAAACCTGGCACGAAAAAATTTAGAAAAAAAAAAAAAGAATTATATTCTTTAACTGCTTTGTACTGATGGGGATTACTAACATTTTACTTTCTTCTTCTCTTTTTTTGAGCATAAATGAAAAAACTTCAAATACTTCTTTTTATTACCACTCAAAATTTGTGTCATAAACATGGGCCTTTTCTGGAGCAGCACTAACTCACTCCCCGCTGTGTTTGGGATAAGAATATAGCTGAGTGGTATAGAATGTTTGCTTATTGTGGCTGTTAAGGGCCTGGATTCTCTATTCACAGCACTACCATCAAAAAACATAAAACCACCCAACTTTAACTTTAGCATATCTATCCTATTTATTACAAAACATTCACAGTTCTTATTTTGCAGAAAACTTGTCATTCCCTTACTTACCTAGCCAGTACTACCACAAAGATGTGATCATGGTGCCAAGGAATTGCAAATGTAATTCTGATCTGTAATGTTTTTAAAATAAATGTGAATTTTATAAATCGAAGATCTAAGAAATTAACAATTACTTATATTGCTTTAAAAGATTTGTTTTTATCTGTTATGTGTGAATGTATGCCATGTGTGTGCAGGTGACCAAGGAGGCCAGAAAAAGGTATTGGATTCATTGAAACTGGAGTTACAGCAAGCTTGATCACCTGATGTGGGTGCTGGGAACCAAAGGCTCTGAATGAACAGCGAGTACTATTTTTTTTTTTTTTAATATTTTTAAAGACTTATTTATTGGGCAACAGATCCCATTACAGATGGCTGAGCTACCGTGTGGCTGCTGGGATTTGAACTCAGGACCTCTGGAGAGCAGTCAGTGCTCCTAACTGCTGAGCCATCTCTCCAGCCCCAGCAGCAAGTACTCTTAACCACTCTACTTAAGTACTTTAGCCACTTGCTTTGAGATTTTAAGAAGGTAACACTTGAAGTGCTTTTGACTTCTATGCGAGGTATGCAAACTAGCTCATCAGTGTATAGGCACCAAGTTAAACCCATAAGACAGAAACTCACAGTTTCAGGCCAACAGGCTCCAAGTAACATGCTGTGGCAACTCTCTCTTCTAAGCAAGGGGAAAAAAAGTCACTCCTTTGCAGTTACTTGATCAGAAACCTCAATTTGGCATCCAACAGTATATTGCCTTTGCCTCCCAAATGCTGGGATTAAAGGTATGGTGATACTCTATACCAATAACCAACACAATGCATTCTAGGACAGACAACATTCCCATGTTGACATTTATTACATTAATAACATGTCTAGCAAAAAACAAGTAACAAGTTCAATAACTGAGTTCACACTGACAGGTTCATTTTGATCCATTAGCCAATTTGGGGAAAAGTCTTATTGATCAAAGTAATAAAAGATTAGTAGAAAGCACGTTTTCCTTCTACACAGGGCACTTAACTACTCAAAGTCAGTTTCAGATGCAAAACCAGCTACAGCATTGTTTTATAGTCTCCTAAATGTAGTCATTCACACCATTAAAGCCCCCCGTTTTCTTGGGCGAGGAACTGAAAATACAAGTAAGCATATACCCATCATAGTAAATACCCATGTATTTACAGAGTTTTTCTGTCATTATTGAGAAATTCAAACTACTCCAACAAACTCAAGTTTTGGGAACCATTTCTGGTATCTTAGTCAAGTGCTATGAGGGTTTTATACCCCTACCCCTGTTCGTAATACAATTTATGAATATTTGGAATCCAGATACCTCTTGAATTATTCAGAGCTATGCTTGATAAGAGACTGAAAAGAGGATACAAAATTAGCTTAACTTATGCTCCTGAAACCACCTGAACATATCTTTAGGCTTTTTATTTACAGTATGTCCAGGGGTGCGAGTTAGTGCTATCGCAGGTGCCTACGTAGGACTTGCTGTCTTGCCCTCTAACACTGCACTATGTTAACAGTAAAATATTACATCATCCCAAATCGTATGAAGTCAGCACATCTTTAGGAGTACCTATATATAAAAAGTAGCAACATCAGTGGTTTGAATATAAAAATTTATTTAAGTCAAAGTATGCAACAAATAAAACCTACAGAAAACAGATTTTCCCATCAGTCTGTTGCTTTTCCAAATAATATCTTAAAAACACATTCCTTCAGTCATTATAAAGTTCTTGAAATACAAAAGAAATGAAATCTGTAAGAAAGTCTAGTAGAGCAGGTATGTTAGGACGTGTTCGTTGGAGTGGTGTTATCAGTACATCCCACGCCATCCACCTCCACTCATTCCACCTTGCCCATAGTAACCTCCACTGCCTCCACCACCACGACCTGAAGAAGACAGTAAGAACCGTCCATCAAGAGACATCCATATCTTTAAATGAAGGACACTATCACGATACAGAAACAACTACTTACCATAGCCTCCCAAGCCATCAGGAGCACCGTAGCCTCCACTGTAGCTGTTCCCCATTCCCATTCTCCCAACAGATCCGTATCCTCCTTGATTATCTGCACATAAAGAAGCCGCCACAGAGATGACTGCCTTACAGAGTAGCCAACACTTGCTCATTCTACAACACGTATAAACCTAGGTTTTGGAAGGATATGCTGAAGCATCAAGAAGAATTGTGAGTTTTGGGCCAGCCTGTGTTACAGTGAGGTGCTACCCATCACAAATACAAAACTATACATACCCATTCCATCTCTGCCATAGCCTCCTATTCCAGAACCTCCCATTCCAGAGCCACCTCCAGGGGTAGAATTCAAGAAGAGTTCAATGTATCGATGTTCTTTTTTTTTTAAAAAAAAAAAAAGAGGAAGAGTGGAAAAGGTAAGAGGAGTAGAGAAAGGGATGCTGGATCAAAGGTATTAAAGGTCAGTTAATTTATTTAAATAGGCTTATCCATAAATATAGAACTATTTCAAACAGCCACTAAAGCTTAAGCATTATTAGTAGGTCAAATGATTTTAAACCCTAGGGTCTACTACAGGCACTTTAACAGTACTTTATAAACTGTACACACCTATAAAACAAGCATACCAAAGATACCACTTACGCATGTTGTTTTTATCTTTAGACATAGCAGCCACTGCATCTTCATGTGTCACAAACTCTACATCTGCCTCGCCTGTTGCTCTGCCATCGGCTCCAATATCAATATGAACACGTATTGGATTGAGTGGTGAGAAGAACTAAACAGAAAATTCATTTTTAAATTCCAGTTATTTAAAGTTAGCATATACCTTAATTTTTTTTTTCCTAGTCCACTAAAGTAAACTACTGATGAGTCTAAAAGCTGCAGTTTTGTGGAGGTAGGTTAGTCATCCTTTGCTATGAAAGTGGTCAACTTAACTCAAACAGGGAAGGAGTACATATTTTAAAATGCCAAAAGCACTGCTGCTTTAAACTAAGGTAATACTACATTTTAAGTGAAAACTGTTCACCTGTGGGATCTACTTTAGATACAGTGTGCTTTATCAGGAGTATCTGAGTTTGGGAATGCTTCAGACCCTATTACTAAAAGCAAGCTCCTTCCCAACTGATAATAAATGCATTATTTTTAATGCATTTTTTAACCTGCTTAAAATTCTCATTAGGTCAGCATATAATGGGTACAAAACAACTATGTGCACATTAGGCAAATAATCAATCACTAAGTGACAACCCTAGCCTGAACCTCAACAAATAAAAAAGATGAGTCAGCTGGGCATGGTGGCTGCCTGTAATTCCAACATGCTCAAAGCCAAGTTAGCATTTGCAAATTCTAGCCCAGTTTGGCCTCTCCACCACAAGTAATTACTACTAGCAAAAAATAATAATACCCACTATAAAAGCACAATTACTCACATTAGCAATATCATTTTCAGTCGCACGAAAAGGCAGCCCTCTCATGTGCACAAAATGACCACCATGGAAACCTGAACTTGCATCACCAGCTCCACCATAGCCATGTCCTCCCATGCCTAGATATAAACCATTGTGGGTTTACATAAGTATATCCATATAAATCTCCAAAGCAGTGCATTGACACAAGTTTCCATTAACCTATCAAAGTTGCCTTACTACTACTGGAACTTTACAAAGGGAACAGTAAGATTGACTTCAGCAAGACAGTGTTCTGTTTACCTCTTCCATCTCGCATCCTTTCATCAAAGCCATCGTTTCCATAGCCATAATTATTATAGCCACCATAGTCATCAAAACCTCCATAGCCTGTGTAAAATGGAAGGAAAAAGAAATACAATTCTGAGCCATTGTTTTGTAAAGTAGCTTACAAAATCATTTTGTAGTCAACTGTCTTAGCTTCTTCATTGTTTGCAGATGACTGCATGAGAAAAGTTAACACTTGATGGAAATTTACAGAGGATAAATTCAAACAACATGAAAACCAAGTCTCATCTTTATGCCAGGAAGAAACATGCCAATCATCTTTATTTTTACTTCTACATTGTTCTGTAGGTGTCAATATATGCATCAATCAAGTTCCACCAGATGGTCATGGACATCCCGTAACTTCACGACCAGGTTTTGAAACCTCATAGATACTGGAATTACTGCCATTTCTGTATTTCTTGACAAAGTGTCAGGAACATCAAGAAAATGACAACAGAGCCTTTGTTCATTAGACACACATACCACCATCATATCCATCACCTCCTCGTCGCATTCTGTCATACATACTTCCACGCCCAGCTCCATAATAACCCCCTCTTCCTCCTATTGGTCTATCATATGGTCCTGGTCGCTGTCCCAGCAATCTTCTTGGTGGGTCATAAAATCCTTTGATTTCACTCCTGCTACTCCTGAAGATCTCAATATACCTATTTAAAAATGTTTTAAGGTACAGGTTTCAGCATAGATGTATTAGAGAGAAAAATCAGATACTGGGCAAAATACAGTAAGTTTGTCTATATTTAAGTACATATCCCAATTTAAGTTGCCTAAATAAACCATAAGGTTAACATTTTTTTTACACCTACAAACTTAAATATTTAAGTTTTACATAAACAAATCAGTCATTTGAAAACACTGAATTAGGAATATATTTTTAGCTTGTTTCCTTTAGTACAAGATAGGTATGTAAAAAAACAAAACAAAACAAAAAACCAAACAGGTGATTATACAAAAACAAATTTAACAACATCCTACAAAGAAATGGAAACAATCTAATTTTAATTTAAACTATAAGCATTAATTCCCCACCCAAATCTGTAGTTTCCATGTTAAATTAGGTAATTATCAATTCTTTAAAACTACCCCAGAAAAATGTTATGCTTACCCACCCCATTTAAGCAATAGCGACCCACAACCCCCAAAAATAAAAATGTAACGCCATCCCAAACTCTCCATCCCCACCTGTGCCCTATTCTTTCCTTGTGTTTCCCCAGAGCATTTTCTGCTATCTCCTTTGAAGCAAACTGCACGAAGGCCTCCCCTGTGCTTCTCCCCTGGTAGTCCATCGTCAATGTTATCCCATTTGGCACGATTTCCAACCCTTTAACCCAAGGACAAATACCCCATCAAGGGGAACAGTGTTAAAGGCTGAAACATTCCCATCTGAATCAAATATTTAAAACAAATCTAAACAAAACAAAACAAAAAGGCTTAGTTTCCCATCACCCCATAATACAAGTGGAATATTTTTCAAATATCATTGGATTAAATATTTTCTGTGACCAGTGTCTTAAAATTATACTTATAAAGCCCACTACGTGAAAACTACAAATCATTAACTGTGCTCCCAATGGTAACTCACAGCCCATGTTATCAGTTACTCTCAGTTAACTATACTGTACATCAATGTTCACAGAGCCTACACATTCTCTACTCAGTAGTAACTGGAGCACATTTCCCATTTTACTATATAACCCAGATTATCACAAAACTAAGTTCTAAAATCAAATGGGTCTTATAAATTAAAAAAAAAAAAAAAACCAAAAAACAAAACAGTAACAGCTAATATACACACAATTAAATACTACTAAACTTTGACTAGTACTAGAGGTACCTTGAAAGAACTGAACTATTTCCTCTTTGCTGCAACCAAATGGCAGTCCACGAAGTCGCACAGTCCCATCGCTAGCGTCATTTGGACCATTATGTTTCATAACCCAATCCATTTCAATACTGCTTGATTTAAATGCTATGAAAATAAACAAGCACAGAAAGCAGTCAGTCACAACACTCTTACCAAGACAAGTGTCACACAGCTCAAACTGCATGCAAAAGTTAAAGTGACTCCTAGGACAGTCGGCAACAGTGTTCTAGTACCATGCTTCTCTGAGGGGTAGGAAAAGGCAGTGAAATCCACCCAACAGATCTAGTAAGGCTTGTAGGAGTCTCCCACCAGGATAACATCTGCTGTACCACACTCTACCCTTTTCCTCATTCCACACTAATTGTTTTACTAATGTCGACCTAAAGACCCACAAGCTTTGTTTTGCAGACAGGGTGTTACTATATACCCAGATGTTTCTGTTTTAAAACAAGGATATTTGCCTTTAATCCCAGCACTCGGGAGGCAGAGGCATTTCTCTGGGAGATTGAATCTTGTCTACAAATTCCAGGATAGCCAGGGCTGTTCTCTGTCTCAAAAAACAGACATCAACAAAACAAGAATACAAAATGAAAAATCCCAGGGTCTCAGTAGCCCACGGTAGCCTTGACCAGCGGTCCTGCCTCAGCTACAGACGAAGATTTCCTGAGACACCTGCCCAACTGCCAATGTTTAATAACTCAAAGGTGTATATAGTAGTTGTCTATTCTTATTTGAGGTTTGAGCATAAAAACAAAAACTACCGTAGCCAGGTGGAGCTCTATGACCAGGACAGGACTCATAGATGGGATTATATGTGCTTCCAACAGCTTAGGATAGACCTTTCCTCCCAATGAGATGACTATAATTCATCACAAAAAAAAGCAAAAGACCTGGTCTCTATTCCCAGCACCTACACAATGGCTTAGAACTTTGTATAGCCTCAATTCCCATGGATACAACACTCTGGGTTTTCTACCCATGTGGCGTACATAACATACAACAAGGAAAACATTCATAAAATTAAAATAAGTAGGAGGAGGGGAGTATTTCAGCAGCAAACGCAAGAGAGAGCTCTTTTGTGTGTCTAAAATTTAACACACCACTTTTGCCAAGTAACACGCTTATGAAAACAAGAACTCTGAAAAACACTACACTGATAATAACTTTCATTTAACAGTCTTTTATTACAGTCAGTTAATCTGGTGTATGTGCTCATACCTCAGTGCAATGTGCAAGTCAGGAAAATTTTTGTTCAATTAACTGATTAATAATTGACTTCAATTAACAAAATTTTACTGAGCAAAACCCGATTTGGACAACAAATTATCTCACAGGGTGGCTTTCCATTCAAGTAAATAAAGGAAGGAAGCAGCCTTGCTCTAATACACCTTTTAGCTCAAGTCTAGAATCCTACTAAACCCTGAAGAAGGGCAGTCTGCTCTGATTCCTTCAGTTTCCAGAGGTTATATACCAGGTCACTATTTACAATACTCCAACCTTTTTTTTTAAGGTTTTTCGAGACAGGGTTTCTCTGTGTAGCCCTGGCTGTCCTGGAGCTCACTCTGTAGACCAGGCTGGCCTCGAACTCA
>NC_034598.1:28413868-28426564 GCF_900095145.1 Mus pahari
CTGGGATTAAAGGCGTGTGCCACCAGGCCCGGGTCCAACCTTTCTTTGTAACTGTCATAAATTACTCTGCTTTGGGGATCCCAACTGTTCTCATGCCACTAATTTCAGAGCTTGAGACAGGGGACCAACCTGAGTCACATCCCCCACTCCACCCCAAGAGATATATAGGTGCAGTCCTTGCTCTGTAGCCCAAGGAGGCTAAAGGGGAAGGATGGTTTGAACTTAGGAGTCCCTAGGAGAGAGCCAGGGTAAACAGCAAAACACTAACCACAAAACCTCCAAGTGTAGGACCAATTTAAAAATACTAGCAGTTAAAATGAAGCCAACTTTAGTAACATTTTGAGACTTTAAATAGAAAGCAAAAATTTCAGTCACAAAAGACTACATACTATTCCAACTATACAAACACCCACAGCATAAAAATTCTTAAAAAAGCAAACAAAAAGTAGAACATGATCTATTGCTTCTGAGGTTTGACATAGAGAACATGGGATGACTGTTGGTGGTACATGTATCTTCTTGAAATGATAGAAGCGTTTTTTAAAACTGGATTGAAGTGAGGGTCTGATAACTAGCATTGTACTAAAATCACTGGAATACCACTTTAAAAAAAAAAAAAAAAAAAAGTTGATGGTGGCTCACAGCTGCCACCCCAGCACTGGGGAGGCAGAAATATCAAGATCCTCCAATCAAGGCCAGCATGGTCTACAATGAAACCCTATCTCAAAATAAAGCAAAACACACTTGAGAGGCAGAGGCAGGAGGCTTCAGTACACATCCAGTTACATCAAGATCCTGTCTCAAAAAAGTAAAGGCATCTCTACCGTAACTCAATCAAGAAAATGTGGGCGCATCTTTTAGGTCGGTATAGTAGGTCTGAGCACTCTGCATTTCCAAAGTCCATTAACAATCTCTTTTTCGGGCCAGGCGTGGTGGCGCACGCCTTTAATCCCAGCGCACCAGGGAGGCAGAGGCAGGTGGATTTCTGAGTTTAAGGTCAGCCTGGTCTACAGAGTGAGTTCCAGGAAACCCTGTCTCCAAAACAAAACCCACAAAACCCCAAAACCCCTCCTTTTTCTCTTTCTTGGCGATTTTTCTTTCCCGTTTCGAGACAGATTCTTGCTCTGTAGCCCTGGAACTATAAAATACTACTACTGTGCGTTTTATCCAGCTTTTTGTTTTAAATCTCGGGATGTACAGTTTTCCCATTCCCATTCCCCATGAGCAAGACTACAAGTTAACTTTCAGGCCCAGATGTCCTTTTTTTTTCCTTTTTAACCCATCTTCAATGAAAATTACTGACACAGTTCCAATATAAGGACCTAAGCCGCGTCAACTAGGTACGCGACTCGGCTTCCAGTTTAAGAGACCTATTTCTGCTTCAAAACACCACAGTTCGATACTTAAGTTTTAAACATGCTTAGCCATCAAGTGAAACGAAATGCACTAGGCTTTCAGCCTTAATTACAAAACGACACAAAAATACAACTCTTGGAGAATTAACTACCCCAAACACTACTTAACTCTCCACCCCTGCCTAAACGCAGCACCTTCGCAGTTCACCTGGCCCGGACCTGTTTGAAACACACCCACTTCGCCCTATTCCTATTCGATCGATAGGCCATGAACTTCTCTCCCCAAATGAAAATCTTGGTCGACACCTAAGCGGGGGACGTGGGCTGGGAGGGGGAATCCTTTGGAGATGCGCACGGACTCTCTCCGCAGTTCCAAATCCGGACTAAAAGGTCGGCTAGGCGTCCTTTGCCTCCTCCCGGAGATTTTCCGTTTGCCTAGCTTGCCCTAGAGACCGGGGAGCTGGGGGACAGCCCGCCCCCGGCCCCCGGCCCCCGGCCAAGGCCTTCGCCACCGAGCGGCGGGATTACAAAGGAGGACCGCGGCCGCCTTTGTCCTGCATCTGGCAGCGGAGCGCCCTCGTCGTCACCGGCTTCTCCTTCCCCCCCCCGCCCCGGGCTCCCCCTCTCTCATCCCGGGAGTCTGCGTCAGCAGCCACCCGCAGCCCCGCCGGCCCAGGTCGTCCCTTCGAGAGCACCGGAGGCCGCGGTGGGAGGCCGGGCCCGCCGAGCGCCATTTCCACCCGGAGCGCGTCCCGCCGCCGCGCTTTCCCGGCTCGCCGAGCTCCCCGCCCACATCCCTACCCGGAGAGCTCGGATCTCCCGCCCGCACCCTCTCCTTCCCGACACTTTCCCGCAAGCCGGAGGCGACAGAGTAGCCCGAGCGGGGGAAAGGCGGGAAGGCGACCCGACCGCTACCGGCCCCCAAGATGGCGGCAGCCGAGCGGCGGGGGAGAGCGAGCGAGCGAGCGAGCGGCCGGAGCGCGCGGCGACTCCGCGTTCCCTCACCCGCTCCCGGGCTCTTCGTCCTTCTCCCGACTCCGCCGTCGGCACCGCCGGCCCAACCTAACCCCCGCTTCTACTTCAGATACCCTGTGGGGCACTAGCGACGCCGACGCTCGCGCCGGTCCGGTCGCGGGCAGGGACGCCTGGCTCGCCCGCGGCTGAGCGCTCGCCACAACGGCTCGGCTCCCTCGCTCCCCTCAACCGTCTCCCGCCGCGCCAACCGCTCCGGGAGCTGCGCAGCCGAGCGACTGCCGAGGGGGGGAGGGGAGGGGGCGAGCGAGGAGGAGGGGGCGGGGCCGAGCGCCTATGCCCCTCCCCCCGCCGCTGCGCTGCTCTCGCGAGACTTGAGTGACAGCGCGGTCTTCCTCGGGGCGGGGCGTAGCGCACCTGCGCACTCGGGACCTGCCCGGTGGCCACCGCCGCGGTGGACGCGGAGTCGGAAGCGAGGGCGACCGTGGCGGACTCCGTTGGCTCCTGCCGACCGACCGGCCCTCTGAACCCCGGAGCTCGCGTTTGTCCCTCCCCACGGGCCTCTGAGGAGCCGTGGTGATGCGGTCTGCTAAGTCTCTTTTTTCTGCTCCACTGGGAATAAATCCCACCGAGGCTCCCGGCGCGGAAGGAGCCACGTGGTTTCTGCCACCCCGCTCCCCGCCCCAACCCGGGGACGGCTCTGCTCCTCCACCATGTTTGCATTATGCAATCAGAAATAGATGAATGCTGCGCCTGCGAAGATCCAAAGCGTCTAAACCCAGCAGGACTCCCGTCCTAGCCTGGGGTATCCCCTTTGTTCCCCTGCGTAGCCAGCCTCGACGTCTGGGTTGGTTTCCTACCTGCCAGGTTCCGTTTTTCTCTCCATCAAACCCGGTGACGGGTCAGCGGCTCAAGGCCGTAGACTTTTATCTAAATAGAGTTTGGTATTCCTAAAAACTGTGCTCGCAGGAGACACCAAAAAAAAAAAAAAAAAAAAAAATTGTGGAGGTTCCGTCGTGCTACCAAGATTGCTCCCGACCCGTTTATGGCCTTTTTTAAAAGTTGTAACACAAGTTGCACATGGAAAGGCCGTGGGAAGGTGGAGGGCCACCCTGGTGTTGAGAGACTTAGGAGAGCAAAGCTGGTTAAGGTGGGTACAGACAGTGTGAGGGCGAAGAGAGGCCAGGCCGGACAGATAAGGCTGTGAACAAACGTGAATGGGGCTGGATCGGAGTCACCCATCAGTGTGCATCCAAAGATTTCTTTGTGCTACAGACACTGGGAAGTCCATGTGGAGTGGAGTTTTGGCAGTGTGGAAGGTTGGATTTTATTTACTACGAGATTTTTATTTATGTGTAGTCTAGAGCCAAGAGGCCAATTACTACTCTTGTATGGAAACTTCCATTTCACAGCTTTAATTCATCTTCAAACCTACTTGAAAGTCTTTAGTGCTCTACTGATTTTATAACCCAAAATACCCTTCAGAGAAAGGGAGGGAGGCCAGTATGATTATAATTAGACAGGAAAATCAAAGTATGTTCTAGAAGCCGTCATAGCTCAGGTTTATTAAGAACTTCCTGAAATGGCACGGTAAGCAGTTCCTTGTCTTTGTTCTTTGGCATCCAAGGATATCCTTGAACTCCTGACCCTCTGTGTCTCCATAGCCTTAAAAAGTGGTATTTCACAGATGCGGTTGGTCGTAAGAGTGAAACTAATTACACTAGATAACACTAGACTCTTTGATGTGGTTACAAGTTAGTGGTTTACTGGCTAGACACTTGCAGAAGCTTGGTTATCTTATTGTTACTTTAATCCCCTAAAGTCACCCTCCTCCTTTTAATACCTGGGGGTTGATTTAGGGCCCAAAGTATGTTCTCTTTTTTTTAATTTTATTTATTTATTTATTTATTTATTTATTTATTTATTTTGGCTTTTCGAGACAGGGTTTCTCTGTGTAGCCCTGGCTGTCCTGGAGCTCACTTTGTAGACCAGGCTGGCCTCGAACTCAGAAATCCGCCTGCCTCTGCCTCCCGAGTGCTGGGATTAAAGGCGTGCGCCACCACGCCCGGCTTCTTTTTTAAAAAAAAAACAAAAAACAAAAAAACAAAAACTGGTTTAGCTGGGTAGTGGTGCACACCTTTAATCCCAGCGCTCAGGAGGCAGAGGCAGTTGGATCTCTGAGTTGGAGGCCAGCCTGGTCTTCAGAGTGAGTTCCTGGACAGCCAGGGCTACACCAAGAAACCCGGTCTCTGGGAGGTGGGGTGGGGGTTAACAAACCAAAAAGTAACTAGCTTATTAGCTTAGGATGAAACCTTCCCTGGGTTTTAATTACATGGCCCCTTTACCTTTCACTCTTTCCACATGAGTGGGTAGGAGGAATTCTGTAACCCCTTTCCCTCTTCCCCTGGATTTCATTCTACTATTCATTCTATGAATGCATTTGACATTCTTTGCACACACTTTGTGTGGTTATGGGCCACAATCCTCAATTCGTTTTGATGGTTCTAATGTATGACTTTTCAACCAATGCTGACGTTTCTTTTGGAGGCGTGTCTCTATCATTTCTTTGTGGTGAGTGCTGTTTACCACTATGAAGATTTAGAAGGTCTTAGAATTAGTACTCCAGTCCTTTTGCCCTTTTATTACAGCGAGTAGGGAAGTTTTCGTTTAAAGGGGCATTAGACCATGGTAAAGGTAATTTGTATTAGCTTCTTAGTTTTCTAATTTTCCTTTAAAAAAAAAAAAAAATCTGCTCCTTCCTCACACAGTTGAATTCTGTTGTAAGGCTTGGTGTGATTGGCCCCTGGTGTTCTGGGGATGCCTACAGAATTGTTTCCAGATTGATCTCTAAGGAATTGTTTCCATGGAGACGGTTACAACTCAGGGCTCCCAGCTGCTTTCTTCAGCTCCCCTCTCTTTTTTTCCTTGCCCCCTCCCCTATCCCCACCCCCCCTTCATCTGCTCTCCTGTTAGAATAGAGGTCAGAGGGACCCTGAAGCCAGATCTTTGTTACAGTGTGTATAATGAGAGAAAAGATGAAGCAGGAAATGGAAATGCCCACAGCTCCTGGAAGAAAACAATCTGAGGCTCAGTCACCCCGCGTCACTCCAACAGAGTAAAGGGAGTAGGAAAATTCCATGCAGGACCTGTGGGGAAATGAAAGAGAAATTGTGAGTGCGCTCTCTTGGGGCAGACAGAGCACATTAGCTAAAAAGTAGTCTACCTTCCATGTTCATAGATCCCTAATGATGCTGCAAATCAGATAGCCTGCATGAAAACAAGCCAAGAACAAAACAACCCACAGCATCCTGTTGGGGTTGTGTGGGTGCCTGGGGTTTAAGGGCTTTGTGAAGGATTCCTTCTTTGGCTTATGACCTAAATATCTGATGTCTTTAAAAGAGCGACCACCTTCTTCACATAGCCACCACTGTTTCTCAGGACAAGGCTTTCAGACAAAGATTTCATTTTTGAGAGTTTGTTAAAATTACTTCCCTGGTAACTATCTAGTTTGATACTAAGTAGACAAATGGTGCCTAAGAGCAGGAGACCCAGACCCCAGTCATTCTCCATACTTGAGAGTACCGGTGCTTATGTGTGCATGGAGACCAGCCCACAAGCAGCTTTTTATAACAGTGTGTGTGTGTGTGTGTGTGTGTGTGTGTGTGTGTGTGTGTGGTGCAGGTGTGAGGAATCAAACCCATGGCATTAAGGTTTGGCAGCAAGCTCCTTTAGCTGCTGACCCATCTACCTGTCCCCCCAATACAGCTCTTAATATGACAGGGACTCTCACTGGCCTGCGGTTTGCCTAGGCTCGTTGACTGGCCAGCGAGCCCCAGGAGATTCTCCTGTCTTCGCCCCCATGACCAGCTTTTCTGTGGATCAAATGTCCTCGTGCTTACAAGGCACCCACCCTTCCTAATGTGCTTACATCCTCAGACCCCCTTTCTCTAATCTTTGGAAATAGTTCCATGTGTTGGATTGCTCCAGTGGTCACGGTGGCAGCCAAAGAACCAGGGAAAGTGAGTCACCGCAGTGGCCTTTGGGATGTCCAAGTGGGTTGCAATGTAGGAGATTCGGCATGGATAAGCCATTTCGGCACGATTTTATAGTTTTGTGTATATGAAGCATTTGGAGACTTGCTACATAGCCCAGGCTACTCTGGGATCCTCCATTCTTGTTCCCATCCACACACGCTATTGACAGGCATGTATCACCACACCTAGCTTTTTTTGTTTGTTTGTTTTTCGAGACAGGGTTTCTCTGTGTAGCCCTGGCTGTCCCGGTACTCACTTTGTAGACCAGGCTGGCCTCGAACTCAGAAATCGGCCTGCCTCTGCCTACCAAGTGCTGGGATTAAAGGCGTACGTCACCACCGCCAGGCCACACCTAGCTTTTAAGCTTGCTTTATTTATTTATTTATTTATTTATTTATTTATTTATTTATATTTTTCAAGATAAACAAAGCAGCGCCTGAGAGCCCCATGGCTGGGCCTCGCCATAGGCTCAGGCACCCACCAAAGCAGCTCCAGCTTTGCAACATCTTAGACTGCACTGCTTTCCTACTCCCAGAGCAGGGTGCCCCACCCAGCCCTTCATCCCAGCACCCTATCAGTGGGTAAAATATGCCCCCCCCACCAAGCTAATCTGAGTTTGATCCGTGGGACCCACAAGTAGAGAAAACCAACTCCCACAAGTTGTCCTCTGATGTCTACACACATTCTGTGGCAAGCACACAACCCTCAGCCCCTCCCCCACACTAAGGAAGTTCAGTGGGAAGAGCACTGGCCTCACTTCCAGAGACCCACATTTGATTCCCACCACCATCTGTAACTCCAGTTCCAAGAGACCTGATACCTTCTTGGCCTCTGTGGTCACCAGACATGCATGTGGTGCATGCAAATTGTGAAGCTCAGTGGTAGAGGGCCTGCCTAACCTGTGAATCCTCAGGTCACTCCCCAGCACTGCCAGAGTAAAAAGATAACAAGCAAAATCATTTTTTTTTTGTTTTTTTGTTTTTGTTTTTTGAGACAGGGTTTCTCTGTATAGCCCTGGCTGTCCTGGAACTCACTTTGTAGACCAGGCTGGCCTCGAACTCAGAAATGCCTCTGCCTCCCGAGTGCTGGGAGTAAAGGTGTGCGCCATCACACTGGCTATAAAAGTTATTCTTATCACAAAAAAATGAAGACAGTTCCTTCTTATACAAGTATCCAGTTCTCAATAAAAATGGAAATTCTGTCAGGCACGGTAAGGCATGGTGAGACTCCACCAAAGGTGCTTTATCCTCAGCCTCTAATTAGATAATTGTAATTATCATGTGGAGAGTGGGATACGAATGGAGAAGGAGGAAGGCTAGGAGCGAGCACAGCAGAGGAGCACTGATAAAAGAGAGAACACAGCAGAGGAGCTCTGATAAAGAAGAGTGCAGCAGAGGAGCACTGATAAGAGCACAGCAGAGGAGCACTGATAAAGAAGAGCACAGCAGAGGAGCACTGATAAAGAAGNAGCAGAGGAGCACTGATAAAGAAGAGCACAGCAGAGGAGCACTGATAAAGAGCACAGCAGAGGAGCACTGATAAAGAAGAGCACAGCAGAGGAGCTCTGATAAAGAAGAGCTGTGTTAGAGCCAGATGCAGGTATGGTGGTGGTACACACCAATAACCCTCAGGAGGCAGAGGCTGGAACGTGAAAGGTCAAGGGTAGTCTGAGCTACATAAAGAGTTCCAGACCATCCTAAGGTACATAATCCTGAGAGAAGTCTGCTTTAAAAACAAACTGAACAGCAACTCCCCTCCCCCCACCACACCCTGTTGTTCAGGGCTGGAGGAATGTCTCAGCCTAGTGCAGAGGACCTGGGTTTGATTCCCAGCACCCACATGCTGGTTCATAAGCACCCATAACTCCAGTTCTAGAGGATCTGACACCCTGTTCTGACCCTGTGGTCATGAGGAACAAATGTGGCACAAAGATACACGTGTAGGCAAAACACTCATACACAAATTTTTTTTAAGTGTATGCTGCCTGTTCCAGCACCCACGTTGGGCACCTCACAATTGCCTGTAAATCCAGCACCAGGAGATTAGGTGCACACTTGATTTACACAGGCAGAGACAATCTTTGTTTTCTATTGCTATGATAAAAACCATTACCAAGAGCAAAGGAAAGGGCTTATTTCTTACACATTGTACTGGCTGGTTTTGTGTGTCAACTTTGACACAGGCTGGAGTTATCACAGAGAAAGGAGCCTCAGTTGGGGAAATGCCTCCATGAGATCCAGCTGTAAGGCATTTTCTCAATTAGTGATCAAGCAGGGAGGGCCCATTGTGGGTGGCACCATCTCTGGGCTGGTAGTCTTGGTTCTATAAGAAAGCAAGCTGAGCAAGCCAAGGGGAGGCAAGTCAGTAAGTTAACATCCCCCCATGGCCTCTGCATCAGCTCCTGCTTCCAGACCTGCTTGAGTTCCAGTCCTGACTTCCTTTGGTGATGAACAGCAACATGGAAGTATAAGCTGAATAAACCCTTTCCTCCCCAACTTGCTTCCTGGTCATGATGTTTGTTCAGGAATAGAAACCCTGATTAAGACACGCATCTTACCACAGTTCATCACTGAGGGAAGCCAAGGCAAGAACTCAAGTAGGTCGAGGACCTGGAAGCAGAGACTGTGGAAGGAGGCTACTCCTAATGAGCAGCCAATTCTCTAATCCCCTTGAATTGCTCCCGACTGCCCTCCCCCCTTGGTCTCTGATGAAGAAATGCCTTAGAGCTGGATCTCATGGAGGCGTGTTCCCAAGGGAGGCTCCTTTCTCTCTGATAACTCCAGCTGTGTCAAGTTGACATACAAAACCAGCCAGTATATTAGACACCTTAACAACACAAACATATCACGATTAAGCTTCAACCCCTACTTTCTTACCAAGATCTGACTAACTTTAAAAGTTCCACAGTCTTAGCCAGGTCTACAAAGTGAGTTCCAGGATAGCCAGAGCTATACAGAGAAACCCTGTCTCGAAAAAAAACAAAAACAAAAACAAAAACAAAACAAAACAAAAAAAAGTTCCACAGTCTTTACAAATTCTTACATACTAAAATTTCAATTCCTTTAAAATTTCCAATCTCTCTTAAAATTTGAAGTATTTTTACAATTCAGTCTCTTAACTGTGGGCTTCACTAAAATACTCACTTCCTTCAAGAGGGAAAAATATCAGGGCACAGTCAAAATCAAAAACAAAATCAAACTCAAACCGTCCAGTGTCTGGGGGAATCCACTCACAATCTTCTGGGCTCCTCCAAGGGCTTGGGTCACTTCTCCAGCCCTGCCCTTTGTAGCACACAGCTTGTCTTCTAGGCTCCAGCTGCCTGTACGCCACTGCTGCTGCTGTCCTTGGTGATCATCTCATGGTTCTGGCAACTCCAATACTGCTGTCTTCCGTTGCAACTAGACTTCACCAATAATCTCTCATAGGCTCTCTTCATGGTGCCAAGCCTCAACTCCTTTGCATGACCCCTTCAGTCCTGGGCCATCAATTGCAACTGAGGCTGCACCTTCACCAATGGCCTTCCATGGCCTCTCACAGTGCCGAACCTAAGCTGCTCTGCGTGACCCCTTCATGCCTTAAAAACCAGTACCACCTGAGTAACTCTTACACATTACCAAGTCCAGCCACAGCACAAGGTACAACCTTGGCTATCTCTGGAACACAGCCTCTGTTTACTTCCCAGAAGATGTCACCTCAATGATGCTGGTCTCTTAATCACCGCTAATTTCTTAGCCCCAGCTAACCAGCATCAATGGTCCCAGTCATGCAAACTTTTCTCTTTAGTAGTTCTGGTATCTTGTTAATCACAGCTGATTCTTCAGCCCCAGCTGACCCAAACCACAGAATCTTCACAACCAAACAGCAACAGCCCTGATAAGAGTCTTTAATCTTCCCTCTGAAATGTCCCAAGCCAGGCCTCCTTCGTTGGCACAACATTATCTTCCAAGTTCCGACAGAACACCCCACAGAGCTCTTAACTCCCAACGTTTCTTCTGGCCCAAAGTTCCAAAGTCTTAGCTTCTGAAGCTTAGATGTTTATTTATTTGTTTTGTTTTAATAATTCCCCCCTCTCTCTTTAAATTGAAATTTTCTTTTTTCTATCCTGATCTTGGTTTCCCTCATTTCCCAGGTCTTCCCACCTCCCTACCCTTTCACACCTTCTTCCTCTCTTTATTTAAAAAACAAACAGGCAAAAACAAAAACAAACAGTAAGAACAACAACAACAACAAAAACCCCATATATATGCACTTGCATGTACACATACATCCACCCACCATAAAGACACAAAATCGAAAATCATCATTTACAACCAAAAGACCAGTAAGGTAAAAAAAAAATAAAAGAATAAAATAAACTAAAAACTAAAAACCAAAAAAACCCACCAAAGCAATATTAGACAAAAACTCTTCAGAAACATCACTGAGTTCAGTTTCTGTTGATTATCTACTGTTAGATATGGGCATGTCCATAAATGTGGGTTTTATATACCCAGTGAAACTCTGTTGGAGAAAACTAACTTTTTCTTTGCAAGTGGTTATCATTTGGAGATAGCTTCTCAGTTAGGGATGGGAGTTTGTGTCTACTTTCCCTCTGGCTTGGACTTGTGGAGGCCCAGTGCCTGCATGAACTCTCTGTGAGTTTGTATGTGTGTCACAGTTCTTACTGTGTCTAGGAGGCGGGCTCTCCTAGGTGTTCTCCGTGCTCCTGGCTCTTATAATCTTTCTACCTCCTCTTCTGAATAATGTATGGAGTCCCAAGGGGAGGGGTTTGATGGAGACATCCCATTCAGGACTGAGTGTTTCTTTTTTTTGGGGGGGGGGGAGTATCTCGAGACAGGGTTTCTCTGTATAGCCCTGGCTGTCCTGGAACTCACTCTGTAAACCAGGTTGGCCTCGAACTCAGAAATCCACCTGCCTCTGCCTCCCGAGTGCTGGGATTAAAGGCGTGAGCCACCACTTTCCCGCTGGACTGGGTGTTTCAAAGTCTCTCATTCTGTGCACACTGTCCACTGTGGGCCTCTGTATATGTCCCCATCTCCAGCAGGAGGACGCTTCTCCAATGCTGACTGATTGAGGCACTGATCTATGTCATTGGGAGTCAGTCGTTTTGTTGCGAGGTTCCTTTAGCAGAACGATAGTATTCTGCTTCCCTCCAAGTCTGTGACTTACCTAGCCTAAGGTTTCTGGCCATCTGGGCACTGTTGGCAATGGGTTCCATATGCTGGAGTGCGGCATGAGTCCGATCAGAGAGTGGTAGGTTGCTCCCACGGTGTGTGCCACTCTTTTTTGTTTGTTTTTGTTTTTGTTTTTGTTTTTGTTTTTTTGAGACAGGGTTTCTCTGTATAGCCCTGGCTGTCCTGGAGCTCACTTTGTAGACCAGGCTGGCCTCNANCTCAGAAATCTGCCTTCCTCTGCCTCCCAAGTGCTGGGATTAAAGGCGTGCGCCAGCACACCCGGCCGGTGTGTGCCACTCTTGTGCCCATGTATTGCTCAGGAAGGTCACGATTGTGGGGAGAATGTTTTCTAGCTGGTTTGGTTACCTTTCTCCTCGGGTAGTGTGGAGGGTACATACCCGCCAGTGTCATAAACACTAGTAAGTAGGGGGTGGGCTGTGGTTAGGCACCGGTTCAACTTCAAGAGAACCTAAGTGTTGTCTTCGGCAGCAGAGCCTTACCATCCATTTGTGGAGAGCAGCCAATAGTCTTGTCAATACCCTGAGTTGTTTGGGGGTTTCTATGGGGCTCATTTGGCCAACAATTCAAGTAGGTATAACCCACCCCTGGCCCTGGAGGTCTGACTCAGTAGCAAAAGACATCTGGTCGGAGCTTTGTCTCCCTGCTATTGGTGAGCCCGTTTTGAGTTCTTTCATATCTATATGTATTTCAATAAGCGTTGGCTGTAGTCAGTTTCCAAATGGCCCTCCATGTTAATTCTTCCCTGAGTCTCTCCACTTCCTACTCCTGTTCCAATCGCTCCCAGTCTTTCCTAACTATATAATCTATTCCTCTGCCTTGGGAGACCCGGCCTTTCCCCCTAGTTCCCTACTCTATACCTAACCTCGGTGATTATATAGATTGTAGTATGCCCGCCCATCAAAAGCTTAAAAGCTAATGCCCACATATAAGAAAATACATGTATTTGTCTTTTTGGGTCTGGGTTACCTCAGGGTAATTTCTTTTTCTGGATCCACCCAATTATCTTTGACTTTCATGATTTAAAAAAAAAAAAAAAAAAAAAACAGCTGAAGCCGGGCGTGGTGGCGCACGCCTTTAATCCCAGCACTCGGGAGGCAGAGGCAGGCGGATTTCTGAGTTCGAGGCCAGCCTGGTCTACAA
>NC_034598.1:28426959-28432314 GCF_900095145.1 Mus pahari
GTTTTTTGAGACAGGGTTTCTCTGTGTAGCCCTGGCTGTCCTGGAACTCACTCTGTAGACCAGGCTGGCCTCGAACTCAGAAATCCGCCTGCCTCTGCCGCCCAAGTGCTGGGATTAAAGGCATGCACCAGCACTGACTAGCAACCCTTACTCTTACAGGGGCAGGTGGGAGGTTGGAATAAAAGCCCACCTCCTCAAGTGCATGCTTTCTCCCTCTCTGGCTGCCACACCCTGAGCTGTTCTTCTCCACCACGCCTTTGACCCACGTGATACCTGAACCCTCTGAAAAGAGCCAATGGAAACCTTCAAAGCTATGGTTGTTTTGCTCAGTTGCTTTGTTAGAAGGAGGAGAAGTTAGCAGGAACTCTCTTGACTTTATGTTTGCACAGTCTCAAGGCGGCCAAGGTAAGCACTTTAGGCCTTCTCCGGGTTCGCGCTTGTGGTTATAGAGTAAATCCAGACCTGTCCGCCTGTGCGCTGCTTTCTAGAATCCCAAGAACACTCCAGGGATTTTCTTCCTTCCTCCTCTCAGTGGTATGCCCCTTCCAGGGTTGGAGAAATGGCTCAGCAGTTAAAGCACTTGCTGCTTTTTGTTTGTTTTGTCGTTCTGTTGTTTATTTTGTTATTGTTCTGAGACAGGGTCTCACAATATAGCCCTGATTGTCCTAGAACTTTCTATGTAAACCAGGCTGGCCCCAAACTCACGGAGATGCACCTGTGCCTCTGCCTCCTCTGTGCTGGAATCAAAGATGTGGGCCATCATGTCCGGTGCATCTGCTGTTCTAAGAGCACTTGGGGTCAGGTCTCAGTTCCCACACCAGGCAGCTCAGAAACCCCCGTGATTCCAGCTCCAGGGCATCCAGAGCCCTCCTTTTGCCTCTTATAGAAGCACACGTGCACACACATTAAAATGAACCTTGAAAACAGACGCACCACAAAGTCTCCTGTCATGCTGTTTCTTACAAACACTTGCTTAAGGCCAATTGTTTGCCTCAGTAACTCGCCTACAGCTCAGGCAGAAATCGTGTTATGAAACAGTTGGTTGACTGTGACAAACAATTCTGGAGAAAAAAGCTGTTCTTACTATGTGAACCAAATTAGGTTAATAGAAAATACCCTTGCTACTGGGGGTCTGCCAGGAGACTAGCAGAGAAGCCAAGCTGTAATTCATTGTGGACATACTTTATCCTTTTGGGAGCTGTCAGATTGTTCCAGAATGATGGTGGTTGTCTCCTCCTCTCCCTCTCCCTCTCCCTCTCCCTCTCCCTCTCCTCCTCTCTCTCTTCCTCCCCCTCCCTCCTCCCCTTTTCTCAGTTTTGTTGGTTTTCAGAGAGGGTACCATTCTGTAGTTCCGGCCACCCTGTAACTCATGATCTGATTGGCCTTAAATATATGGTGAGCCTTCTCGGCCTCTGAGGTGCTGGTATTACAGACACAAGTTACTAAATTCAGCTTGGTTTTCTTGAGGCAGGCTCTCATGTAGACTAGGCTGACCCCAATGACCTTAGTTAACCAATCTCTCTCTCTCTCTCTCTCTCTCTCTCTCTCTCTCTCTCTCTCTCTCTCTCTCTTTCTCACCCTCCCCCCTCTCTCTTTCTCACCCTCCTCCCCCCTAGTTTTCTTAAACAGGGTTTCTCTGTGTAGCCTTGACCATCCTGGTACTTGCTCTGTAGACCAAGCTGGTTTTGAACTCACAGAGGTCTGCCTGCCTCTGCCTCCCAAGTGCTGGGATTAAAGGTATGTGCCACCACTGCCCATCTGCCTTGCCCTCCTGTACCTCCTGCCTTCTGCTTCTCAAGTACTAGAGAATTACAGGTATTAATTTCAAAAGAGCAAGATTCTACAGGGTTCTTGAAAAAGATTGGTGCTTCTCTGTGAGATTATATTCTATATAAAACCTCAGTTTTCAAAATATAAATATCTGGTGCAATTTCATCAAGTATAGTTAGTATAGCAGAAAGGACCCAACCAGTTTTTGATGAGGAGTGGGGAGGTGGGGGCATTGCCATCGCAAACAAGCTATTGGCTCATGCTGTTGTAATGCAGAAAATATCAAGACATTGGTTAATTTTTATTTTCTTTAAACCAAATGAAAACAAGATATGTCCCCAATATCCATGCTTATAGTAGCTTGCCAGCACCCTGTTAATGAACTTTTACACTGTGAAAGAACTAGAGTGCTGTGTGTTATTGAATTCTCTGGAGGCAGCATTTACAAGTGAGTTTTTATTGTGAACACCTCCAGGATAGCAGGGAATCGCTCTCTGTGATCTGTAGCCTGGAAGCTCCTTGCGCCTACTACCCCTCTCCCTGTGCATCACTTTGGGGCCGTGTTTTAAAATAACCTTCATATTAAACTGGTAAATACAAGCATAGTGTTACTGTGAGTTCTCCCTGCTGCCCCTCCAAGTTAACTAAACCCAAGGGAGGGGCTGTGGGGACTCTAGTGGTCAGAGTCTGGGGTGGTTAGTGGCATCTGAAATGAGTGAGTGTGTGGGTGGAGAGTGACGGGGTCTCGTGGTGTCTGGTGCTGCTCCTAAGTAGACTGTGACATCATTGAATTAAAGTAGAGGCTATCTAGCCAGTGTCCAATGCAGGAGTGACTGACTGCTTGCTGATTGGTAGAGGGAAATCGTACACATTTTGTGATCCAGCAAGTAAGCTGGGTTGTGGGTTTGAGTAGGGAGGAACTTATTAACAAAAGAGGACCTGACGACGGTGCAGCCCAGGATTGCTCCAGACTGGGTTTGAGTTTCATTTCCTCCTACCTCAACATGAAGTCACAAGTCTAAAACAGGTCTCAGAATCAGGCATTGGCAAGAGAGGAGCCATGGACCCGGCAGAATCTCCTCTACGTTAATGTCCTGATGCTTCACTCAGAGCGCGATGGACTTTGTAGATGCTGCGACGGGGATGATAGTAATGTTAGATGAAGTCATGGGGGCGGTCCTTACGATGGAATTCGTGCCCTGATAATGAATCACTAGAACCCTCCCCATCAGGACGTGGGAGCACATAGCAAGAAAAGGATTTGCTATAAGCCCCGCAAAGCATCCTCAGCAGGACCTGATCCACACTGTGATCTTGGAATCCCTGGCCTCCGAGCTGGGAGAACCTAAACCTGTGGTTAAGGTAGTCTGTGGTGTTTCGTTATGGCATCTGGAGCTGAATAACACAGATCTGTTCCTTTTGTAGGTTTGGGGTGGGGGGAGTGGGAGGGGAGGATTTGCCTTTGGCCTTTCCACCTCTTAAAGGTTACTCATATTACTTAGTTTCTGGTGCCTTCCTCCATCTTGAAGCCAGAAGAATAGCATCTTCAAACCTCTCTAATTTGGAATATATGTACATATATATATATATATATATATATATATATATATATATATTACTTATGCATATATTCAGTATGTATATTGCATTATTCAGGATTCTTTAGAGGTACAGAACAGATAGAATCAATAAATAATATACATAAAGGGTATTTATTAGAATGGCTCACAGACAGTGGTTCAGCTGATCCAATAGTGGCTAACAATGGAGGGTCCAAGAATTCAGAAGTTGTACAGTCCATGAGGCTGGAAGTCTCAACTGGTCTTCAGTATATATGTCAGAATCCTGAAGAAGTCAGCTCTAACGCTAGTGAAGGGATGGACTTGCTCGGTAGAGTAAGAAGTAGCAGGCAGAGAAAACAAACTTCCTTCTTCCCTGTCCTTCACATAGGCTGCCAGCAGAGTTGTGGGCCAGATTAAAGGTGGGTATTGTCACCTCAAAAGATCTGGAGTAAAGGTGGGTCTTCCCACTTAAAATGCTTTAATAAAGAAAAAGAAATCTGCGGTGCTTGACATCAAACTCTCCTTTTTAAGACAGGCTCTCTCTAGAGCTTGCTACACAGACCAGGGTGGCTCTAAACTCACCGAGAGCTACCTGCTTCCCTCTGCTTCCCTCTGCTTCCCAGAGCAAGAGATACATATATATATATAGTTAGTTAGTTTTTAATGTGTAATATTAGTTCTATCACATTTTAATCCTAATATTTTATCTCCAACCTATAGGGCATATGATATGAATAAATGCCTTTCAGGGTCTAACTGCATTCAGAAGGAACAAACTAAGGTATTGTTTACAAGAGCTGCACACTTAATTTCCTGGTTCTATAATACAGGGACATTCTCTTGTCCTTGAGATGGCATTTCACTGTGTGGGCCAGGCTGCCTTTAAGCTCCTGGGCGTAAGCAGATCCTCTTGGCTCCACATCAGAGTCAAAAGCTAGAACTGTAGACACACACCACCATGCTCAGTTAGGACCACGCTTTTAATGCCTCTATAAATTCTGTGACTGTTTTAACCCAAGATTGTAGCAACACTAGAATTTATACTGGAAAGGGCTTTTAATAGCTGCTTAAAAAAAAAAAAAAGACAAAAGAAAAAAAAATGTCCCTCATAGGTATACCCAACCACTTAGGTTTTAGCTAATTCCAGATGTAGTCAGAATGTCAAATTGACAACCAAGAATATAATCATATATATACACACATTAAAGAGCCACCATTAAAGCCGGGCGGTGGTGGCGCATGCCTTTAATCCCAGCACTCAGGAGGCAGAGGCAGGTGGATTTTGTGAGTTTGAGGCCACACTGGCCTACAGAATGAGTTCTAGGACAGCCAGGACTACACAGAGAAACCCTGTTTTAACAACAACAACAACAAAAACAACAACATCTACCATTAAAGATACTTGTTGGCTTGGGATCCTGGCCTGCCTGAAGCCCTGGGGTTCAATCTCCAGTAATGTTTATATATATATGTGTGTGTGTGTATACATATATATGTATATTTATATACACACATGCACACATTCATATATATTATGTTATATATACACATATATACATACATGCACACACACACATATTTCTTTTCTTTTCTTTTTCTCTCTGTATAGCCCTGGCTGTCCTGGAACTCACTGTGTAGACCAGGTTGGCCTCGAACTCTGATCAGGCTGCTGCATTTCCAGCATCAAAGCTATATTCAGCTCAGAGAAAAAGGATGGGCGGCCTCTTCTCTCAGCTCTGCTCCTGCGAATCAGAGAGCAAAACTCTCTCCCCAAATCTTTCCCTAGTTGAGACTTGTCACCATCTAGCTGTAGGAAGTCATGAAGGCTGACCATCTGACAAAGGGAATGAAACTGTCCTGACAGGCAGTCCTGGGGATCCCTGAGCCAAAATGCAACCCAAGTACTTTGAGGAAGAGAAGCTGAAGTTGGGTATGCTGTGGGGGGAGGGCTGGTGACATCTTTTTTTTTTTTTTTTTTTTATTTTTTTATTCTGGCCAGATATACAGACAGAAAGATTATGGG
>NC_034598.1:28432380-28449122 GCF_900095145.1 Mus pahari
TGTGTAGACCAGGCTGGCCTCAAACTCAGAAATCTGCCTGCCTCTGCCTCCCAAGTGCTGGGATTAAAGGCGTGCGCCACCACGCCCGGCTGGGCTGGTGACATCTTACTGAACAGTGAAAGACAGCTTATTAGACAGACCCTTTGAGACCTGAGCCTTTAAAGGACTCTCTTGTTGGCTTGAGAAGCAATACGGCATTTCTAGAAATCTTTAAAAAATAAGCACTGAAGGGCAGAATTGTATTCTTCAGTTGTGAATTTCATTAAAAACACACTCAAAGCTGGAGCTGGGTACTGGAGGGTGTTATGAGGCAGAGAACTTGGGTCCAAGTGTCTCGGGCCAGTGTGTGCAACCTGGTGAGGAAACATGTCCCCCACAACTCTTAGAAAAAAATAGGGAACTTTGGGAGTTGTAAACTTTTGCTTAGCACGATAGCATCCCTGGTTTTTGGGGAAGGTTTTTTGTTTGTTTTTGTTCCATGTGGGGGCAGGGGTTTCAATACAGGGTTTCTCAAACTCACAGAGATCTGCCTGCCTCTGCCTCCCCAGTGCTGGGATTAAAGGTGTGCACCACACATCTGGCTGAGTCCCTAGTTTTAATCCTCAACACACACACACACACACACAATGTCTATGTGAGAAGACTGTAAAACACGTGCCTCTCAGATGTCTCATGAATTTTATTAAAGTCACTGTCACAGCTAGTGTCAGCTACTCTGGGAAAGAGGGTGATTATGTTGGGGAGTTCTGTTGGGGTTGAGGGGCGAACAGCCAAAGGTTAAAACTGTTTCATTTCAGCTAGTATTTTAAAACAAATTAAATGCAGAGGCTTTGAAAAGTAGGGGTGTGCACATCTTGAGGTGCAAAGTATGTTGGAGTAAATGACTTTCTATCTGGGAACTATTAACCAGGTCTATACATGGAGTAAAACATTAACTTTTTTTTCCTTCTTAAAAACAGGAAGTGAAGCGGGCTCTGAGCAGGGCAGGGAGCGCCCAGACAGAGCCAGCAAGGAAAATGAAGCTCCCTATCTTCATAGCAGATGCATTCACAGCGACAGCTTTCAGGGGCAATCCTGCTGCAGTCTGCCTCCTGGAGAGCGTGAGTACGCGGTTCTCAAGGGCCATGCCTCAACTTCCAGATGTGTGTAGAGAGCCCTTGACATCTGTAAAAGACGCGAGACCGTCCTGCATGTTTGCCACTTTGGCTCGTGTCTGTGTCACATCGCTGATGGCCATGCCTTCAGGTTATGAGGGAACAAATGGCTGTACCTAGACTGAGTCAGAGCCACAAAGACTCCCAGGCAGGGAACCTGGCAGCAGCTGGGAGTCGGGGCTCATGCCTGCAACTCTATTGTTCCAAAGGAGAAGGCAGGAGATTATGAATCTGAGGCCAGCCTTGGCTATATAGCAGGTTCTAGGACAGCCTGGGCTATATAGAGAACAATCTCACAAAAATAAAAAGTCATGAATAATCAAATATTTTATAAAAGAACATCTGGTATTATTACCTCTCAGAATTAGGTTTTTGTTTAGTTAGCATCAAGAACTAAGCACACAACTCCAGCAGTTCTGTGGGCAGGCATCTTTCAGCAGGTTTGGGGTTGTCCATTAGGAGTAGGTGAGATGGTCACCACTGTGTTACTGTCTGGTTATGGTGCCCGGGCTCCCTCAGATTCCACCCGTCTCCTCGTTGAGTCTGGGGTTGCAGGGTTCATTATCACGCCTGGCTTCAGCCTTATCTATAGCTCAGAAATGCAGCTATTCTCTTCAGGGTCCTGCAGGATGACTCAGCGGGTAAGGATGCTTGCTGCCAAGCCCGAGGACCTGAGTTCAATCCCTGAGACTCACCAGGTGAATGGAGAGAGCAAACTGTCCTTTGGCTCTGCTCATGTACCCTGGGGTCAGTGAGATGGCTCAGTCAGTAAAGGGACCTGCTGCCAAGTCTGACGACCTGCTTAGATCTCCAGGTTCCACATGGTGAAAGGAAAGGACAAAGTGCCGCAACCCCAGACTCCGGCCAGCAGAGGTGGGGAAAAGACGACACGTACACCAAGGCAGGGTTCAAGCAGCTTCCGCAGCTTCTGCAGCTTCCGCTTTATTCTGGGGGATCGCCCAATTTATTGGTATCCATCCTCTGAACTCATCTCTTACCACTCTTCATGATCCAATCAGCATTCAGCACGCTTTGTACATGAGCCATGCACACAGACAGGGTGCATGTTGATGGGCCAGTGACTCAATATCATGCTGTATGATGCTATGCGTCAGGCGGACAGCGCATGATCATTCAAGTGTGCATGTTCAGGTTCTTTTTTTTTGGTGTTTTCGAGACAGGGTGTCTCTGTGTAGTCCTGGCTGTCCTGGAACTCACTCTGTAGACCATGCTGGCCTCGAACTCAGAAATTCACCTGCCTCTGCCTCCCAAGTGCTGTGATTAAAGGCGTGTGCCACCACACCCGGCGCATGTTCAGGTTCTTGGTAAACAAGCAGGGATCACAGGGCTTGGCAATGAGCCAGGGCGCCATCTTGGCCACACCCACTTCCCACACAAAGTGCCTCCAAGTGTCCTCTGACCTCTGTGCAAAGGTACAAAACACACACACACACACACACACACACACACATACAAATAAAGAGTAACTGGCACCAAATAAAAAAGAGGATGCAAATGCAGGAGTAGGAACCATGAATCTGAGGCTAGCCTGGGCTACATAGCAGGCTCTAGGCCAGCCTGGACTATTAATGAGTATTACCCTTCCACTCAGAGTGGTTAGCATAAAGGAGTTGATTCTCTGGGGTACAGGGATGGCTGTAATCCCATCTCAGCTGTGCATTCATTATGTAACCTTGCAGCCAGCCTCTGCCTTCCGCTGGATGGGGAGAGTAAAGGAATTACCTTTATCTACTCACGCAAGAGCTTGGGGAGATTAGTGGGAGAATAATTAGCAACCAGATTCCAGGTTCCAAATTTGGAACCTTCAATCCAGCAAGCACAACTTCCTGTCAAGCAACTGTGGGATTGACTGTAACTGTCAAGAGTCTTACTATATCTGCCTCAGGTCTCCATGCCATTCACACACACACACACACACACACACACACACACACACACGCACACGTACACGCACATGCACGTGTGAGCACACACACATAAATAAACATACATAATACATATATAGAAACATATATTTGGGACATAGTTTATGTACCTATGTAATCTTTGAGTTGTGAGTGATTTAAATATTCAATATTCACCAGATAATATTAATTGTGTTGTTATATAACTTTGATTATCTCCAGAACATCAATAAGCAAAGGAATTAAAGGATCTGTTCTATCTTTTTATTTTATTATTATTATTTTTAAATGTTTTTGTTTTTTGAGACGGAGTTTTCTGGCTGTCCTGGAACTCGCTCTGTAGACCAGGCTGGCCTCGAACTCAGAGATCCACCCGCCTCTGCCTCCTGAGTGCTGGGCTTATTTGTTTTATGTCTATGGGTGTTTTGTCTGCATAAACATCATCACATCAGGAGACGGGATCAGATGCTACAGACTACAGTTACAGATGGTTGTGAGCCGCCATGTGGGTGCTGGGAATTGAACTTGGAGCCTCTGGAAGAACATCCAGTACTCAACTCCTGAGCCATCTCTCTAGCCCTCTCTATTTTTATCCACTTGCCTATTAAAATATGTTTTATGTTACTTATAATTTTTGTTTTTATATCATCTTGCTGTTTTTTATTTGTTTGTTTGTTTGTTTCTCACTATGTAGAACAGGCTGGTCTTGAACTCACAGAGCTCCTCTTGCCCTACCATGCCCAGAACTCACGTATTTTGAAGCCTAGGAAATGAAACTTTACGTATAGTCTAAGATCCCTCTAAGTAGGAGTGGGAGGAGGATATGAAGGTGGAAAGACCATGACTAGGCAAGGACTCAGCATTCCAGCCTGCACAGGGCCGAGTAGAGCCTCAGCCAGCACCCTGAGCTTTTCTGTAGCTATTCACGTCACCAGCCAGCTAAGTCTTGGCAGTTTTGGTCATTCTTCCTTGGTGACCACAGAGAGTAAAAGACCTTCAGGTGGCAGGGACATTGAGGACTGCCAGAGTGGAACAAGGTTGGGTTTTTGTTTGCTTGCTTTTGTTGTGTGTTGTGGCTTGAACTTTGGGCCTTCTACCGGCTAGGCAGGGACTCTTCTACTGGATTATCTCCCAAACAACATTGGATCTCATCAAAGAAAAAAGCCGGGAGGTTCCAAGGGCTCGAGCGAGTTATGATTGTGGTGCTTTGTATTTTTTTTTAAAAAAACTTATTTAAAATGTGACCAAATCAAAACATTTTATGGTGCCCATAGATATAATTTTTTGTATGTTTTATGTATAATATCAGTCAATAAACTTAATTAAGAATGATTTGACTGAGATGAGATTATCTGAAGAACTTGGTTTTCAGGCTGCGGCTAAACTTTGCTCATGGCCACTATAGGAAAGTCGCCATCGCTGCTGCATAAAAGCCCTTCTGGTGCCACATTTTAGGGGAGCACACCCACACCAATGTAAAGAAGCCTTCACCTCTGCTCTGTAAGGAAGCCTGATAGTTCACTGGTGCCACTTTGGTGGTGGTGTGCCTTGGTTGGTCTTTGGAACCTCAGGGGCTGGGGAGGAAATTCATCTTGGTTTTCATTCAGTCAGCAATGACTCTGAGCTCCTAACCCACTCCACTTGGTCTAACATAGGGTGCTCCGCATGTGGGAGACACTGGATAGGCTCATGCAGAACAATATGAAGAAGTTACAGTCAACTGAACTGGGGCACACCTTTCTCCTAAGAATTTTTGCTAGGAGCTGGAGAGATGGCTCAGCAGGCAAGGCCACTGGCTGCTCTTGTAGAACACGCAGGTTCAGGTCCCAGTAGCCCGTGGTGGCTCACAGTCATCAGTAACTACAGATCTAGGGGACCCAGTGTCCTCTTCTGAACTCAGCAGGCACTAGACACTTATGCATATGATGCACAGACATACATGCAGGCAAAACACTCAGGTAAATAACTCTTAAAAAATACATATAAAAAAATCTCCCAGAATTCTTGGGGTTGGAGATGTGGCTCGGCGGTTATGAGCACTTACTGCTGCTTTTCTAGAGGACCTGGGTTCAATTCCCAGCA
This sequence comes from Mus pahari, assembly GCF_900095145.1. Classification (NCBI taxonomy): domain Eukaryota; kingdom Metazoa; phylum Chordata; class Mammalia; order Rodentia; family Muridae; genus Mus; species Mus pahari. Next base: position 28,437,542 of record NC_034598.1, read on the forward strand.
CCCCCACAGCAGCTCACAGGCTTCTGTAACATCAGTGTCAGGGGATCCAATGCCTCCGGCCTCCTCGGGTACCTAAACTTATGTACGCATACCCACATGTAGACACACGCAACTCTGCATAGCTAGTAATAATAGTGCTAGTAATAATAAAAGTAATACTAATAGAATTCTTGTTAATCAGCAGTCACCAGTTCTGTGGGTTTTACCTTGGAGTGGATTGGACAGGACATAAAAAGTGAGTTTGAAGATTGGGGGTGTGGCTTGGTGGGATAGATCTTGCCCCGTATGTGTGAAGCCTAAAATGAAACAGTGAGTATAAACTTTGGGTTATGTGATAGAGTTTCTTTTTTTTCTTTTCTTTTTTTTTAATTGGAGGTTGGGCCTTAGCCATGCTAGTCAGGCACACTACCACTGAGCTACACCCGCAGCCTCCATAAGGGCTATAAGGAACACATGATGGTGGAGACAGCGCCTCCTTTAGGAGTTCTGTGGCAGGGGAAGGGTCCCAATGTCTTCCTGTGTGTTTTTAGCACTTCCTGTACCAGGAGCTCTGGCTTCTCTAAAGGGCAATACCTTAGAGGGACAAAGACCCAGACTAGACTGCCTAGACAAACACCTAGACTGCCATGTCTCTATATTGCCACAAGATGGGAGTATAAAATTAAACTTTATTGTGGTTTTCAGGCTCAATAATCCTATGGGTCCTAAGATCTTTGTCAGCTAGCATCTTTTGCGTATTTTTTTGTTTGTTTGTTTTAAATTTAAATTTTATATTTTTATTAGATATTTTCTTTATTTACATTTCAAATGTTACCTCTTTCCTAGGTTCCCCTCCGAAAATCCCATATCCTCTTCCCCCTCCCCCTGTTCCCCAACCCACCCACTCCTGCTTCCTGGCTCAAGCATTCCCCTATACTGGGGCACAGAGCCTTCACAGGACCAAGGGCCTCTCCTCCCATTGATAACAACTAGGCCATCCTCTGCTACATATGCAGCTAGAGCCATGAGTCCCTTCGTGTGTTTCCTTTGATTGGTGGTTTAGTCCCAGGGAGCTCTGGGGTTACTGGGTAGTTCATGTTGTTCCTCCTATAGGGCTGCAAACCCCTTCGGCTTTCTGGGTACTTTCTCTAGCTCCTTCATTGGGGACCCTATGCTCCATCTAATGGATGACTGAGAGCATCCACTTCTGTATTAGTCAGGCACTGGCAGAGCCTCTCAGGAGACAACTCTATCAGGCTCCTGTCAGCAAGCTGTTGTCAGCTAGCATCTCATTACCTCACACTATCAGATGTTGCCATTCTGAGCAGCAAACATCACTCTGCTTTTGGTACTGGGAATTTGATCTCCTTGAGGATGCCAAAGGGAAATGGATGTTGAAACCAGAGGGCTGCAGGGCATAGGGGGTGCATGTCTGTGATCCATCCCAGAACTCTGGAGGTAGATGAAGAAGGACCAGAAGTTCAGGGTCATTCTAACTACATAGCTCAGCCATCTAAGGCTACATGGGACCCTGTCTCAAACAAAACAAAACAGACAGCTGTGTCTGGTTATTTGGAGGGTGGGTTGTACACACCAATCTTGTGTTCTACCACTAAGTCACACCCTCTGATCAGGGTTGTACTGATGTGCAAAAGAAGCTTGTAGTATAGAATGGAAGAATAAATATTGTGATGAAAATTCATGTGTGTGTGTGTGTGTGTGTGTGTGTGTGTGTGTGTGTGTTCCTGAGAGTTCATGCCATAGTGAAGCTCAGGGACTCTACCCATATGTGCTATACTATATTCCCTGATTTTAGGAGGTTGTGTTCTGCCTAAGACACTTACCCAATGTAAGACTCTGCTCACATTTTCCCGTCTACCTCACCAAAACCCGACCTTATGTCCAGACCCAGCCTAAGACCTTATCAATAGATTCATACATTCAAAGATTGGTTTTTCTTTCATGTGTATGAATGTTTGCCTACATGTCTGAGTGTGTTCCATGTATATTCCTGATGCTGGCAGGGGCTGGAAGAGGGCACTGGATCCCCTGCAACTGGACTTACAGATGGTGGTAAGCATCTTTTTTTTTTTTTTTTTGGCTTTTTGGAGACAGGGTTTTTCTGTGTAACTGAGCCCTGGCTGTTCTGGACTCACTTTGCAGATCAGGCTGGCCTTAAACTCGCAGAAATCTGCCTGTTTCTGTCTCCCAAGTGCTGGAATCAAAGGCATACACTGCCATGCCTGGTTGGTTGTGAGCATCTTTAAAGCCTGTAGCACTTCTTGTTAAAATCTTCATATCTCAGGGCTACCGATGAAGCTTAATGCAGAAGACACATGGAACATGGGCGACGCCTGGGTTCAGCTTCCAACATCCCCAACCCCCAAACCAACCAACCCTGCCGCCTCAATGGTCTGCTCGTGACATGGCTCACGGTTGCTGCCTGTGGGTATCTTGGCTCCCTTGCACACAGGGCCAGGGCTTACACAACAGGACTTCTCAGACTTGAATGTGCACCCGAATTCCCTTGCTGTCTTGTTTGCTAGGACAATCTGATTGGGCAGGTCAGGGGAAGGGCCTCTGACTGCATCAGCCTCATTCGGCCATGGTCCCCACGCAGCACTCCCTGTGCTCCATTAGAAGCCTTCTGGTGGCTCGTGCTTCTCTGATTGCTGGCGCCTTTCCTCTGCAGTGTCAATGAGATAATAAGGAGCTTGGGATGGCCAGGCAGTGCAGAGGGTTGGGTTAAAGCCCGGGTGTTGAGCCACTCAAAATGAAAAGCTAATATTCTGTCTATCCACCATCTATTATCTGTCAATCATCTATCTATTGTCTATCTACTACCTATTATCTACTATCTATCAATCATTTATCTATCAATCATCTTTCTACTATCAATCATGTATCAACCTACTGTCTATCTATTATCTATCTATCCGTTTATCCATGTATCCATCATCAATTATCTATCTACTATCTATCAATCATCAATCATCTATCTACTACCTATTTATCCATCAATAATTTTTCTACTATTTATCAATCATTTATCAATCTATCATCTATCTATCTACTATATATCACTTAGCTATTATCTATCTATTATCAATCATTATCTATCTATCTATCTACTATCAATCATCTATCTATCATCTATCTATCTATCTATCTATCTATCTATCTATCTATCTATCTATCACCCATCTATCTATCTATCTACCTACCTACCTATCATTTTGTTTTGGAGACAAGGTCTCGTATAGCCCAGGCCAGCCTTAAATTTGCTATATGTCTGAGAATGACTGTGGACTCCTGACCGGCCTGCCTTCATCTTCCAAGTACTAGGATACAGGATGTATCAACGTGGCTGATTTAAAAATAAACCCAACTATATTTTTTGTTGGAATAAAGGAAATGGGGCTGAGGATGTGGCTCAGTTGGTAGAGTGTTTGCCCAACATGTACAAAATCCCGAGTTGGGTCCCAGCACCGTGTAAACAGAGTGCACACTCTTTACCTGCAGTCCCTGCACTCAAGGAATAGAGACAGGATGGAGAATGAGTTTCAGAGCAGTGCTTCACGAGGCCCTGATCACCTCCACGGATTCATAGGCACTTAGTGGGAGGGAAACATTTTCTTCAGTGGTACAGGTGTTGAATTGCTCGTGACGCTGTAAGTAACCAGCATTCATGTTCCTGTAAGCAACTCTAGTGCAACTCGCAGGATAACAAGAAATTGCAAAAATATAAAAAAGAAAAAACAACAAATAACAAAATAAACAGAGAGAAAGAGAGAGGGGGAGGGAGGAGGGAAGAGGAGAGAGAGAGAATCTTTAATTCTTTTTGTTGTTGTTGTTTTGTTTTGTTTTGTTTGTTTTTTGTTTGTTTTCTGAGTCAGGGTTTCTCTGTGTAGCCCTGGCTGTCCTGGAACTCACTCTGTAGACCAGGCTGGCCTTGAACTTAGACTTCTGTCTGCTTCTGCCTCCCAAGTGCTGGGATTAAAGGCATGTGCCAGGCTGGTGAGATGGCTCAGTGGGTAAGAGCACCCGACTGCTCTTCCGAAGGTCCAGAGTTCAAATCCCAGCAACCACATGGTGGCTCATAACCATCCGTAACAAGATCTGACTCCCTCTTCTGGAGTATCTGAAGACAGCTACAGTGTACTTACATATAATAAATAAATCTTTAAAAAAAAAAAAAAGGCATGTGCCATCACTGCCTGGCTGTATCTTTAATTCTTTACCATGTAACTTGAATTTCCTTTTAAGCATTGTCTTAGGGTTTCTATTGCTGTGAAGAGACACCATGGCCACAACACCCTTTATAAGGAAACCATTTCATTGGGGCTGGCTTACAGTTTCAGAGGTTTAGTCCATTATCATCATGGCAGGACATGGTGGCATGCAGGCAGGCATGGTGTTGGACCAGGAACTGAGAGTTCTACATCTAGATCCAAAGGCAGCGGAAGACTGAGTATCACACTGGGCAGAGCTTGAGCATAAGAGATCAGAAAACCCACCCTCACAGTGACACACTTCCTCCAACACAGTCACATCTTCTACTCCAACAAGGCCACACCTCATAATAGTACCACTCCCTAGGGGCCTATGGAGGCCAATTACATTCAAATTACCACAAATATATAACATTTCTCTCTCTCTCTCTCTCTCTCTCTCTCTCTCTCTCTCTCTCTCTCTCTCTCTCTCCACATGTTCTCACTGTGTAGACTTAGCTTTCCTGGAATCCACTCTGTAGTCCAGGCTGCTGGTCTCCAACTCACAACTGCCTGCCTCTGCCCCCCAAGTGCTGGGATTAAAGATGTGCAGCGCTATACCTAGTCTAAGCATTTGACCTTTGATGCCGATAAGCTGCTATGTTGAGTCAGATCTGTGTTCCAGATTCTCAATAACTTTTTTTTTGTTTGTTTGTTTCCATTTGAGACATTGGATGAAGATGCTCATCAGGACATTGCGAGGGAAATGAACCTCTCAGAAACCGCTTTCGTCCGCAAACTGCAACCAACTGACGACTTTACACAAAGTAAATTGTACATTTAAAGTTTTTGTAGTACATTTATTTGTGTGTGTGTGTGTGTGTGTGTGTGTGTGTGTGTGTGTGTTGAATCCCAGGGATCAAGCTCCTTAGGACCTTTCCCAGGAGGGAGCAGAATGCTTCTCTATCGCATGTTCACCCCTCTAAGGAAGGTTTTCCCTGTTAGCCACACTAATGATTTAGGGGAGAAGATGCTGACTGTGTGGGTTTGACCTTGCTTTTCTTTGACCTTTCTTCCTCCCTAAGGTTCCCGTTTTGGGCTGAGGTGGTTTACCCCAGAGGCCGAGTTCCCCTTGTGTGGCCACGCCACGCTGGCTTCTGCAGCTGTGCTGTTTCAAAAAAGAAGTAAGGTGGACTTTGCTTATTTGTTTATTTATTGTTGTTTGTTTATTTGTTTATTCTGCGATAGGGTTTCATTTAGCTGAGGCTAGCACTGAGTTTCCTGGGTAGATGATGGTGGCCTTAAAATTCAGGCTCCTTGTATTACAGTTATAGCATGTACCACCATGGCTTAGTCCCATGAATTTCTTTTAATAACATCATTTATTTACATGTGGCAGAGGGATTTGCATGGCCAGAATGGACTTGGCATATAGTGTAATGTCTGGAAAATGAAGATTGTGATTGGCTTCCAGGAACACCAAAGCACAGAACATAACAGACTATGCAATCAACTCAGGCATGAGAAAGTTTCCTTGTACCATTAGTAACAGCACAAATGGCTGGTTAGATAGGCATCTGTTACCTAGCCCTTAACAGATCTTAAAGTCATCGTTTTTCTTTTTTTTTTTGAAATTGGGTCTCTTATTCCAGGCTGGCCTTGAACTTCTGTTCTTAGTTCCTTTCCTCACCCAAGTCTTGGTATTACAGGCTTTCTGTAACACAAACCTTTTATGCAGAGCTGGGGGGTTCGATTCCAGCTAGGGATCGAACCCCCCAGCTCCATGAATGTTAGGCAAGCACTCTACCAACTGAGCCACATCCCATTTAAAAAAGAAGAAGAAAAGAAAAGAAAAGACAAACAAACAAAGAAAAAAACAAAACAGGCTCTTCCTACCTAACTCTGTTTGGCCTGGAACTTGGTACTTGGGCCTGGCGGGAGGGACTTAGACTCTGTTTCCTGGTGCTTCAGTTGTAGCTGTGAGCCACCACACTCAGCTCCTCAAACAGTAAGTAAAAACAATTGCTTGTGCTGTTGTTGCTGCTGCTGTTGTTGCTGTTGCTGCTGTTGTTGTTGCTGCTGTTGCTATTGTTGTTGCTGTTGCTGCTGCTGTTGCTGCTGCTGTTGTTGTTGCTGCTGCTGCTGTTGCTGCTGTTGTTGCTGCTGTTGCTGTTGCTGCTGTTGTTGTTGCTGCTGTTGCTGTTGAAGGCTGGGCTGATCCAAGGCTACCCCTGAGGCTTTGAAGGCTGGGCTGATCCAAGGCTACCCCTGAGGCTCTGATATGCGGAGCCTCCACTTTATGGAACACAGCTCCTTCTCTAAATCCCAGAATATGGTTGGCAGAGCTGGTAATAGCCTGGAGCTGGTGAGGGCCTTGGGGGAGTTGTGGCTTCAGGTCCTAAGGACCCAACTCTTCCCACTGTACAGACTATAGTTGTCAATCCCAAGGCTACTGTGTGCTCTGTCTCTGATGCTCTGGAGATAACCCATGCTCACCCTGTGTCTGGTTAGCTCCCTGATGACTTCATCCCATTGTATGACAGTTTCCGTTGACTTTGTCCCATCCCCCACCTCTTGAACTAGTATATAAGGTTATATACTTCTTCTTCTTCTTTTTCTTCTTCTTCTTCTTCTTCTTCTTCTTCTTCTTCTTCTTCTTCTTCTTCTTCTTCTTCTTCTTCTTCTTCTTCTTCTTCTTCTTCTTCTTCTTCTTCTTCTTCTTCTTCTAGGGCTTCTCTGTGTAGCCCTGGAACTCACTCTGTAGACCAGGCTGGCCTCGAACTCAGAAATTCGCCTGCCTCTGCCTCCCAAGTGAGGTTATATACTTCTTAATTAAGCTTGCTTGGCATAGGACATAGCTTATGCAAGATTAATGTTCTATCTTCTTTATTTCTGATCCCCTGGGCCTTCCTTCTTAGGAGCCTGCCAATTTTTCCATTTATCTTTATGAGTATAAGTGGTTTTGCCTGAATGTTTATCTGCGTACCATGTATAGGCCATGCCTGTAGAGAACAGAGAAGGGCTTTAGAGTCCTGAAACAATTTTTATATTTTAATTAATTGATCAGTGTTTATGTATGCACAAACAAATACCACAGTGTACATGTGGAGCTCGGAGCATCACTTTCAGGAGTCTAATCTCTCCTTCCATTATGTGGACTACTGAACCCCAGATATTTGTCTTGGCAGAAGGAGCCCTTACCCACAGAGTCATGTAGCTAAAACTCAAAGAGTAATTTTAAAAGTCAAACATTTTAGGGGCTGGAGAAATGGCTCAGTGGTTAAGAGTNCCAGCTGCTCTTCCAGAGGTCCTGAGTTCAATTCCCAGCAACCACATGGTGGTTCACAAATCCTCTGTAACTCCATTCCCAGGGAATTTATGGCCACTGAGGGCAATGTGCACACGTGGTGCACAGACATACATGCAGGCAAAACACTCACACATATTTTAAAAAAGTTTGCTTTTTTTTTGTTTGTTTGTTTGTTTTTTTTGAGACAGGGTTTCTCTGTGTAGTCCTGGCTGTCCTGGAACTCACTCTGTAGACCAGGCTGGCCTCGAACTCAGAAATCTGCCTGCCTCTGCCTCCCAAGTGCTGGATTTAAAGGCGTGTGCCACCACTGCCTGGCATAATGTTTGTTTTTTTTCTGAAAATAGAAAATAAAATCAAACATTGTAATACAAATCCAAAGAGATACTGATTTGATACCTATATGCTGACAAATGACCACTGAAAAACATGAAAAAAACCTTTGCTCTCTGTAATTAAACTTACATTTCTGTAAGAGAAACACATGGTATGTGCAGTAGAAATGGTGCAATTTATAACATGCCATAGTCTCAGGTCTAGCCTACGTGTTTCATTGGTGTGAGGAGCAGAGGCGCGTGGATGCAAAATGTGCTTGTCACAAAATGGCTGTGACATCATGCCACAACATAGGTGAGCACAGCCAGAAACGCTGTCTATTCACTACACATATGATTTTGAATTAAGTTTTGATTGCTGGGTGTTCAGAAGCCTTGATTATTGACACATTGTTTGCATCATCTCCATTCAGTTAGTGACCCCATATGAGGTTGTGACTCACAGTTGAGGAAGGTGGATACTAGACAGGGACCTGGAGGTGAAGGCTAAGAGGAAGCTGGTACAAGGAGCTAGAGCGGGAGGAGGTGGGGCTATGGCAGGAGGCGGCAGAGCTAGAGAGAGAGGAGGCTCAATGGTGTCTTGTACAGACTCAAGTGCCCTTAGGTTCTTGAGGGAGTCTGTGCCTGGCAGGAGATGCAGTTGTGAGTTAGCCAAGCCCTCACAGCTGTGTTATCCGGTATATTAATTTCCTCCCTGTTGCTGCCATAAAATATCTGACAAAAGCAAATTTTGGCTCACAGTACAGGAGATAAGGACCACCGTAGTGGCCATGGTGGCATGGTCCATGGTTTTAGGAGTTTGCACTAGTAACACTGAACTTAGAGAGGAAGCAACAACCTTGGCTCAGATGTCAGCCACGTTTTAACCCTCCAAGGCCCGTGGCCCTTTGTAAGGACGGTGTTAGAGTGTGGCCACTGCACAGACACAGTACGGTGCAGAAGTCCTTTTCCTCCCAAGACACTGATGGGCACCTGACCAAGTCCCTGTGAGTCCCTAAGTAGCAGACTTTCAGTGTCAAAAACTCTCACTTGAGGGAGTGATTTTATACCTGGTGGCCACCCCTTACCTGCCTCCTTCCTGGGAAGGCTTGTACTATGAAACCACCCCCAAACTCTAAAAGATAGCAACTCTTTAGATGTACTCCTGAACAATCTGTCTTAGTGCCCCTCTTAAAAAACCCCTATGTGAGCCCTTCTACCTGTGACGCAATTAACTATGCCTTGCCCCAAAACAGTACAACTAGCCGAGGACCATGTACTGGGGGCACATTTTACTTTCTGGTCATAAAATCTGATCAGGATGAGAAATCAATTTTGTGTGTGGGGTAGAGAAGAAGAATGAAGACAAGGTTGGGTGTTGAAATTGTCCAGCTGTTCAGGGGGCTGAGGAGAGAGGATTAAAACGTCACAGCCTTCCAGGGCCACAGTGAGGACTCAAGGCCAGCCCCACTGGTCAGAGAGACGCCAGTCGAAGATGAAAGACCTAGGAGAACTGGGGCCATAGCTTAGTGGGAGGAACTTGCATGTGTGACCCTCTGGGTTCATTCCACAGTAACACACACACACACACACACACACACACACACACACACACACACTATACACTACATGACCACCACCACCGCCAAACAAACAGCAATGAATCCCCAGAAAACACAATCACACTTATTTTCCTGACCTTTGACCCCCCTCTGTCCAGAGAACATGAACATCACCCTGACCTTTGTCACAATGAGCGGGGAACTAAAGGCCAGAAGAGCAGAAGATGGAATCGTCCTGGACTTTCCTGCCTACCCAACCTTTCCCCAGGTTAGCTCCTAGATGCTGCACTCTCATAGGCTGCTAACGTGTGCAGTCACTGCCACGGACTGCGTTCAAGCCTAGGGTTCCCCTGTTCATCACTGACTTTATCTCTGCTCCTCTTCTAGGACTTCCATGAAGTTGAAGACTTGATAAAGGTGGGTGAAAAGAATTTGCTTTGAGCCTGTGTGATGTGTGGCGTGTGGTGTGATGTGATGTGCTTGTTTGTGTTTGGAGGCTCAGGTGTGACCTGATCCCATAAAATAGCCCCGTCTGTCCGGTGGACTCATTGCTGCGGAAGCCTAGGCGATTCCAGGTCAGAATGCTAGTCATGTGTTTATTTAGTAAGGTCGATCGCTTTCGTTGACTTGTAATCTTTCTTTCTGCACTGTGTAGCCCAGGCTTGCCTCTCCTTTTTTTTTTTTTTTTTTTTTAAAGATTTATTTATCATATGTAAGTACACTGTAGCTGTCTTCAGACACTCCAGAAGAGGGCGTCAGATCTTGTTACGGATGGTTGTGAGCCACCATGTGGTTGCTGGGATTTGAACTCCAGACCTTCGGAAGAGCAGTCAGGTGCTCTTACCCACTGAGCCATCTCACCAGCCCCTGACCTTGCCTCTCTAGGACTAGGATTACAAGTTATACAATTATACCTGACTCATTTGATTTAACTATAAGCAACATAATCTCTATTGTGGGACAGAAGTAAGATAGTTTGGGTCAGACAGAGAGAGAGGGAGAGGGGGAGGGGAAGGGGGAAGGAGGAGAGGAGGGGAGGGGAGGGGAGGGGGAGGGGCCAGAAGGAAGTGGTGAGGAAGATTTCAGGCGTCTTCAGCCCCTTTGGACCATGGAGGGATGAATTTCCAATCAATAAGATAGTGTGCTTGCTGAGCAGAGCATGGCAAGACAAGTTCTAATTATGGGCCAGCCCTGGGTCCTGGCATATGGAGCAGATACGAGGTGTCCTAGTTGTGTGTGTGCGTGCAGCTAGTTCATTGACTTCTTCCAACTCAGTGAGGAGGGCAAAGGGCTCCCACCTTGAAAGACGATTGACACTCGGGTTCAGACTTGACTCTAGGGTGACTCAAACTTAAGAGAGGCAGACAGAAATAGAAAGAGGGAGCAGAGAGGAGAGGGAGGGGGAATAGGGAAAGAGGGAGGAGGTAATGGGGGAGGGGCGGAGCCCAAGTCCTGTGGACCTGCCTGATGGAGCTGTGTGTTGAGACACGTGCTGAGCACTGATGAACAGTGCCTGCTTCAGGGCTGGCAGGGGGAAGCCACATGACCCCCTGAAAGGCCCCTCTGCTGGCCAGGAAGCTAGCTGTCTTTAAGCCATACTGTAAGTCCTGAAATTGAAGGAGCCTCGGACCTGGGGGCAATGGGGGACCTGACCCACAACACATAGTTCACTGACCCACAACACATAGTTCATAGAGATTTTTCCTCATATGTGAGGAAGGAGTCATGCCCCTGAGGAGGCATGCTGCTGTCATTGAGATTGCTGTGTAGACCTGGTTGGCCCTGACCTCACTACATACACAATACAGGCCTCAATTTCACAAAGAGCCTCCTGCCTCTGCCTCCCACGCACTGGTGTCATAGGAGTGCACCCAGCTGTCTTGTACTGTTACTTGCTTTAAGGCAGAATCTCAGCATCCCAGCCTGGAATCTCTCTCAGCATCCCAGCCTGGCTTCACATTTGCTTTTATATTTTGAGTGGATAAACCAAGCAGCAGACCAGGCCAAGGTGTTCCACGTGGGAGAGGTTTATTATGTGGGAGTGGGGGAGCGGCGAAACGGGTAGAAGGGTAGAGAAGAGGGGAGAGAGAGAGGGGGGGGAGGGGTGGCTTCCTATTTTATACAGAAAATGACGTCACACCAGTGAGGGTGGGAACTGAGCCAAGTGGATTGTGGGATTGAAGGTCGTTGTCCTGGCAATGCAGGTCA
>NC_034598.1:28449802-28450895 GCF_900095145.1 Mus pahari
CATAGAAGCAGCATTCTTCTTGTAGGAATAGGCAAAGGCCACCTTCTTAAGCTGTCAGGCGGTTCAGTCCTCGCAGGTTTTGAAGCACCACGGCTGCCAATGAATTGATCTGCTTTTGGATAGTAAGCCCGGTTTCAGTCATTCCCTGAAAATCCCTTTTAAACTGGGAAGTAAATGTATNGTACTGGGTCATAGAAGTCGTTATCCCTGCTATTCCCGTGCCAGCCCCTACGGCTATCCCCGTGGCTACCAGGCATGATACAACCTGAACAGCCCTTTTGTGTTGAGCAGCTACCATGTTCAGGACCGGGATTGGTAGGGGCTAGTTTCCCTCAATTACTCCCAGTTCAGGGAAAAGGAGCACCAGCTTACAAATCCCTGACCAGCCGGCGGGTAGGCGACGATACACGTGAGTGCCACAAAGGATCGACGTGTTCTGGATAGCAGGGCATTGTGGCAAAGATGTTGTATCAAGAGTTATGGTCTGGTTGCAGTCTGCGGGGCCCAGTGTCCCCATGGACTGGGTCCCAGAGGTTTTGAAGCAACTTGCTACACCAAAGAGAGGAACAGAGGAACAGTACAGGGTCATAGCAGCACTGGAGTTAGGGCAGCTAACGAAGGGTGAGGTAAGGTTACTTGGTAGCAGCACCAGAGAAGACTGACACTTGTGAGCTAGTTCCAGGAGGTACGCATAGCCAGCAATCTTTAAAGTGCCCAGGTCTGGTAACATTAAGGAGCTGGTAGGCTAAAGTCAATGTCTGAAGGAACAGGCGGATTGACAAGTTAGAATTATTCATTAGGAGTGAAGTCAGGGAAGTAAGAACCTTGGAGGAATGCTTGATTATCTNTCCTACCTTTTCTATGTCTAGAGGTGGAGCAATTGAGACGTACTTTCTCTGAATATGGATGGTACTTACTGGGGAACTAGACTGACTTTTGCGGTAGATCTTACTAGTAACTCCTGTTTCCCACCTGGGGTCCCTTGGGTCACGGATGTAGAAAAAGAGTGTCTTTCAGAATCGTTAGAAGAAATGGTTAATCCGTGTCCTTAGCATGTGCATCTCATAAGACCAGTATGAGCAGCCCCCATACT
>NC_034598.1:28450906-28452952 GCF_900095145.1 Mus pahari
GACACGTGGTTGCCCATGCTCTGGAGGTTCCTGGTGTTACCGGCATCCCAGAGAACAACTCAGAAACCAAAAAGGAAATCAGCCAGGCTAGAGTGCCCAAGTCGTCACAAGGACCTCTAGTGGCTACCCAGTAAGTCCTGGACTTACTGTGGGAAGAGTTCCACCCTGGCCAGGGATTTCAGCCAACCCGCTGGGGGACCCGACCCGCTGGGGGGCTGTACGGAAAGAGCAGCTTCTGAGAGAGCAAGGTGCAGATGGGCAGTGTCTCTCCTGTGCCAGCTGAGTCAGTGGCCCCTTAGTTCTCGGGCAGAACTAGCCAGGTTCTGTTCTGTGAACTGGAGGCCCCACCCCACTGACAGACCCTGCCAATAGTATGCTGGTGTCTGTGCGAAGCCCAGCCAATAAGGAACATGAGACTAGCACAGCTGACTTAGTTTAAAGGTTCTGTGCCCCAGGACAGCAGTGTCACATGGTGGAAATGGCAGGAAGTTGCACTCCTCACCCCTTTGAGTGAGCCCCGGTCATTTCTCAGGCAACCCAAGAATGGGGACAAAGGCTTAATAGTGGTTGATCCCTTTGGCTGGGATTTAAAAACCCAGCAGGAGGTGGGGTCACCAAGAGTTCTGGCTTGGAGAGGGGAAGGGGAAGTTGCGAGCTGAGCCACTGTGTGAAAGAGAGAGGCAGTGGGAATCTTACTGTGGATGTTGTGTTCGGTACCCACCACTGCGTCCACTAGGTGCCCCTTGGGCACACCATGTGCTGGTGGCTGCTGGCTTTTCCGCTTAATCAATCAATCCAAGTCTCTGCACCAATTTTATATTTTGAGCAGATAAACCAAGCAGCAGACCAGGCTAAGGTGTTCCACGTGGGAGAGGTTTATTATGCGGGAATGGGGGAGCAGCGAAGTGGGTAGAAGGGTAGAGAAGAGGAGAGAAAAAGGAGGGGGTGGCTTCCTATTTTATACAGAAAATGATGTCACACCAGTGAGGGCGGGAACTGAGCCAAGTGGATTGTGGGATTGAAGGTTGTTGTCCTGGCAATGCAGGTCAAGGGTCACATGGTTAGGCCGGGGGCTTGGAGTATCCTAGTGCTAACATTTGCTACTAGCCAAGGCTGACCCCAAACCCCTGACCTTTCTGCCTCTCCCTGTCGGCTATAAGCACACATCCCCATGCTTAGTTAATGTGGTGCTGGGGATTGACCAGGGGCTTCTGGCAATGCTAGACAGACATCCAGCAACCAAGGAGGAGCTGGCCCTCTAAGGAGTTTTGGTCTGCTTCACAGGCAGCCATAGGTGACACCCTGGTCCAGGACATCCGGTACTCTCCAGATACCAAAAACCTCATGGTCCGGCTCAGCGATTCTTATGACAGGTAAACACCACGTAGCCACTGACCCCATATGGCGGGGGGTGGACAAGGGGCAGCCCCCGATACAAGGTTCTCAGTCTCTGACATCCCATGCTGGATATGACAGAGGAGCTGAGAACAGAATAGGGGTTCCGGGGATATGGGAAGAGGGCAGAGGGAACGAGGTTCCCATGCAGGCGAGAGTCCTTAGTCCAGTCTGTGGCTGGAGCACAGGAAGGCCTTTTGACAGGAGGTTAGGTGCGGCTCGCTAGAAGAAAGTCTATCCCATCATCCAAGCACTGCGGGCCTTGATGAGCAGAGACAGTCTATGGTTTTAGAGCTTTATTGTACAAAGACAGGAGGAAAGAGAGAAAGCAGAAAGAGAGGGAGAGAGATGGGTCATGGCCAAGAGGAAAGAAGGGGGAAGGAAAAGAGAAAGAGAGTTAGAGAGTAAGAAAGGTGAAGGCTTAGAGAGAGAGAGAGAGAGAGAGAGAGAGAGAGAGAGAGAGAGAGAGAGAGAGAGGTAAAAGCTTGGAGAGGGAGTAAGGAAAGTAAAGGCTTAGGAGAGCGAGGGGGAGAGAGTAAGAGGGAGAGCACAAGGTGGGGCCAAGCAGCCCCTCATAGTGGCCTTGTTATCTTGCTGTTGCTAGGTAACTGGGAGGAGTCTAGCCTGAAGGTCAGAAGCTTGGGACATTGT
>NC_034598.1:28453392-28481078 GCF_900095145.1 Mus pahari
GTGTGTAGGGTGGGGTGTGGATGCTGATGCCTGACCCTCCTGTTTGTGCTCAAGGTCCTTTCTAGAGAGCCTGAAGGTGAACACAGAGCCTCTGCCTGGAGTTGAGAAGACAGGGAAGGTGAGAGGCCTCATCCTCACTCTCAGAGGAGAGCCTGGGGCGCAGACGGCCCCGTATGACTTCTACTCCAGATACTTCGCGCCGTGGGTTGGTATTGCCGAAGACCCGGTGACAGGTACCTCTTCCCTTGAAGTTACTTGTGATCAGAGTCTGGGCTGGGTATAACCAGGTGCTTGTAGTCTTACTCAAAGAATTGAAATAAAAGCCCCGAGAGATTACAAAGTAGTGAGGGAGGTTTCCTTAAAGCAATAGTACAGATCAGAAAAGGGCACACTGCCAAGATAGTGAGCTATATGAGCAATACTACTGAGGGGCCCAATTGTTGTTAGGAATATGTATCTATGTCTGTATGTCTTGTCTGTGCTCTTGTATGTGCAGAGGCCAGTAGAGAGCGCTGTAAGACTTGGTGCTGGAGTGCCAAGTGGTTGTGAACTGTTCAGTTATGGGTGCTAGGACCGGAACTCAGTCCTCCATAGGAGTACTAACTGCTCTTAACTTCTGAGCCATCTCTCCGGTCCCTGACATCTTCTTTTATGGGGTTCAAGAAAAAGAGGAGTTTGGTTCCTAAGAACATAATTTAGGGAGATTTTCTGTTTTGATCGGCAAGTATATGGGTTATGTAAGCCCTTCCTAACCATATTGCTTACAATAGTGCATCTGATTTTAATCATATACATGCACAATTATGCATAGGTATAAGATGGTAAATAGGGGATACTCCCTAAAAGTTCACTTTGTGGACAGATTGCCTTATTCTACATGTGCCCAAAACTAGTCTAGGTTGGATTGGCCTGTTGACCATGGCGTGATTCTCAGATTGTGTTCCAGGATTTATCTGGATAGAAATAGGATGTTATCAAGGGGGTGTGAAGGGGAGTTGTTTAACTTATTCCCATTGTTTATAGCAGGTACACCTGCAGCTCAGAAGAGCTGAAGGGGGTGGGGAGTCCCTAATCTGTTCATTGATTGCTAGGTACATTGTTCAGAGAGAGGTGTGTGCATAGCTCAGGCCAAGTGGAGTCCTAGGCTACTGAGTTATCCCCTATGATTTCTGCTCACTGAGACAAGGGGAAGGGCTACAAAGTACCCTTCAAGTGACTTTTACTAATAATGTACAGAGATCCCTGAGCCAACGTGTGCAGACCTTGTACTATCCTGAAGCAGAGGGAAGACATCAAAGGCGGGAAGAAACCTGGGCGCCTTCTATTTTTATTCTCCTTGGGGACAGTGGTCTAGGTAGCCAAGGGTGGGGTGCTCGATGGAGGGCCTGCCAGGGAAGCAGGATCAGGGTTGAAAGGAGATGGGCAGAGGCTCCAGATGCGGAGAGCCAGGCTGGCTTACCGAGTCCTTGGTGAGGAATAAAACAGGAATCCAAAGCTCAGCTGAAGACTCGGGAGAACACCCATGGTGTCCACACAGAAGGGCGAGTTTCTCCCCACTGGAGAGGACTCTGGGTAGTGTGTGTGTGTGTGTGTGTGTGTGTGTGTATACTCTGTCTTTAAATTAAAATTACACACAGACATACAGACACACACACACACACACACACACACACACACACAGCTGTTTCTGATCCATTTGCCTCTATCTCCCGAGTGCTGGGATTCAAGATGTGCGCCGCCCCCACCCCCCTGGCTTTGGTTCTTCATTTTCATATGCAGTCTCTGATCTAGTTATAGTTCTAGGTTAAATTACACTAAAAACAAAACAAAACTACAACACCCCCCCAAAAAAACCAAACAACCCCCCCAAAACAAGGAGATCTAGTTTGTAGAGGACTTGAGTGCCATATTGGGTCCCCAGTACTGCCGAAACCAAAACATAAATAAATTAAAAACCCCTCCAATTAAAAAGAATGTGTTTTGGGTCCCCAAAGCCCTGGATGGTTGCCTGTTATCTCAGTTTCCCCTTTTCCCGCCATTTACACAGAGGGAGGATGGAGTTATGGTCCCTGAAAGATGTAGACACCTTCACGTGAAGGCCCTGATTTGAAGATGAGCTGGAAGACAAGCATTGAAACCCATGGTCCTGCCTGGCATGGTGGTACACGTGCCAAGGTAGCACTTGGGAGGTTACGGCACAAGGAGAAGAAGCTCAAGACTAGCCTCAGTTAGTGGCCGGATAACCTGTGCTACATAAGGCTATCTCAAAAGAAAAAAACACAAACAAACAAGCAAACAAACAAAAAATAAGCCAGTCGTCAGCGCAGGTTCATTGAGAGTGACACAGATTTGTCAGGTCCTTAGGAAAAGCTTATTCATAAACCTCTCTCCCCTTACCTCACTCCACACTGTGCTGTGGCTGCCTTGACATCTGATCTAAGGTTTAGTCAAACTGGATGATTGGTTGTAATTGTGGATACAGTTAGAGAAACGTCACACCTGCTCTCGAAATTTGTCACTTCCTTTAGGGTCCACACACACTCTTCTTGGCCCCTACTGGTCTGAGGAGCTGGGGAAGAAGGAAATGCGAGGTAAGAAAGCTCTCCCCTGCCCTTCCTCTAATTCTCTCTGAGAGCTTGGGGATTGAACTTGAGGCCTTCAAATGCTCGCAGCTTCTTGAGCCAGAGCCCTGCTGTGGACTTCAGAATGGCTAGAGTGTGCCCGGGAAAGACATATAAGACTCAGGTCACAGAAAAGGAGCTCCAGCTGGCGGAAGCTACATTAGCTCACCAGCAAAGTTGGGCTCCGATCCCCAGGGACTTGATCTCACTGAAGGGAGGAGGACTAAAGTCTCTGTCGCCTTGATGGGGACAACAGTTTATTCCCTGTCCTCGGTGATTCTGGAGCGCGGAGCTCCCGGAAGGAGCCTCCTGTGCGCCTTATGGTTGCTTTAGCTTACTACAAAAAAACCCAAACTCCCTCTGACTTTCTGATCAGAGAAGGGGCAACGGGTGGTAGAGGTGAGAGTGGGGGAATGGGGGTGGAAGAGGTGAGTGTGTGTGTGGGGGGTGGTGGGGGTGGGCGAGGACTCGCCTTCTCCACCTTCATCTCAAGTCCTTGAGGAAGCTTTAGGTGGTGGGACAGGGCTGGGGCATTTCAATGAGTAGCTGAGTTCCAGGAAAGAACAGGTCCCAGGCTGCAGCAGAATGGGGTGGAGGTGGGAGGGGCCACAGACCCGGGAGGGGGGGGATTTATCCTGGAAACTGGCCTGGGAGGAGTCCTGGGTGTGTTATAGTCCATCCTGCCCTGGGTGGTAAGTTCCACGGGAAATGCTTTTGATTGGCACCAGGTTGTGTTCTCCTTAGCCTTTCAGTGTTCCCGCCGAGGAGGGGAGCTGGACATTTCCCTGCGACCTGATGGGCGCGTCGACATAAAGGGCGGAGCTGTTATT
Source organism: Mus pahari (assembly GCF_900095145.1). Lineage (NCBI taxonomy): Eukaryota > Metazoa > Chordata > Mammalia > Rodentia > Muridae > Mus > Mus pahari. The sequence continues at coordinate 28,456,844 of NC_034598.1, forward strand.
GTCTTGGAGGGCATGCTGACCGCCTAGAGAAGCTGCTGCTGGGCTTGGGGCCACTGCTCCACAAGGTGTCTTCTCTAGAGCCCAGAGCCCAATCCAACCCAACCCAACAGCAAATGCCCAGAGCTCGGTTCAGTCCTCATGTGAACCCAAAAGGGAAGACGGAGGTGCGGTAGTTTGTCCAGAATCCTTTCCCGACGGTGGGCTCTGGGCTCTGCCTGTGTGCATCTTCAGTCCCCACAGCAGACACGGATGCTGCCCCTTCTCTTGATTATGACTGCCAATCCAAGTGAGAGATGCATTGATAAGGAGTGAGAAGAAATTTAGAATGAGAAAGGCATTGACACGGAATGAGAAGAAATTTAGACTTAGGTATGGGGGCCTTATAGAAGATTTATTTTCTGAGACAGGATTTCTCTGTGTAGCTCTGGCTGCCTTGTAACTCAGAGACATCTGCCTGCCTCTGTCTCTAGTGTATTGGATTAAAGGCATATACCACCATCAAATGGTTTCTGATAGATTTTACAAAGTAAGTGTGTGGTGTGTGTGTGTGTGTGTGTGTGTGTGTGTGTGTGTATGATTTTAATTTAAAGACAGAGTCTTACTGTATAGCCCTGGGTGGGAAGAAACTCTCTATGTAGACCAGGCTACCCTACAACTCGACCCCTGCCTGCCTCTGCTTCTCCAGTGCTGGGTTAATGGTATGCACCATCCTGCCCAGACTCACAATCATTTTAATCGACCCAATAACTCTGTGGAAATGCAGACCTAACGCTAAAGACAGCAGACTGTAAACTGTCACAGAGGCTTCACTGCGGCTCTGTGGGATGTGGATTCATGCGTCTGTGGGGACAGCCAGGGAGACAGTTCACGTGGAAAGACTCGGAGGAGGCTTAGAGCTTAGGAAACAAATCCTTTGTATTTTGAACTCAGCTAGAAGTAACGATCAGGACAAACCAGGAGATTGCAACAGTGTGTATTTGATTTGGTGATGTGACGATAAAAATACACACTAAGAGCATGTGAGCCGAAATCTTTCCCTCCTGCGTGGCTTAGAGTGGTCATGTCAATGTCTTCTCTTGTTTAATAAAGTGTGATTTAACCCAGCTTTGAATTTGGTGAAATCTGTGCCTCTGACTCCCCATAGGTGCCTTGGGGCAGGATTTCCTCCCCCAGTTAGCAAGATAGCCCTAAACCTGGTGAAGCCCTACCTGGTGTGAAGCCCTAAACCTGGTGAAGCCCTAAACCTAGTGAAGCCCTACTTGGTGTGAAGCCCTAAACCTGGTGAAGCATGTGCCCAAGATCTCAGCACTTGGGAGGGAAGGGCAGGAGGATCAGGAGTTCAAGGCTAGCTTCAATGGAGCAAATTATCACCTAGCCTGAGCTACTTTTTTTTATTAGATATTTTCTTTATTTACATTTCAAATGCTATCCCGAAAGTTCCCTATACCCCCCCCCGCCCCTGCTCCCCTCCCCACCCACTCCCACTTCTTGACCCTAGCCTTCCCCTGTGCTGGGTCATATAAAGTTTGCAAGACCAAGGGGCCTCTCTTCCCAGTGATGGCTGATTAGGCCATCTTCTGCTACATATGCAGCTAGAGACATGAGCTCTGGGGGTACTGGTTAGTTCATATTGTTGTTCCACCTACAGGGTTGCAGCCCCCTTCAGTTCCTTGGGTACTTTCTCTAGCTCCTCCATTGGGGGCCCTGTGTTCCATCCAATAGCTGACTGTGAGCATCCACTTCTGTGTTTGTCAGGTACTGGCATAGCCTCACAAGAGACAGCTATATCAGGGTATCAGGGTCCCTAGCCTGAGCTACTTGAGACCCTGTCTCAATAAACAAACAAAAGCTGAGGCAGAGCTTAAAACATCTCTTATAAAAAACACTAGGGGTTCAGGGGCTAGGAGGGGATATACCTGTGTTATAAAACATGTGCCTAGCATGCCTGAGTCCCTGAGCTTAAACCTTCTCATACACACACACACACACACACACACACACACACACACACACACACCATACATCCCTGAAATTTCAGAAGACTATTTAACTGACATTTCAGAAGCTTGCAATGTTCTCCTGACTATCGGGGTTCATGTACCCCCCTCTCAGGGACCATCTAACAGAAGCTGGTGGATGGAACCAGTAAGGCCGAAGTTCAGTAAGCCCCAGACATAGTTTTCTTTGAGATGGAGGTATCCCTGCTGCAGGATATTTGAACCTGTTTCTGGTTAGGGTGTGGCTCAGCCTTAATCCCTCTGGCCGGAAGACAGACAGGCCCCTAGTACTCACCTTTCATCCCAAACAATGAAGGTAATGTTAGTTTGTAGAAGGAAGCACCCATGTTTGAAAATGATGTCCACTTGAGTGACAGACAAAGTGACGAACCAGAGAAAGATTTGACAGAATAGGATATGCCCAACTCTCAGAGGAGAGGAAAGAGAAGCTACTTAAGAGAGAGACAGACAGTACAGGAGGAAGCGAGTGCACTAAGGGGATTCGTGGGGTTCGTGGGGAGCAGCAGAGAGAGGGAGAAGGAGGCAGCTTTACTGGGAGAGTTGTACAGAGACAGACTGAAGAGAGAACAGGCCAGACGCAGGTGAAGACAGAACGAGCCAGAGAGTGAGAAGGAGCCAGAAGATTAGAGCAGACTGCCAGAGTTAGTTTGACACCAAATAGAGGAGAAAAAAAAAAAAAAACAAAAACAAAAACAACAACAACAACAACAACAACAAAAACCCCAGAGACTTGAGAAGAACCCAGATTGAATCAGAGTCACGTGGGAGAGGAGTTTGAGCCAAAACAGCTGAGTTGAACCAGCCAGTCAGAGTTCAGAAAGAACTAGAAAGTTGTGAACTTATTCAGCAGCAAGTCTCAGAGGCTGAAAACATTCTAGGCCTCCATTAGATTGTATGGAAGCTAGAAGCTTCCAGGCCTAGGCCTAGGTGAGCAGTTGGAGGCAGTAAGCCTCCGAGACGACAATTACAATAGGTGAATTAAAGCTACTTTTATATATATCCCAAGGCTGGCCTGAACTCAAGGCAGGCCTCCTGTAGCAGTCTCCAGACTTCTGGTACCACAGGCCAGTGCCACTGAGCCTGGCTCACGAGCTTCCGAATTAAGCTCGTGACAAGGCCCACTGTCAGCGGGAGACAGAAGCCTGCAATCCTGGTTAGTCAGGAGGCTGGGGCAGGAGGATTGCAGGCCGAAGGCTGGAGGTTCCACAGAGAGGTCACAGCCAACAAGGTCAACATGGCAAGATCCCAGTCCCACAGAACAGGTAAACGAGATTATCTAGAACATTTACCATGTGTGAGGCCTGGGCTCCAATCCAGCCGTGCAAAAGGAAATGGCCTGTCAGAATAGAAGCTTTGTCCCTGGCTGTGCTGACTCCTGCTATCTGATAGAACAATGGCGACTTACAGTGAAATCTCCAAACAACCGGTAAACAACCTGGTACGCAGTGAGAAAAGCAGAGGGCTCGGGTGCTGCTGGAGACCGCCCTCGCAGATGACACTCGGCAACAAACCCTCCTGTTTGTCCTCCGCGCTCCAGTTGGATGTGAGCCCAGTGATTACCTCTTACATCACTTTATTAGATACTGTGTACCAGAGGCTCCTCTAGCAGCTATGCGAATTCAAAAGGAGAAAAGGTAAGTCGGTGGTGGTGGTGGTGGCGTGGGACTTTAATCCCAGGACTGGGGAGGCAGAGGTAGGCAGATCTCTGAGTTCAAGGCCAGCCTTAAGATCCAGTTCAATAAAGGCTGCATAGTAAGACCCAGATTTAAAAAAAAAAAAAATTAAGACGAGGTAAGAAGAGGGTGACGTGATGTTTTCTGCATGAAAACCCGATGATTGCTTTTTACCTGTTAGATTAATAAGCACAGTAAATGTTCATATTCTGTGTAAGTTGGTAAACTCTTATTGCTCTGAGACGGGGTCTCCTGTATCCCAGGCTGGCCTGGAACTCCTTGTGTAGCTGAGGATGGCTTTGAGCCTTTCTGTTCCTCTTGCCTCTGTTTCTCTGTGCAGGGATCACTGATGTGTGCCGTCATGCCCTGTTTAAGGGCCATGGGCTTTGTGCTGCCAAGCAAGTGCTGACATGCCCCTCACTGAGCTATTTTGCAAAGGTCAAAGGTCATTCAATACAAATGCTAAAACTTGTTAGAGGATTGGTATCTCGAAAGGTAATCATATTGGCACAGTTGTTTGGCTTTCAGTCTGGGAACCATTAACTGCATGTCTGCACTAGTAAAACTTTAACTTTTTTTTTTTTTCAACAGCTGAAAGTGAAGCGGGCTCCGAGCAGGGCAGGGAGCTCCCAGACAGAGCCAGCGAGGAAAATGAAGCTCCCTATCTTCATAGCAGATGCATTCACAGCGACAGCTTTCAGGGGCAATCCTGCCGCAGTCTGCCTCCTGGAGAGCGTGAGTACGCGGTTCTCAAGGGCCATGCCTCAACTTCCAGATGTGTGTAGAGCCCTTGACATCTGTAAAAGACGCGAGACCATCCTGCATGTTTGCCACTTTGGCTCGTGTCTGTGTCACGTCGCTGATGGCCATGTCTTCAGGTTATGAGGGAACAAAGGGCTGTACCTAGACTGAGTCAGAGCCACAAAGACTCCCAGGCAGGGAACCTGGCAGCAGCTGGGAGTCGGGGCTCACTCCTGCAACTCTGGGGTTCCAAAGGAGAAGGCAGGAGATTATGAGTCTGAGGCCAGCCTGGGCTACATAACAGGTCCTAGGTCAGCCTGGGCTATATGTGAAGAGACTCATCTTACAGGATCAAAAATAAATAAGCAAATAAACATAAAAACATAGGGGATGGGTTCCTTCTAGCTGCCAGAGTTTAGTTTTATGACTAGATATGGTCGCAGCTACCTTTGAATCTTACTTTAGGGACTCTCTCATGGGGCTTGGGAGAAGGTTGGAGGTGGGCTGGCCTTAAGCTCCCTGCTTGCTGGGGCTCTCCTCAGACTCCATCTGCGTTAACCTCCTTAGTGCCCGGGTTACAGCTGCCGGCCATCATTCTTGGCTATAACCTTCCGTGTTCCCCAGACATTTAGAAGTTCTCTTTACCGGCTGAAGGCTCATTGTTCCAGAGCGACTACCGCTCTTGCAAAGGACTTATGTTCCATTCCTCACACCCACATGGGACACTTACAACTGCCTGTGGCTCCAGCTCCCAAAGATCTGACACTCTCTTCTGACCTCCGAAGGCACTGCATTAATGTATACAACCCCCCGCCACACACACACATACACACACAGACATGTCTGTTCTCTCTCTCTCTCCCCATCTCCAAAGGCTCTATGCTCAAGTGTATTGGCAGACACAAGACATTCATTGTCTCTCTTAAAATAGTTGTTAAAATATATTAAAAATCTCCTTAGGCCAAGCGTGGTGGCACACGCCTTTAATCCCAGCACTTGGGAGGCAGAGACAGGCGGATTTCTGAGTTCGAGGCCAGCCTGGTCTACAAAGTGAGCTCCAGGACAGCCAGGGCTACCCAGAGAAACCCTGTCTCGAAAAAAAAAAAAAAAAAAAAAAAAAAAAAATCTTAGGATCAAGAAAATAAGGCACCTGCAAAGAATTAAGGGAGAGGCAAGGAATTAATCTCTACTCTGTGGAAGAGTTAGCTTGCCCAAACTCTTGCTTTTGTAAATAGCTCTTTTGAGGCTCCCGTGCTGGCTCAGGAGGTAAAGGTCCTTGGCGCCAAGCCTGAAGACCAGAGTTCAATACCTGGGAGCCACAGAGTGGACGCAGACAACCTCCTCCTGCCAAATCATCTCCCGGCCTCACAAGTGTGCCACGGCCCCCAAATAAATGAGTTAGTGGAATTAAAAAAAAAAATCCACATAGTTCTTAGATTACAATGATTGCTAATGAGGTTTTTTTATTAGAATAATTGCTAAATATACTAATTATAATAATGAAATATTCTTGCCTTCTGGGTGAATGCTGTGTCATTTCCTGGGTAGTAAGAAGCAGGGACCGTCCTATGATGCATAGTCAACTTGACAGGCACTGGAGTGGCCTTGATGACACATCTCTGGACGCTTCTATGAGGGAGGCCTCAGATGAGGTTACTGGTATAGGAAAGACCCACCCTAACTGTGGGCAGCTCTGTGGGCAGCACTGTGGGCAGTAGATGAAGTCCTGGGTGAGCGTGCATCCTGTGATGTGAGCAGAGCCGGGTCAGGGACCATGGTGCTATGAGAAAGAGAGCTTTGGGTGAGGCTCAGGGAGTGGCAAAGCTTTCCCCTGGTCTGTGTGCGGTGCTGACAGTGTTGGGACTGCAGCTTCCTCCTCGGGTTTGTTCACATGTTAGACTGTCCCCTTAGAGCCGCAACGCTGTCACTGGCTGGCCCCTCCTCCCCTGCTGTACAGGACGATCATGCGGAGCTTCCGGGTTGAGTAGTAGGCACCCTCTGTCAGAGCGAGCGCAGCCCACCCACCCCAGCTCTTCAGTGTGTGTCCCTGTCATTCCTTCATTCCCTCGTCTCCCCACTCACGATTCCAGGGCCAAGCTGTGTGGACAAAGGACAGTAGGGTTTCATGGGTGGGAATCTTTGACTGCACCAAAGGAGAAAATCAGGGTGGGTGAAGCTGGAGTCACACGTAATCAGTTCACCATGGTCCAATTCCCAATATCTACATCAAAGGTACCTGAAACCCCAGCATCCTCACAGTAATGGGGGAGTGGGAGACCAGAGAATCATCTGGAAGCTTGCAGTCCAGTCAACCTGGAGCACACAGTGTGGTGGCAGAAACAAGAGCGGTCCTGCCTTCTGTTTTGACAGTCACTAGAAAGTTGTCCTCTGACCTGTGTACCTATGCCGACTCTTGCTTTCCCCCTTCTCTCTCACTAAATACATATTTAATTTAAAATTAATAAATAATTAAATAAAGACGATGGCCTGCGCTTCCTGACTGTGGATGAAGAGTGACTGGCTGCTCCACACTCCTGCTCCAATAAGCATTGTCTCCTGTCTCCAAGTCAGAAATATGTAATTGGCAGCTGTGGGGTGGGGTACTCGACAAGGACAGGCTTTCTCTATGCAGCCTTGTAGTGGTCTGGAGATGTGAAGAATTTTAATTTTCAGTCTTCACCAGGTAATCAAAATTTTCATGGTTCTCTAAACCCTTTTCATCTCCAGAGCAGGAACATCAATAAACCCTGGATTGGAAAGACTCCCCTCCCTATTTCTAAAAGAAATGCAATTAAAATACATTCAGTTGCTTATATAAAATTCTAAAGCTGTGTGTTTTCCTTCACGTGCATGTGTGCATGTGGGTTATGCCACTTGTGTGCAGATGCCCACGGAGGCCAGAGGAGAGGGGTCAGACCCTCTGGAGCTCAAGTTACAGGTGACTTCGAGGCAACCTCCTCGGGTGCTGCTGGGAAGGCCTTTGGGTCCTCTGGATGAACAGCAGCACTGTTAACCGTGGAGCCATCCCTTCAGCTCTGGAAGTCAAACTTTAACCTAACCTTTCCGTCTCCATCTCCCTGGCAGTGGGACCACCCTTCTCGGTTTGCTTGCTTGCCTGCTTGAAGGGTCAACAACACGGCTCCACCAATGGAGATGATTGCTGCGTGCAAGCATACTGGCCTGAGTTCAGATCCCAGAGCCCACTTACAGGTGGAAATCGAGAGCTGAGAGGTCATCCTCTGACCTCCACGTACATACCGCAGCGTGAATGCCCCGGAATATTAAATTAACTGGTTGGCATACAAGTGCCATCACGTATGGGCCACTAGAGAAGCACTTTGTAATGACTGGTGTCTTTAACTTTATAAGGAAGAACAGAGGGGCTGGTAAGATGGGTCCCTTAAGTAGAACCACTTGCTACTAAGACTCATGGCCTCCCACACGGTGGGAGGACAGAGCCAACTTCCACATCCTTTCTTCTGACCTCCACACGGGCATGGTGGTATTCAAACACATACACAGCCCTCCCCCCCCCATAAATGTAATATCTTTTTTTAAAATGTAAAATTAGGGGCTGGAGAGACGGCTCAATAGTTAAGAGAACTGGCTGCTCTTCCAGAGGACCAGTGTTCTTCTATTCCCAGCACCCACGTGGCAGCTCTCAACTGTAACTCCTGTTCCAGGGGCTCTGATACAGACGCACATGCAATCAAAACAACCATGCACACACAAGAGAGAGAGAGAGAGAGAGAGAGAGAGAGAGAGAGAGAGAGAGAGAGAGAGAGCCTTTATAAGATCCAACTGTGAAGCATAAAAAAAAATTACAAACTGAAGACCCACCTGAGCATCTTACAACTTGTCTACAAAGGAAAACAAACAAAGAAATAAATGGACCATAGCCTAGTGATAGAGGCTGGCTAGCACGCATGAAGCCCTAGGGTTGATTCCCTGTAGCACAGGACCTTTTACTTGATAATACACTGAGGTTTTTTCACTTGTACAGAATCTGAAAAGTTGTCTCTCTAGATTTGCCTCGCACGAAACTTGAGCTTCAGAAGTTGAGAGTAAACTGCTATGTTAACTAACAGAGAAGTTGCCACAGCAGGGAGTCTGGCCTGCATTTCCAAAGTCTCAATAACCATTTGTTCCTAATTAGACACTGGAGGAAGACGCCCATCAGCAAATTGCGAGGGAGATGAACCTCTCAGAAACGGCTTTCATCAGGAAACTGCAGCCGACCGACAGCTTCACACAAAGTAAGTGTATGCTTCTTCATTTATTCCTGGGTGGCGGCGAGGGAGGTTTAAGGGAGATAATGTGTTATTTGCATGCTGACAGCACATGTGGGTCTTCTCATGTAGAAGGTGTACTGAAGTTAAGTCTAAATGTATAGTTTAAGGTGTCCCCCCCCCCACCTAAGTGTAGTTGTTGAAAGTGGATCCCCAAGGCAACATGTGGGTAGCTGGGCCTAATAGAAGATGACAGTTGACATCTTTGAGGGTGCGGTTAGGGAATCTCAGGACAGGACAGATCTGATATGGGTGTTGAGCACCCTCTTGTGGCTGTGCTTGTCCTGAGCTGGTGTAGTGAGAAGTGCCAGAGCCCCTGGGCTGTGAACCTCCAAGCCATCAGGCCTATAACAGATCTCTCTTGAAGAGTCACCCAAACTGTGGGGTTCTTCTATAGCAACCCAAATGGACGAAGAGGGTGTTGGTGAGCCTACAGTATCGGCTCTAGACCTAACTGCAGGGAGCCTGTGGATGTCTGCACTGGTCACTTGACCACAGTTCGCTGTTAGCCACACCATCGAGAGATTTAGGAAAGTCTGAAAGCTGAAAAGCCTGCCTGGGTCTGACTTGCTTCCCTTTGGCTCTTCTTCCTCTGAAGGTTCTCGCTTTGGACTAAGATGGTTTACGCCAGTGAGTGAAGTCCCCTTGTGTGGCCACGCCACGCTGGCCTCTGCGGCTGTGCTGTTTCATAAAATAAGTAATATGGATTTTTTTGTATGTTTGTATCTATATGCATGTGTGTGTATATATGGATTCTTGGTTTTGGTTTGTTTTGGGTTTTGTTTTTGCTAGGTAGCCCTGGCTGTCTTGGAACTCAATCTGTGGACTGGGCTAGATCTCTAGCAGAGATCTTCTGCCTCTACCCCCAGAGCTGGGATTAAAGGCATGTGCCACCACCCTTGGCTCCTGTATGTTTGTTTTTTTGAGACAAGTATTTATGTAGCCCAGGCTTGCCCTGGATTCTCTGTGTAGCCATTGCACACCCTGTGCTCCTGACTTCCTGCCTCTATGCTCCTAGTACTGGATTCTATGTATGCACCACCAGCACTCCAGAGGTAGAAGCAGGCGGATCTTTGTGAGTTCAAAACCAGCCTGACCTACAGAGGGAGTTCCAGGCTAGTGGGGACTTCATAGTTAAGATCTTGTCTTGAAAAAGAAAGTAAATTAAAAAAAAAAAAAAACCAGCAACATTTAAAGTTGACTGGGTCTGTAGCTCAGTGTTAGGTCACTTGCCTTGAAACTGTGTACTGGCAGGGTGGGGCGGTCCCTATACCAAGCTTATTTTCCTGGCCTTTGACCCCTCCTCTGTCCAGAGAACATGAACAGCACCCTGACCTTTGTGACTCTGAGTGGGGAACTAAAGGCCAGAAGAGCAGAAGATGGGATCGTCCTGGACTTTCCTGTCTACCCAACCTTTCCCCAGGTTAGCTCCTAGATATTGCATTCTCATAGGCTGCTAACATGTGCAGTCACTGCCACAGACTGCGTTCAAGCCCACGGCTCTCCTGTTCATCACTGACTTTATCTCTGCTCCCCTTCTAGGACTTCCATGAAGTTGAAGGCTTGATAAAGGTGGGTGAAAAGAATCCAGTTAGGGTCTGTGTGGTTTGTTCATTTCTTTGTTCATGTTTGAACAGAAAGCTCTGGTGTGATGCTGTTTACTGCCCAAATTGGCAGCGCGAACCTGGGAGACAGTGTGTGTGTGTGTGTGTGTGTGTGTGTGTCCCACTGAGTTGCCTGCATGAACACTGGGTGGTGGTAAGCATCATTTACTGGAATCTGGGCAATTTATCAGTGGCCACTTCACTGGCAAAATGACACCCTTTCTCCACTTGCCGTTAACTGCCACTGGCCTATCAGGGAGGCTGTGGGCCTCATGAGTCCCGCATTTGCAGCTAGCTATAGCTCCTGGACATGATGAGCTCCTGAGTGTAGCAGCCATGTCTCGTCCATCTGCCGCCCTCTTCCTGACCTCTGGCTTTTCACTCTCTTCGCCTCCTCCTTTATTATGTTCTCTGACCCTTTTAGAAGGTAGGGTGACACATATTCATTTACCAAAGCCACAGGAGTGGGTCCCTTGTAGGATCCATAACCTTCCCAGAGATGGGCACTTAACCAGGTGCGCAGTGTGAGGCCTGAGTCCCATGCTGTGAGACAGGCCTCCAGTCTAATGAGGAAGTGGTTGGTTACATCTTTAACAGCTGTGCCACTACTACAGCCACTACTGCACTTGCACTGGGATGTTCTATAGAAAAGACCAGTCCATGACATGTGTAGAAAGAAGGTGGAGTGAAGGATGGAAAATGCTGGCGGCTGTCATGGTCACCAGTTTGAGTGGTGGACAAGGAGAGGGAAGAGGAGGACAGAGAAAGTGCGAGTGCCTCCCGGTGAGGACAACAAATAGGGCCTGGTCTCATTGTGCCTCTACAGGATGTGAGGTGTCACAGCCACCATCATTATTATGAAGAAGATGGCTGAACTACTGTAGTTGTCCCATGAAGGTTCTAGAACCCCAGATGCCATAGTTGAAGGAGGATGGGGATCCACATCAGTGCAAGGGAAGTCATGAGAAAAACATGTTTGGGGTTCTGCTGAGAGGCCCCCATTCACTCAGGGGCAAGCATGACCGTCTCTTTCCCTCCCACTGTTGTGGGACTGACTTTAGGGGGATGGGAACCTTGTTTTTCACCTTAGAAAGGTACACAGAGCAGACCAGAGAAATGGTTCCATGGAGTCTCCCTAGGTGAGCAAATGGTCCCTTCCAGCAGCGTGGGTGACTGGAAAGGAGCTGAGTCACTGAAAGGCCCCAGCATCAGGGTCACCCCTAATCTACCCTTCTAACTGCAGGCCTGGCTACCTCCCGAGCCTTGTACCCCAGATACTTGCTGTTTCTCCTGGCTATGCGCTCATGGTCATCTCCCCTCATGGCGGCTTCCTCCTCCTCCTCCTCCTCCTCCTCCAACCAGGTCACTCCCACCCTACCCACCTCTGCCCAGTTTCATTTAACCAGTAGTTTTAATCAAGGAACAAGGTGTGCACAACAAGAACTTGTAAACAGGAGAAGTCACTCAAGTGCCCAGAGGTAGAGAGTTTAGTAGAGAGTTTCCAGCTATGATCACCATAGCAACAGGCCAAACCTCAACAAGAGTCTCCTCCCCAGATTGACTGCAGATGCTGTTATAGTCCCAGGGAAGAACTCTGTGAGCCTTGTAACTTTATGAGTTTCCTGGACCTTTCAGGTTTCCTTAGCTTCTAGAGTCTGAGGAGACTTCGTTCCTCTTTCCAGGAGGAATTTTTTAAAAAAGATTTATTTATTTATTTTTATGTATGAGTACACTGTAGCTGTACAGATAGATGGTTGTGAGCCTTCATGTGGTTGTTGGGAATTGTATTTAGGACCTCTGCTCGCTCCGATTGGCTCGCTCAGTCCCTGCTCGCTCCAGCCCAAAGATTTATTTATTATTATACTAAGTACACTGTAGCTGTCTTCAGAAACACCAGAAGAGGGCAGCAGATCTCATTATGGATGGTTGTGAGCCACCATGTGGTTGCTGGGATTTGAACTCAGGACCTTCAGAAGAGCAGTCAGTGCTCTTACCTACTGAGCTATCTCTCCAGCCCATAGGAGGGAATATTTTAATTGGGAGGAAACAGCTACACAACAGCACATTGCATCCAAGGCAGAGGGGCCTCAGCCATGGGAACTGGAGCATCTCAGTCCTTAGAGGAGAAGTCATGCAGTAGGGACCATATCACTCTCCTGCCTGCCCAGAGCCTGGGCCTGGTACCAAAAGGAAAGAGCTAATTCCTACAACTTGTCCTCTGACTTCCACACTTGAGCCCACATGCATACACACATACACAACTATACACAGCACAAACACACACATACATACACACCACACATAAACTACACATACACAACTATACACAATACAAACACACACACATACACACATATACACAAACAAATAAATATATAAATGAATAGATAGAAAGGATACAACCCAGGCTAGAGAGGTGGCTCAGTGGTTAAAAGCACTGACTGCTCTTCCGAAGGTCCTGAGTTCAAATCCCAGCAACCACATGGTGGCTCACAACCATCTGTATAGCTACAGTGTACTCACATACATAAAATAATCTTTTTTTTATAAAAAGGATACAGCCCCCAGGAAGTCTCTTGTGTCCCCCCCACCCCCTCCACACACACCCCATCACCAGGGTTTACGGGTATGTGCATGCGGCTTCACCTGGCTTTTTATGTGGGTGCTAGGGATTTGAACTCAGGTCCTCATGCTTGAACAGTAAGTACCTTACTCATCTCTCCAGCCCCAGCCCTTTAAGCAGGGTCTTTCGTTGTTCTGGAGTTCACAGATTAGGCTACATTAGCTAGTCAGCAAAGCCCCAGGGAGCCTCCTATCTCTGTCACCCCAAGGGTGAGTTGACAACTGTTGGTCATCATGCCTAGCTTTACAAAGATGGACTGGGGGAGTCGAACTCAGATCCTCATGCTTGCAGAGCAGGCACTTCACCAACGGAGCCATGTCTCCAGCCCGCTATGCACTAGGCATCCTTGTGCTGTCTGTGCGGCGCTCTGGCTCCATGCGTGAGGCAAGCCGTAGGGTAGGGCCGGATGTTAGAGAACAACTTGTGTTTGGATTTGGGTGACTGAATTCAGGTTATGAAGCTCGGCAGCAAGTACCTACACTCATTAAATCATCTCGTTGGTCCTCTGAGGCAGTTTTGATCTACTTCACAGACAGCCATAGGTGACACCCTGGTCCAGGACATCCGGTACTCTCCAGATACCCGAAAACTCCTGGTCCGGCTCAGTGATTCTTACGACAGGTAAACATCCCGTTTAGCCATCTACACACCAGCACCCAGATTTCCAGCTCAGCTTTAGGCAGGCTGTGCTGTCCCCAAAGCATGGCTTCCCTTCCCTTTTCTTCTTTGTAGCTCTGGCTGGCCTCACACGCACAGAGATCCACCTGCCTCTGCCACCAGAGTGCTAGGATGAGAGGCATCGGCCGCCATGCTTGGCCCAACCCTGGTCTTTCCCACAGGGAGATGTCAGGGCCNGCTCTCCTTTCCCTCTGCTGAGCCATCGGGGCGCAGTCCAGCCTCTTCCCCGTGTGTGTAGGGTGGGGTGTGGATGCTGATGCCTGACCCTCCTGTTTGTGCTCAAGGTCCTTTCTAGAGAGCCTGAAGGTGAACACAGAGCCTCTGCCTGGAGTTGAGAAGACAGGGAAGGTGAGAGGCCTCATCCTCACTCTCAGAGGAGAGCCTGGGGCGCAGACGGCCCCGTATGACTTCTACTCCAGATACTTCGCGCCGTGGGTTGGTATTGCCGAAGACCCGGTGACAGGTACCCTTAAGATCAGGGGGGATTTAATCAGGGAACTGGAGGAATACAAACAGCTGGCTACACACTCTGGGCCTCTGAGCGTGACTCTGAGGGGTTCTCTCGATGACGTTAATTCAAGTGGGAAGGCCCATCTTAATTGTGGGCCATTCCCTGGCCTGGATAAATGGAGAGAGGGGCCAAGGAGCAGCTGCATCCATAGCTCGCCTCTACTGTGGATGCGCTGTGAACAGCTGCTTCAAGTTCCTGCTGTCTCCACTTCTCAACCGTGAAGGGAGCTCGAGCAAACTCTTCCTTCCTTACACTGTGTTCTTGTCCCAGTGGTTTATCCTAGCATCAGGAAAGAAATGAAAACAAATGTCCTTCTCTGACACTGCAGATGCTTGCTATCTGTTCTCCGAAAGAGGGTTTTGTGTGTCCTGGGCTGGTCTCTGACTTGGCACCTGAGCAAGGATACCTTTGGCCCCCTGCTGATCCTGGCTCTTCCTTCCACATGCTGGGATTACAGATGTGCACAGTCATGCTTTGTGCCCGGCAGCTTGGACTGCCTTTGTTTTTCCATCTTTCTCTCCCTCTCCCCCTTAGCTGAAATCTTCTGTGAGAAGATCCTTAAGAGGGAGAGGAAAGACTGTAGGAGCCAGAGGGTCGAGGACACCACAGGAACCTGGCCCACACAGAGCCAGCTAAGCAGGGCTCACAGAGGCTCACAGAGACTGAAGCAACCGCCAGGGAGCCTGTATGGGGCTGAGCCAGGTCCTCCCGCCAGGGAGCCTGTATGGGGCTGAGCCAGGTCCTCTGTATAGGTTATGGCTGTGTTGCTGTGCAACTCCAAACAGTGGGAGTCTCGGCTGTCTCTGACTCTTTGATCTGTTCTTGGGACCCTTTTCCTCCTGCTGGGTTGCCTCACCCATCCTTGAGGGTTGGTGCCTCATCTTACTGTAATTTGTCACACCATGTTTGGTTGACATCCCTGAGAAGCCTGCTTTCTTTTCTTTTCTTTTCTTTTCTTTTCTTTTCTTTTCTTTTCTTTTCTTTTCTTTTCTTTTCTCTTCTTTCTTTCTTTCTTTCTTTCTTTCTTTCTTTCTTTCTCTTTCTTTTTTTTTTTGGTTTTTCGAGACAGGGTTTCTCTGTGTAGCCCTGGCTGTCCTGGAACTCACTCTGTAGACCAGTCTGGCCTCAAAGTCAGAAATCCGCCTGCCTCTGCCTCCCAAGTGCTGGGATTAAAGGCGTGCGCACCACGTCTGGCTTTTTTTTTTTTTTTGCCTGCTCTTTTCTAAAGGGAAACAGGAATCTAGATCCGGAGGAGATGGGAGGATGGGAGGTAGTTGTGGGGGACGGAAGAGAGGGGAAACTGAGGTAGGAATGTAATGTATGAGAGAAGAATAAATAAAAAATAATAATATAAAGGTAAATGATAAGGATGATGATAATAATGATAATGATAATGATGGCAACATTGCAGTAGATTGAAACCTGGTGACTGACAGCCAGGCCTTCCAAGCCCCTTTCACCTGGACAGGTGACAACCCCTGAAAGTCTCAGTTCCTCCTCTATATGATGTGAATAATACCTCAGCGGGTTAGGTCATCAGAGCACATGTCCAGGACAAAATCCACTGCCTGGCACATAGTACATGCCCAATAATTATAAACTATGCTCAGTCTCTGCCCCTTTTTCTTCTCCACCTCCTCCTCCTTGTACTGGGGAATGGACCCAAGCCCACCCTGCTTGCTAGGCAAGCGCTGCACTGCAGAGGGGCTTCCACAGACCTTCACAGTTTACAGTGCACTTAGAGCCCTAAGCTAACATCCGCAGTCCTTGTTCCAGCCGGCAGCAGGGGAAAGACATCAAAGATGGGCAGGGATGTCATTCCCTCTGCTTCTGCTCTGAGAACAGTGGTCTGTGCAGCCAAGGGTGGGATGCCTGATAGAATGGGCTACTGGGGGAAATAGAGTTCGGGGCTTAAAGAGGCTGAGCAGATGCTCCAAGAGCTAGGAGCTGGGATGGCTCTGGGATCTTCACTGAGTTCTCTGAGAAAACAAGGCACATGAACAGGAAGCCCAGCAACGTATTACTTAGGACACAGGGAAACGCCCACAGCATCCACGAAACCCAGTGAGTCTCTCCCCATGGATTTTAGTTAGGGTTTATGTTGCTGTCATGAAACACCATGGCCAAAAGCAAGCTGGGGAGGAAAGGGTTTATTCAGTGTATACTTACACACTGTAGTCCATCATTGAAGGAAGACAGCACAGGAACTCACACAGGGCAGGATCCTGGAGTTGATGGCTTGTTCATCTGCTTTCTTACAGAACCCAGGATCACCAGCCCAGGGATGGCACCACCCACAATGGGCTGGGCTCTCCCCCATCTATCACTAATTAAGAAAGTGCCTTACAGACAGATCTAATGGAGGCATTTTCTCAGTTGAGGTTCTTGCCTTTCCAATGACTTTAGCTTGTGTCCGGTTGACATAAAACTAGCCAGCACACCCTGGTAGAGGCCACTGGGCAGCACACATACACACAGCTGCTTCTCCAGACAGTAACTGACAAACAGTGGTGTACGCCTTTAATCCCAACACTTGGGAGGCAGAGGCAGGCGGATTTCTGAGTTTGAGGCCAGCCTGGTCTACAGAGTGAGTTCCAGGACAGCCAGGGCTACACAGAGAAACCCTGTCTTGAAAAAAACACCACAAAAAAGAAAAGAAAAGAAAAGAAAAACAAATCAAAACAAACAAACAAAACCCAATCACCTAAAGAATTTTCAGCCAGTTATAAAGTCACAGCTTTTTTATTTCTCCTCCTCCTCCTCCTCCTCCTCCTCCTCCTCCTCCTCCTTCTTTTCCTTTTTCTTGACAGATTTTTGTGTATCCTAATCTGGACTCAAACTCCTTTTTTAGCTCATAAATTCTTAAAATTGGCCTCAAAAACCTCTGTGAAAGATTCCCGGGATTTCGAGAGAACCCATTTATAAATTCCCATGCTCAATTCCTTACTCCACACTCTGCTGTGGCCTAGTTGACAAAAGATTAGATCATCTAAGGTTCAAACTGGCTTAGTGGTTGTCACTTACACAATTAGGGACGCAACACTTCCGTTTTCTTTGCTTGTTCTGAGAGCTCCTGTCTTTTCAGGATCTGCACACACCGTTCTCAGCAGTTACTGGTCCCAGCAGCTCAGGAAGAAAGAGATGCGAGGTAGGACAAGGACAAGTCCTCCGCTCTCATTGGATGCTTGGGTGTTAAATTCAAGGCTTTGCAAATGTTCGACCATAGAGTTATAGCCTCATCCCTTAACTTTTGGGAACAAGGTCTTGCTATGTAGACCAGGTTGACCTCAAATTTGCATATACCTCCTGAGGGATGGGATTGTGCAATACTATACCCAGCTCAAACACCTCCTGAGGGCTGGGATGATGCAATATTATGTCCAGCTCAAATTTCTTATTTGCCTCATTTTAGGCTTGTATCTATTCTCATATGCACTAGCTCCTTAAAAATGTAGTAAGAGGTGGGTGGTGGTGGCTCGCATCTTTAATTCCAGCACTCAGAGGCAGAGGCAGGCAGATCTCTGAGTTCTTGGCCAACTTGATCTATAGAGTGTGGTCCAGGACAACCAGAGCTACACAATGAAACCCTGTCTTGAAAAAAGCAAACCAAGACAAAAAAGTACCAAGATATTATTACTTATGTGAAATTTCCCTGTAACATCTCCCCTTCAATGATCCCCCACTCCCAGCCTCCTGCACCCCTGCCTCTCCAAACACAAATATAATAAGTGCTTAATAAGTGCTTGATGAGTATAATTAGCTTACTATGTAACTTTTGAGAAGGACGACCCCTTTTCTCTTCTCTGGGTCAGTATAATGACTTTTTGAGCCCCTGGAAGACTAGAGCTGTGTCTCTTTTGTGACCTGGCACATATGGCTGCTTTAATATGCTATGAGGAAACAAACTTGCTCTATTCCTATCAGAGCTGAAGGTGGGGCCTTCTCAGAGGCCCAGGAAGGAAAGGGTCTGGTAGTGTGTGTGCTACTGCGCATGGACCTTTGGGGCTGCAGGAGAATGGGATGGAGGTGAGAGGGGCCACGGACCTGGGGAGGGGGAAGAAGGAGGAGTCCAGGGTGTGTTACAGTCCATCCTGCCCTGGGTGGTAAGTCCCAGGGGAAATGCTCTTGATTGGCACCAGGTTGTGTTCTCCTTAGCCTTTCAGTGTTCCCGCCGAGGAGGGGAGCTGGACATTTCCCTGCGATCCGATGGGCGCGTTGACATAAAGGGCGGAGCTGTTATTGTCTTGGAGGGCACGCTGACTGCCTAGAGAAGCTGCTGCTGGGCTTGGGGCCACTGCTCCACAAGGTGTCTTCTCTAGAGCCCAGAACCCAACCCAACCCAACCCAACAGTAAATGCACAGAGCTCGGTTCAGTCCTCGTGTGAACCCAAAAGGGAAGACGGAGGTGCGGTAGTGTGTCCAGAATCCTTTCCCGACGGTGGGCTCTGGGTTCTGCCTGTGTGCATCTTCAGTCCCCACAGCAGACACGGATGCTGACCCTTTTGATCATGACTGCCAATCAAAGTGAGAGATGCACTGATGAGGAGCCAGAGGATGCCATTTCAATTCAGGTGTGGGTACCTTAGGGCATGTCACAGCCCTTTAGAAGAATAAATAGCTGTGTAGAAATGTTGTGTGGCCAAAAAAACATTTTCTCCCTGCCCCCGAAGGCTCCAAAGACCAACCAAGGTACACTGCCACCAAAGTTGCCCTAGGGCACCAATGAGTTATCGGGCTTCCTTACAGAGCAGAGGTGAAGGTTTCCTTACAGCAGTGTGGGTTCCATTCCCTAAAATGTGGCACCAGAAGGGCTTTTACGCAGCATCGATGGTGACCTTCCTATAGTGGCACAGATGGAGCCCAGCTCCCCTAATCTCTGGCCTGTGTCCTCCAGCCTCTTTGAGGTCATGTGTGACTAGGGCAGCGTTGCATAGCACAGGAGGTAGGAAGTGGCTGGATTCTCAGATGAGGCCCCGTGGTCCCCCCATCCCTCTATGAGGAAGGAGATGTAAACGGTCACCAGGCCCAGCTGGGATGATCTTTGGCAAGTGCGCACAGCTGAACTCCTGAAGATGCAAGTTGCTTGGCTCAGGGTATGGTCCTGAGCAACATGCAGGAATCCATCTCTCGATGTAATAATACTAGGAAAGACAGTAGATTGAAAACTGTCGGGAGACTGTGATGCAGCGCAGGGTTGTGGGTTCGTATGGGCTGTGAGGTCAGCAAAATGAAACAGTCCATGTTGGAGGACAATGGAGAGTAATTTCTGTGAGCTAATAAAAAAAAAAAAAAAAAAAAAAGAGTTGGGGGCTTGCTGAGTGGCTCAAACGCTTGCTGCCAAGGCTGACAACCTGAGTTCGAATCCTGGGACCCGTACTGTAGAAGCAGAGACTCAACTCCTACATGCTGTCCTCTGACCTACGTACACATAGGTGCTATAGCATGCACACACCCACACGTATACATGCATACCCCAAACAAATAAATGTAATAAAAATAATTTTCTTCATTTTTTCTACTTTTTAGGTTGAATGTCATCTGTTGTGTGTAATTATTAAAAAACAATCTATCTACACTATCGCTGGCTACTCCCCAGCCACAGAGGTCTCCCCACCCCCATGGCTATCCCCAAGAGGTGGTCTGCCCAATTTCCCCCGGGGCTCACTAGGCTCACTGGCTGCTGAACTGCTCAAATTCCCAATCATAGGTCCCCTGCGGCTAGTCTGCCAAGACTGGGTCTAAACCCCGAGCCACAATAAAGAAAACTCCAGAGGCTTGTAATTGAACAGTCAGATTTACAACAGTAAGTTCCCAACCCCCAAAATGCCCTCTCAAAAAATTCAAAACTTGAGTTATTGATATAAGCTGCCCACTTAGAGTAGACAAATTGCCCTATATTACTCTACTGCTCTTCTATGGTATCCATAGCTACCTGTGGCTATTTCAAGCCATGTGGATCCATCTCATCTTCCTCTCCTATAGGTTCCATCTTGTCTCCTCATCTCCGTCTCCCTCCCTGTCTCTGTAAAACTCTCAGTCCTTTTTCCACTGTCCAATCACAGCCTTATATCTTACTTGCCCTCACCTGCGGATAGACAACAATCTACACTAAAACTTAGGAGAAACTCAAAAAGTGAACAGAAGAAAGGATGCCTTTAGGTGGGCTGGGGGATGGTCGGGCGGGTAAAGCCCTTGCGGGTTTGGATACCTGTGATCCGCGCAATGACAAGTGGCTGGAGTCCCCGCATTCATTTGTCAAGATGAAAGAATCCACCTCACACCGACCCCTATCCCTCCGTCGTCCCCATTCCCCACCCCCCTCCTCACCTTCCTCGAAACTCCCAGGCCAGCTAGTTTGGCATAGAAGGCACAGTGGCAAACACCTAGAGAGGCTCAGCCTCAAACAAGGTGGTAAGTGAGAAGGAGGACTGTGGAAATTCACTGCCATTCTGTCAGGCACAGCAGTGCGCACCCGAAATCCCAGCGCTAGTAGGGCAGAGGCGGGAGGATCAGCATTTTAAGGCCAGTTGCAGCCAGTGAATTCGAAGTCAGCACGAGCTTCTGGAGACCCCGTTTCAAATGCCAAAAACTCTACCAAACCTGTTAGAATCTACAGAAAGGACTCGGGAATCCCAGAAATCGTAAGTCATCCCTACCACAAGAGAAAGGGGAGGGGGCTCCTGGAGAGCGAGCCCTCCGTCAGCATCAGCACCATGTGGGAACTTGCTAGAAAAGCAAAATCAGGGGCCCGCTCAGATCACCTGTGTCTGGAGCGCTTCGGTCTGGGGCCAGTAATTTGACTTTTAACAAGCTCTCTAGGCGAGGGGTTAGTTTGAGACCCGCCTTGCCCTGGGCCTTCCAGATGTATCTGGCCGTTTACATCGCTCCCAGGACAGTCACCTCTGATGGCATCTAAACTCAGAAGTTCCCTGACTGCACCAAATACCTGCTGCTTAAAAGCGCACATTCCGGGAGTTGGTTTAGTGTCAGCTTCCAGCGGGGTCTGGCTTGGAGACATTAGCTGTGCTCAGGTGGGAGCTGTTGGGTAAAGTGTTAGCAGCAAACAGATTAGTTAATCAGCCATGATTTATTCATGATGAATTCATTATACCTGCCGTGCGCCTCTGCTAGCTAAATGGAACTTTAAAGGAGTTATTTTATTAATTGTCATGGCACTAACTGCAGACACAGAAGGATCGCTAATTAAACATGCAAACTGTATGTAGCACGTTTTGGGTTGCTGAGGCCACGAAAAACCTATCTTTTTTTTTTTTTAAAGGGGGAACCAAAACAAACTTTATGCAATATTAAGGAGTTCCCTTGGCAATGCTAATTAATCACAGTGATGCCCTCCAGCAGGAATAGACTCCATATATCAACATATGACTCCATATATCAACATATGTACAGTGGTCTGGCTAGGCTCTGTTAAGAGGGAACATGTTTGGTCCTGCACTATAATTTGTTTATGCTTTTTTTCTGTTTGTGATTGATCTCCCTGGCTTCCAATTTTGGACTAGGTATACATTTGGTGTGAATGGGGGGATGGCTCAGTGGTTAGGAGTGGTTCTTGTGCAGTTGTGAGGAATGGAATTTGGGTCCCAGCACCCATGGAACAAGCTGGGAATGACACAAATATTTGTAACTCCAGCTCTGAGGGATCCAACATCTTTTGGCCTCTGTCTGCGCAGGTCTGTGCAACCAATGTATGCATACACTCACACAGACACATAACTAAATAAAAAGAAATCTTGAAGAGCCTACACTTGTATTTGTCTCTTTGGTCCTCCCCACTGTTTACTGAGGGTCCTACACCTTAGAGTGTAGATACCAAGCAATGGCTTTAACAGATTCAATACAGACACTATCAAACGGCTTTCTATTGTAGGCGAAAGGGCTGGATACATAGCTCAGTTGGTAGAGTTCCTGCTTAGCATGCATGACACCCTGTACACACCTGTCATCCCAGCCCTCTGGAAGCTGAGGCAGGAGGATCAGGAATGTAAACTCACCCTTGGCTATGTATCAAGCTGGAGGTCAGTGTGGGGTGCATAAGACCCCATCTTAAAACATAATCATAATAGTAAAATGCAAAGAGGGCCGAGGAAGGAACTCAGTGCACAGCACTTACGTAGCTGTTCGAGGCCCTGGGTTCGATCCCTAGTAGAGAAGAAATAGGAGGAAGACACTCTACCTTCATCTCTGGCCTCTACACGAGTTCATGCCTGAACAGAAATACATACAATATGAAGAATTACATATGAAGAAATACATACAACATGAAGAATTACATATGAAGAAATACATACAATATGAAGAATTTCTGGTTTTTCTTTTACACACTCGATTTAATAAAACAAAACAACAACCAACTGTCTAACTTGAACTGCTCCATAGGAGCTGCTTGCCCACTAACTGGCTGGAGCGCCATCCTCTTCAGTCATTGGCTGTCCCGGTGATGCTCTTGTGGACTGCCTTCTCCATCCCGCCACCTGCTTCCTCTCTTTACACCAGCACACCGTATACCTACTGTAACTCTACAGTGTACACACTGTGAGATATAACTAAAATGAGTAAATTCATTAAATAAAATTAGAATAACTAGACTAAGAGCTGGCGAGACGGCTCAGCAGATGAAGGCATTATCCTGTGAGATTTCACGGTATAGTTATGGTCGGCTTGCATGCGAGGGCCAAAGCCCTTTACAGTTCTGTTGGAAATTTGATTTTGATTCCATGGACCTTAGAGAAGAGATGGGAGGGCGTAGCGGTATTTTGTCTCTTCTGAGTTCATGGCCATGGCTTAGTCTTCCCTCTTGTTTGTCTTTTTTCCATTTACGTTGGCAATATTTTCCAATTTTCAGTGTAAGAGTCTTACACAACTTTCGTTAGAAATATCCCCAGGTTTATGACTTTTTTTCAGGTTAATGGTTTATTTTTATTTTATTTATTCATTTGTGTCAGGGTCTTACTATGTAGCTCTGGCTGCCTCTGTAGGCTGTGCTGGCCTCAAACTCTCAGAGATCCACCTGCCTCTGCCTCCCGAGTGCTGGGATTAAAAGCGAGCATCACAGCAGGTCTATGGTTTTTCTTTTTAAAAAGATTCATGTATTTATTTGTTTATTTTATGAGTACACTGTAGCTGTCTTCACCAAAGGAGGGCATTGGATCCCATTACAAATGGTTGTTAACCACCTGTGGTTGCTGAGAATTGAACTCAGGACCTCTGGAAGAGCAGTCAGTGCTCTTAACTACTGAGCCATCTCCCCAGCCCCAGGTTTATAGTTTTTAAATGTTATAATAAAGATTATTTTATCTAGGGGTGTAGTCGGTTGGTGGAATATGCTCAGCATGTACAGGGCTCTGAGTTCAATTTTCACCACCCAAGAAACCAGATATGATAACATGAGCCTATCTCCTAGCATTGGTAAGGCAGAAGCAGGAAGAACAGAGGCTCAAGGTCGTCTATGGCTACATAATAAGTCTGAGGTCAGCTTTCAATACATGAGACCTCAACTCGAAAATTAAAATAAATAAATAAATAAATAAATAAATGTAAAGGCTGGTGAGATAGCTCAGCAGATGTAGGCACCTGCCACCAAACCTAACCATCTGAGTTTGATTCCCAGGACCCACCTGGTAGAAGGACAGCACTGACTGCCACTTGGCCTCTGAATTCTGCATACGTACTATGGCACCAGAGCTCACAAATACAGAATAACTAAGTCATAAAAATTATGTGTGATAAATTATTTCTCTGCTGGTGAAATGAGCCAATTCAAGCCAAATTACATTATATTAAAGGCAGGTTTATTGGGAGGCTTCTCTTGGGCGGGGACAAGTTCACCGGCCCCAAGGAAAGAGACCCTGGAAGTAGGGGAGAGAGGGAAGACAGGGAAAGAGAGAGAAAGAGTGTCCTGCAGAGAGAGGTAGTGGAGGAGAGAGATCAAAATGTCTGTATTATATAGGAAAGATCCTGTGTGAAGGGCAGCCCAGCCCCTGGGCTGCAAAGTTCAGGTTTGGGGGCAGGGTATGCCAGGTAGGGACTGAGGGATGCTGGGAGAACCTGGAGGCCAGGTCTGCTTTGATAGGTAAAATA